>NC_074709.1:1098377-1405131 GCF_024334085.1 Lutzomyia longipalpis
ACAAAAAAATTAAAATGAAATAAATTAAAATAATTTTAAAGATTATCTTTAACAATTTTTTTTTTACTTATTATTTATTTATCTATTTCCGTATTTTTCATGTGTTTAACACCCCTCGGTAAACCACATTTAATTCACACAACAAAATGAAATTTTACACCATACCAGTGATACTTTATGCGAGAAAATAAGAGGAGCCGCGAATGTGGAAAAAAATTCGACTTCTCTACACATACTCTATGTATAATCTATGTATGTACATATAAGTTTTTAAGTGAAACCCACAAAGTTTCCCCATAGAGAAAAAAATCGTGGAAAATGGTGTTCAAATGAAGAGAATTTTATTTGAGCAGATTCTTGGAACTCTTTGCTACTTTGTGGGTTAAACTCGGAAAATTCACTTGTGGATAAGAATACTACAGCCGGTGTGTGGAAAAACGAGAAAATTGAGGAAAGCTAAAATTTGTACTTGCCACAGAATTATTTGATGTTCTGTCTGGTTTTTGGGCTGCACTCTGTCTAAATTTTCGGTATTTTGTCTGTGCAAAGTGAAAACAAAGCCGTGGTAGTTGAGAGAATGTATCCATAGTAGCATCCAAAGATCCCAGAAATACGTTTGGTATTCAACTCGTGGGGAGGATAAAAAAAAAACATAAATTTTCAATACATTCTCCCGGCAGTGGTCGAAAGCTCACAAACCACCCACCCCCCTGAAAACATTTTGTCGGAATGATGTTCTGGTGTTGTTTGCCTATCCTCACCACGGGAATTTCTTTCATTGGGAGCAAAGCGGCGCCTAGAAGTGGTTCAGCGGACAACCTCATATACAGATAAATGATGAATGTGATGTGGTCTGGAAGGTTCTCAAATGTAACCCGCAGAATTTACAGCGCAACAATGAGGGTGGAGCACTAAAATTAGAACATCACAAAGTGAGAAAATACCTTAATTCTCCTTTTTGGATCATTTGTGGCAACTAACTTTGGATGAGATATTTAAATGAAAATGTTCATGGAAATTTCAGTTAAATGTAAAATTCAAAATTATGCTGATTTTTTTTCTCCACATAAAACAATGAACGATTAAACTGACGCATAATGCAGAAAGTTCTGTGTGAAAAAGTTCTTTCAGAAGTAACGACAAAATAGCAATATCTTGGCACAATATTGTGGAATTTTCACAGCGACACGAGAAAGAGTTTAGTGGTGGAAAAGTCTCTCAAGTGCCATATGTGTGAGATTATGACAATTTTAATTTTTAATCGTGCACCAGCGCACTATAAAGTATCTCCTCACCAAGAAGTGAACGACAAAGTAATGTTGGTTGTAAGACTGTCGGTGGCATAGAGACGTTAGAAGCGCAATGAGGCAAATGATGATGCCATTCCCATACCTTTAAGGAATCATCCTATGGGAAAACACCGTCGCAGCGACACAAAATATTCACGAAACATTTGAACTTTGTCTGACGGATCAGGAGCATCATCATCATCAGCATTATCATTCCACCACCATCGTGCGGAGAGAGACAGTATGGAATGTATTTATTCACAAATGGCGAGACACATTACAGCCTATCCTCCAATTCACTGACAACCATAAATACAGCATAAGCTTACAGAGGGGAAGCATAAAGTTTTCCACCCTCTCGCTCCGCAAGGAAAAAAAAGCTCCAACATCGTGCTAAACTTTTAACTTTTGCAACATATTTCTTCCACCCTTCAAGTTCAAACTTCACAATGAGGATGGATTCTTAGGCGAACCACGCGGTAGAATGTTGACGTTCTTGGGGACTTGAGATTATTCGCTTTGCTTCCAATTTAAATTCAAATTGATTTTAGGATCTTTTTTTGTACAAAAAAAAATATATTTAAAAGTTTAATATTTCCCAATCTAATAATGTTGGCATTTTTTTTATCCTCCTTCCTTTTGTGCTTGAACTTTATGCAGAGGAGGCAGAGGAAAATTATAAGAACAAGTTACACTACGAAAAGAAAAAAGAAAATCCTAAGAAGAGGTTTTGGCAATTTAAACAAAAAAAACTATAAAGAAATACTTATTTTATTAAATTAAATTCACCAAATTTTTCATAAAAATATTCAATGTGCAGTGTGCTGCACGACTTTAACAAGAGAAGATTAATAAATTCATGAAAACTATATTGATCTCCTCTTTGTGTATCCATCATGTCCACTGAATTCAACGGAAAAATGTGTGCACAGATAATCCGATTTCCCAACGAACAAAATAAGTTCTATAGTATTCTCATTGAATACTTCAAGTAAAATTTATAAAACCATGAATTTCCTAGAGAACGCTTGTAGATAGCTCATATATGTCTCTCAAACCATTATGAGACAATCTGGCGCACTAATAAGGGCCTACAAGAATTCTCTAGGTTTATCCTATAACAGTCTTATAACTATCTACAGCAAATATTATAAGAAAATAAAATACCTATTAGTGCCGTCTTGTAATACACTATGAGAAACTTATAGCACTGCTTATAGGAACGTTATAAAACTTACGAAAAAATTCGTAAAATTTTTAAAAAAGATTTTTAATTATTATTTTTTTCCAATTTTCTATATTATTTTGATTTTTTTTTTATATTTCGTATTTATATATCATATTATTTTGTGATTATATTATCTGATTAATTCATTATGTATAATTGATGAACATATGTCTTGGATAACTTCCTCTGCATTCCGGGAACATATCTGAAAGAGTTAAGAATACACACATATCTTGCCAGCCAAATGTGTGAATTTCGTATTTAACAAAACTCCTCAGAATTTATTTCTACCGAAGTATACGGGATATTTGGTACACTTTTATACTCGTAGAACGTTATGAGAGCTCTTAAGAACCTTCTGAGAATTGAATTCTTATAACAATCTGGTTAGCTCCTCAGAAATGCTCTAACAAAATTTCGCATCTCCCTTGAGAAAGTATTGTACGTACGCGATAAATTTACTTTTTCATGTGAAAATTTGTCTCTCTGAGCTACCATACTTTTGCATGGTAGAGGCGATATGTCAAAGCTAATTAAATACGAGAAAAAATATTTTCTTTTTTTTTTTTTTGAAAAATCAACTAGATGATGTATTGTTGCGCATATTAGATCGATTAGATCTCAAAAAATAACTTATATTTAGCAATAAAAATTAAACTCTAATAATAATTTTTCATTGAGGCAGAAAGAGGTTTCATAAAAATCTTATAAGCAGTTCTATAAAATTCTTATTGAATGCTATAAGCTTTCTTTTGAGTATTTTTAACTTATAACACCCCATTATGAAACATATTTTCTTGTAGATGATTGATCCTATATGGATGGGCTGTAGGCTTTTATAAGAAGAGACTATTGGAATTATTTTCCTGAGAACAAATGACTCATATCGAAGTCCTATAGAGAACTACAATCATGGCTTATAAGAGCAAAATTCTAGTAGAATATATAGCCTATTTAATCCCTTTATAAGACAAAAAGTTCTGTGTTACACCATTATAACACCTTTTTAGAACTTTTAGTCTTTTAAGCCAAATAAAATGTTTGTTGGGTTATTCACCCCTGAGCGTAAATAAATCCTCCACGTGTGTGAATCACCCCAAGCTGCGATTTGAGTAATTGTCAGTATCAGAAAGCCTAATATGAGGATTTTTCTATTCATATTTTACTTTGAAAAAAAAAATCACAGATATTGTATTTGAGCGAGGAAGTAGAAAATGTTAAAAATTATGTAAATAACAAAGTAAGTATTAGGATTTTATTACGTGTACTATGACAAGAAAATTCTATATAGCATGATCATAGAATTCTTTATTGATATTACACGTTAAGAGTCATTACATGCTTTGAAATTGATTATTTTACGCCAGGAAAAAAATAACCCGGCCGGTCAATGAATAAAAATTATTTTTACTTTATCAGTAAGAAATCTTCTAATGGTTATGACTGTCCAAAGACCTACAGGATAGGGGGGATTACAAAAAAAAAAGAAATCTTCTATAAAAAGTTTTCAAATATGATCTTTGCACTCAAATATTGATGATTTATAATACTGCTCATATCAATTTTCTGTTTTCAGAAAATTTTTCATTTGCCAGCCGGGTAATTAATTACATCGTATTAGTAAAAATGATAACTGACTGGGTATTTTAGTCTTAAAAATGTCCCGTAGAGCACATTTCTAATCTGCAAATCCAATATTGATTATTTTACGCCAGGAAAAAAATAACCCGGCCGGTCTATGAACAAACATTATTTTTACTTTATCAATGAGAAATAGTCTTCTATAAAAAGTCTTCAAATATGATCAAATTTGCATTCAAATGCTTATGATTTTTTTGATATTACTCTCAGATCAATTTTCTATTTTTGGAAAATTTTTCATTTATTTGCCAGCTGGGTAATTAATTACACCATATAAGTAAAAAAGATAACTAACAGTGTATTTTACTCTTAAAAACATCCAGTGCTACAGCACATTTCTGATCAGCAAATTCTAGAAGTTTTTTTTTATCTCATACTAAATATTTTACATGGAAAAACTCAAAGAACTTCAAATTAAAAATTTTAAGGTGTCATCTCACAATTTTCACAATTTGTTGATATCCCCAAAAAAATCAGTCAAAGTCCTAATACCATCAAGTACGCACAACTAAATTAAAATTAAAATTCATTGCAAATATTTACATAGAGACTTAACGAAAAATTTGCAGAAAGACTCCCAACTACTGCAAGCGTGATCTTCACTTCTCCTCAAGTACTACATTCTCTTCTTTCCGTTCTTGCGAGAAAATTGCAATATGTTTGTATGTCTGCCGCGAGAGCTCACGATGTCGTATATTTTCGCACAAGAGTGATTTGCGCGTGTTTTGTGCACAATACCAAAACTCACAGTATTTACCAAGGCGAACACTTTATTATTCACGTTTCGGTGATTCTAAATTGAATTTCGAGAACGATAACACATAAAATCATTCCTCGCCCACACACTTTCACTCCCATACCAGCGTGTGGTGGGAAGAAGAATTAGCGTTCTGCTCGGTGAGAGACACATTTTCAAGAGAAAATCTTTTTATTGTTATTTCCCCATCAAGATGCTCTCCTTCGTCACCAAAAAACCCACAATGAAAATCATTCCAATTTTTCGCTGGAGAGCTTTTCTCTATGGGTCGTGGAGTTTTTCAATCTATTTCCTCTGGGTGTTAGACCCCAAAATGCAAACGACACATATATAATTTATTTTTATTTTTACTTTACTGAGTTTTTAGTCGATGTCATAGACACAAATAAACTCAGGTATTTCTAGGTATTAAAATGAATTAAATACAAACATTTTACCTACTATTTTCATAGAAAAATATATATGTAGGTAATAATTTATTACACATGTGAAAATTTATTTAAAACCACGAGCTTTTTGAAAAAGAGATTATTTTGATTTAATTTTATGTAGTTTTGATTGCATAATAAAGTGAATATTTTATAAATGCATAGAGAGATAAAATGAATATTTTAGTCCTTTGACACAAAATAATTTCCATTACTTTAGTCTGTTCAATGCATTAATTTTTTTTTATTTTATCTATATGAATTAAAATTGTACTCACTTGTTTTATTTTTATTAAATTTAGGAATTATTTAGTAACAACGTAAAGAAAAAATAAATTACTCCAGCTTTCCCCTACCCTCTGTTCTAACCACAACTTTTATTTAAAAATTAATTGAAGATCACCAAATTGCCAACATAAGTTCATCACGTGAACTTAGAATATTACCAACTAAATGAATCTCAAACAAAAGCCCCAAAAATGAATCCTAAATATTTTACCTTAATTTATCTCAAGGCTGATAAAAGATTCCATGTTGAATTTTTTAACATGAAAATTTATGGAAGGAAAGTTAGTAAAAGAAATTCAGCGTTGATTAATGTTTGACGTTAGTCACCCATCTCACGAAGTCCCACTTTTTGCTTTATTTCCAGATTCAAATATTGGTGTGTATGGTGTATACAAATTGCCAACGATGAAAGTCACACAAGTTCCACAATGTAATAAAATTCACATGAAAAATGCCCGAGAGTGAGAGTGTAACATAAATTAAATAGCAAAATATAAATTTCATAAGCTGGTGAGAAAATTCTCTAAATTTAGGCAGAAACACGTTTTGGTATTTTATAAATTTGTTAATTACACTCCCATTGAATAAATCACACCGAGGTCGGTGGCACAGTGCCCGTGGAAGGGGGGGGTGAGGGGTGGTAAAAATTGGACCCAAGAGAGAGGTTCCACGGGGGGTGAAAAGGGTTGCAGAGTACAATCATGCGAAAAAATTAATTACCAGTGTTAATGACAAGAGCTCGCTGGAGTAGAAGAAAGCTCTCCGTGGAGCTTTCGATGTGGGCAAAATGGGGTGGGGGGTGTAGCTTGGAAAATTCATGTCAAACATATTCCGGAAAAGCAACCAGGAGGTGTGTGTGTGTTGTCAAAGTGGGGGTGCCGACAAATCTAAGGGATGAAAACGGCTCTTCCAGCGAGAAGGTGGAGAAAATCAGAAGGAGACTCCACGAGAGAATTTGAGAGAGCTTACCACCCCATTGTTGACGAGGAAAGTTTCGTGCAAATATTTAGTACACGAATTTATCTCTTATCCTCCCTCCAGCCATCATTTCGATTTATTGTCACTCCACCAACTAATGAGGATACCATGCGGGAGGGTACAGGCGCAACAATTTTCCTTTATGTTTGATTTATTGTATGAGGGGTCTCCCTAACTTTTTTTTCTTGGTATTAAAAATTAATTTTAATTATCATATCGTCTTTTAGCTCAGAGTCTTTCTAAGAAAGAATAAGCACAGCTTCTGTTTACTTTTTCATATTTTGTGAGCTTTCTTAGAAGAAAGCTCGCCATGCAATGTTGAAATATCTATTTTCGAAAAACAATTTTCCAGCCGAAAAAAATCAATATTTAAGACACTAAAAGTTTCTTTTAAATCCGAAGGATTTTCAGGATTATGAGGCTTCGTATACAAAGAAGAACCATCACAAATTCTTTTTTTTTTTGCAAATTAGAAGTATTTTACATAATTTTCTTCCTAATGTACTCGCAACATAATGCTACGCGGTTAGATAAATATATAAAAATGTTCTGGTAATGCTTTTCGTGGGGACTTTGAGACTGCATTACAAAGTAGCTGCATTTATCCCATCCCCAAAGCAAAACTTACTAATGTTCCCCCCAGAACCGCCATGGAGTAAGAAAGAATTTAATGACCATCCCTCTCGTGCGAATCCACACTTTTGTCTGGTCTTTTCATCACGCTGCCATCCAGGATGGGTGTGAGTGAAAACATGAGGACCGCGAGTTGCTAATCTATTTTTATCCTTGGCTTTCATCGCAACAAAGCTCCAATAAAAAATTTATATAAACTCTTGCTATAATACCGCCATTATTTACAAAACACACACTCTTTGTGCTTTGGGGGATTTTTTCCATGCATTTTCACTGCTGGTGAGGAATCCCCCTTAACCATTCCACAAGTGGAACGGGGGAGGGAGGTGGATGGTGATGTTGAAACAACCACACACTCTGCTGGACTCTCTACCAGACATAACGCAGAGTTGAGGGGTAAAAAGTGTTTTTGGGAGTGTGGAGAGCTTTAAAGCTTGGAGAAGTGCTATCGCAACGGGAGAAAAGCTTCAAAATATTGCGCACACGAAAAGCAATAAAACGGTAATCCACATGTAATTTACTGCTGCTAAAACTTCTTTAGTATAATTTTTCCCACCCACTAGGCGTTTTATCGTTTCGCCCCATTGCCCCCCACATACATCCCTGGATTCGCTGCCTGCGAGGCGGAGCACCAGTGTCCAGAAAAGTGCGAGACATCGAATGAGAAAGCTCGGGAATTCATAAAAAAAAGAACGGTACAAACAATAAACTTTTTAATTAATTGCACTAAAATGATCATAGGTAGGTGGGGGGTGAAGCAAAGAGCTTCCTCTCGACTCACCCCCCTATGGTTCTCTGGACTCAACACGAATATCAACACAGAGAGCTTAATACTAATATAATGGAAGTTTAACTGAAATAAAATTACCCACGAGCGTTTTTCCATTATGATGTTGAAATTCCTTTTCCATATCAAACTTTTCCTTGACTTCCGGATCAAATACTTTAAAAATATGTGTATATTGGTAGTTTTTTTTGTAACCCGTAAAAAGCTTTTACGTATGATGGCGTACAGCTTTTTAGAATAATGTTTTAATGAGGAGAATAAAATTCAAAAATCGGAAAAATACTTTTCTTTACGTTTTAGAATTTTCCATTTTGTTTTCCACGATATTTTTCTAGTCCAATTAAATCAGAGATTGTTATTATATACAATATGTACCTACTTAATAGTATGTTAAAAGAAAACACAGTAAAATTATATACAGCTCCTCCGTAGTATCTTGTGGCGGAGAGAGCGAAAAAATAACCCATAATCAGTAACTTAAAAAAGCACCTTGTAAGACGGAAGTACCTTGCAATTTTTACTTTCCTGCAGAATAGAAAAATTCCTTTAATAAATTGTAAATTATTCTGCCAAAGTAGAGCACACAAACTCTGTGGCTAGCAATAATTCCTCGGTGATTTACCTGAAAATATTTTTCCTCATATTGTGTGAGAATTTTTTTCACCCCCATTAAATCCTTCTTTTTCTCTGCCGTGTGCTCTTCAAATACCACCCCACCGCAGAAAACTTCTTGCAGTGTATAATTTTCCCTAAAGTGATGGCTTTACAGCGTCTTCACGCGGCATTCCATCCCCCAAACGATGTGTGTGTGGTGCTCCCGTATGGGCTGGATCTTTTGGGAATTTTCCATTATACTATGTAGGTAGTTATAGGGGCTAGGTGGGTTGTAAAGGGTGGTTCAATGCATCGTGCATATATTAGAAAAGTTCGGAGCTTGTGGTTTTTTTGGGGGTGCAATGCAATGGTGGGGATGAATAAATACATTTTCGTGGGTGCTCCGTGTTTCCTCTTGAATAATTTTCCAAGGAATTCTCACCAATGTGTGTGGAAAAGAAAGTAATGTATTACATACGAAGGGAGAAATAGTTTTCATATAACAGAATATTTTTCTGTCATGTTACATTTTCATAGCAACAAGGAAAACTTTAAATTTTGAATTTGTGTACAATATGTTGCTGACGAGAGTTATTGCAAAAATATTTTTTATGAGGAAATAAAAAATATATTTGGGTTAATAAATTAATAATTATTGTTTAAACTAATAAAATTGTACAACAAGATGTGGATTGTTATTACACAGGCATCCAAATTAATCATTGAGAGATTCCAGATTTTTATTATATAACAAAGTAAATTGTCGCTTCAGTCTAATTTACCTCGCCCCGTTTCGAGAATATCTTTTTGCGCTTCGCTTAAGTTTTGAAGATTGAACAATTGTAATGGAAAAAAGATTCAATTTAAAAAAAAATATGTAAGTTCTAATAAGGTAGGTGCTTGACACCCTAATATTGGTGCATGACATCCAAATATAAGTGCATGACACCCTTATATAGATGCATGACACTCTTATATGGATGCATGACACCCTTATATATGTGCATGACATGTTTTTGTAAATGGAGCCAGATGTAAATGGGATTAGCCGCCAAAACTTCGCCAATATTTGTCCAAAAATACAATCATTGTCGTCATCTATTTTTTTCCTTTAGTATGTTCATGCAGCTTTCGACATGATCTTTCGCCCAGTAATTTTTTTTACAAAGTTTTTTTCGGTCATTGTGATCCTTAAAGTGTTAATATAGAAAAAAAAATTTCATCTGTTCTTTATATAAAACTTATGTATATATTTTTATTTATTCAACATTTTAACTATTTCTCAACTTTCCATTTCCCGTTAGCATAAATTTAAAATAGAATTGTGCGTAAAACTACATAGAATCAGTTTTTCCCCCCGATTTTCCTGCAAATCCAACGCACGCAGTATACGGTGTATATCAACAAATTTCAGCGGAATTTTCCGCGGGGAATTCTCTGTTCCCGTGACAATAATTTACAATTTTCGACATTCCGATTTCAACTAATTTATACATTCATTTTTTTTGTCACCCTCCCTATAGGTTAGTAGAACGCGCGAAAGCCAAATAGCATGGAGAGAAGTATAGGAAGTGTAGAAGATGATGTGAGGTGGGGCAATTGGAAGGGAGAGCACCTGCAATTTCTACGGAGGAACAACATATTTATGGCAGCTCTAAATCGTGAAATATTTAACGTCATAAAATGTAGAGACGCGAAGTACGAAAAGAATATTTACGGGGTTTGTCGTTTTCGTTCCAAATTCTCTCTACTCCGCATGTATGCAAATGAGATATATGTTGCTGGGGTTTAGTACACACACACACTGTGAATTTGTAGAGACAATCCGTGGAAAGATGGTGGTTTTTCCGTGCTATATGGAAAGTTAAAGAACATCCTCAATTTTTAATCCAACTCAATGTTGGTTGTGCATCATAACTTTAGGTGAGATATTTCCTGAATTTATGTATTCTGTGGCTGCAAGAAATACCTTCAATATTCTGATTGGTTGATTTTTTTTTCTCTTCAAAAATTATTCTCAAGATTTTTCATTAAAATCCTTTCTTTTGAATCACTCTGATCAATCCCCCCTTATCCCATCCATCGATTGAATCCTCCTAATTTCCACGCGAAGGGAAAAACAAGGAAATTTTTAGTTTGTTTCTTACAAAGTGGCAGAGTGCCTTTATTCAAGCAGAAAGTAAATTTAAAACTTTGTAATCTTCAAACGACTTTCAAAAAGCTTTCTCGCCAAATGAGCACAATTTGGTGGCATCTTGGAGACTTGAGATTTTCTAATTAGTCCACCAGTAAGAGGATGGATGTATACACACAAAAAAGCATCTCAAGAACTTTTCCCCATTCCCCAATGAGGACCTTTCTTCTTGCTCTTGTGAGGCGAGTTGAATGAGTTTTCTGCGGGGAGCGCGCACATGGGGTGCTTCCCTCCCTCCGGCCCTGTGAAAGAGCGGATTTTTCGAAGCTATTCCAGCACATCCTCGTTGGCTCTGTATGGGCTATTTGTACAATATAGGGTGCACCCCTTGTGTGAAAAGGAGCGCATAGAGTGCATTGAATGAAAAATATGAAAAGGATACTGCGAAGCAGCCACATTATCGATATTATCTGTCGCTGTGTCTCCAAAGAGTGCGCGGGGAATACAGGAGGGAAAATCCCAACGAGATGCTTAAATTATTCCCCCATTCATGGGCAACGATGTACAAAATTATATTACTCCTTTCTCCCCCATAATAGTTTTAAGGAATACAGAAGCGAGCTCCCAAAGATAGGTGCTTTTGTGGCTTTTTCGCTATAGCAAGCGCTCGCATCTTCCCTAAACGGGGTATCCGCATGTATGTGAATTTTATCCTCTTCACCGAGGAATTCATTGAAACCCACGTTGGTGGCTCCTTCGTCGCAATATTAATCCACTGCATCCACAATATTAATATTCGAAGCGCGGGAAATTGGAAGAAAAGAGCTCGCTTTCTCACGTATTATGCGCGATTCTGTCGCGTTTTCATAATTAAAATTGCGTCAATGGGTTGGGACGGAAATTAAACTGAAGGAGAAACCAAAAGCTTTCGTCGAAAGCGTAGGATTCTTCTGCACAGGCACTCCTTGGGATGTTCCATCACTTTGCTCTTTCTCTTCTTTTTACTCCTTCTTTCGGGAAAACTCCAATGGATTATTTTCAATTTAAACAATCTCAGTATTTCAGTGTTCCCCATATCTGTTAACCCGGAAAATTTCAGGGGGTTCAGTACATGATAATAATTTTTTTTTTAAACCTTTGAGTTTAAAAGAAAAATCACTAAAAGAACGTGCAAAGTTCGCTATGAAAACTTTAAAACTGAGCAGAGGATAAAAGAAAAGAAAAATTTAAAAAAAAAATTGAAAAATATCATTATTTAAACCCCTTGGCAATTTTCCACTTTATTACCATTTTCTCCATTTTATGCGTCAATGGAGCTTCTTAAATCAACAGTAGTATTATATTCTTCTGCAAATTCGCGCTCTCCGACACCAAATACAATGAAAGCGAAGAAGTATATTCTGTGTGTATTTCAAAAACAATTAAATGTTTTTATTAAATTAATTTTCTTGAAATACAATCCCCCTGAATTAATTTTCCACGGTGTGTTTTTGCAACGAGCGTAAATTATATATTACAAAAAGCTCTCTCCTCGCTCTCATTGCAAAGTGGTGTGCCAAGTCATCCTGGTTGCAGTATGTATACAACATTTACAAGAAGCAAACGGGGAGGGAGAAAAAGTTGCATTTATCATGAAGGAATTTGTTAAACTTGTTGCACTTGGGTACACTCATAAGTCCCATCTTCATCCCCAACTTTGGCAAAAATGTATTTTTGCAGCGATGCAGGATGAAAAGTGCAGCCTCGCACACTGGTGGGAAAACAGACATCTCCTCTCCACACCATCTAGCTCTTGGAAAAATGTGTGCGAAGTGAATAAAAGATGCGTCAAGACAAACTCCCCTGCGTGTGTCTTTTTCCTTGCGGTACGTGCGGTTTTAAATTGTTAAATTGCAACGAAAAAAAAACTCATTAAAATTTTATTTTCTCCTCTTCTTCGCCGTATATTGTTAACTCGACGGTAGACGATGGTGTTGGGGCGAAGAAAGGCAAATCTGATGTGAGTGGCGTCCTTTGGATGAAGCCAGAAAATTGGCACATCAAACGGACTGATTGTGCATTCACGACGAGTCACCATGATGGGGACTCCCAAAGTCGCGCAGAGATCGTCCCTTTTTTTTTTATTCAAACGTCGCAATCTTTTATCGCCATCTTCCCTACCCGCGCGTAGTTCAAAAAAACACCAAGTTTCCCCGAAAAAAAAAACTTTGCACCAAAGCGAAAACATTAATGTATTCAAATGGAATTTGGGAGCAGCCACAAGCAAAATTGAGTTCAAAAAAGAAGTTGATGGAAAAGGGAATGGGTGAGTATGAAAGTATGAGTTTTAAAAATTTCATTACAATAGTTGTTTAAAATTTACTTTTAATTTTATTTAAGAGCAATAAACTTTCACCAAACTTGCTCATAGACAACATTAAATTTATACGTGTTTATGTTCGCAGTAGTTCTTCATAGGAAAATTTCAATGATGCTTTTACATGAAATATGGACACAAAAAATATATATAAATACAATTTAAATGAAAATACAAATTAAAGTGAAAAGTCATTTTTTGTCTTTTCATTAGTCTGGAAATAATTTATATTGATTTTTTTATATTGATTCCGACAAGAAAAAATATAATTCGAAGTCTAAATTCATTTAAGAAAGTATTTGTGAAAATTAATTTTATGTTTTGAGTGAATTAAGGTGCAATGAAGGTATTTCAACATTAATTTATAATTTATTAATTTCATTTAAATCTTCGGATATTAAGTGTTGGTTGAATTAATTTGCGGCTAAGACACTTAAAATGAAAACTCCATCACTGCCAATTCTTCGTCATCTCTTCTCGTTACTTAATCATCTCAAATTTATTCCTCTCAGGTGCAAAAACTAACCATTTTCACCCTCCCTGAAATTTCCCACACATTTTCTATCAATTACAGTGATAATTTTCTCGCAGTATCACCTGAAAATGGAGCAATTGTCAAAATTTTCAATGGTTTTCCGCACATCACAGTAAATCACACGGTGGGAAATCCATGACTTTTTAGCACCAACCTCAGAATATCACTCACAAAATTTGAGACGTTTCATGATGCTGCGGAGGTGACTTTCAACATTTCGCGCACACGTGTGAAAATCACATAGGATTGACTTTAACATGAGACTAATTTCACCTTGTACAACCTCCTAATCCTAGTATTCAATTTGATCTGCTAAATCACCAGCTGAGACACTGACGGATGAAGGGGGTGTGTGGGTGTAAATAGAAAATGAAATCCCCGTCTAAAGCGTGAGGAGGAAGTGAATTTTGAACTTTCAATATACTATTCGAGGGTAATGTAGATCAAGAAGATTATAAGTTATATATTTTTAAATTTTGGTTCAATTTTTATTTTCTTAAAAATTATGTTTCCTTTCAGAGAAGGAACTTTGATGCTTTCAAACTGACCTATCAATTATAGAAAATTTTAAACATTTCATAAATAATTACAAATCAATCATCTATTTCCCCCTAAATGCACTTTACATTAAAAATCACTTCTGGGGAACCCACTCAAACCAACTTTTTGGAAATTTTCTTCTCATATTTCGATTTTGGGGAGAGAGTGAGAGAAGGGGGTGAAAGTCTTTAGGTGGATTTATCTCCTTTATCCATTAATACTCCGTTTATCCTTCAATTATCTCCAATTATCGAGGGAAATATAGCAAAGATGATTCCGAAGGGTTGAGAGACAAGAAATAGAACTCTTGCGACCCATCTTCGGATTACGTTATCCTTAATAGACATTGGCAGATTTTCTCCTTTCCCATCACCCGCAAGTCCCATCGCATCCCCTAATACAGTTTGAATTCACCCCCTGGATGGATTGACAAAAAATAAAATCCACCCCCGATTTTGTGGTATTTAATTTCACTTCTTTCTGCAATCATTTCCACCAATTCCACGAGCATTCATTTTTTTTGGTTGTTGTTTACCGCGTATCGCGCATCTTTTAATCGTTCCACACTAAATGAGGGAAAAAAAATATTGCGCGATGTACTGGTGTAAAATATGGGCAATAAATACGTAAAAGATGAAAATTTATCGCCAACAAATAATCCCCGGGAAACGATTTTCAAATGACGTCGCTTCATATTTTAATAAAGTCAAAACCAACCCTCCCGTAAAACATGCTGGGTGTAGTAAAATCTCTGTACGGTGCCGTATCAAATATTTATGAACTAATTTAGTCTTCAGGTTTTCTTCTTATGGTGCCTGAGATTATGTTCCGTCGTAAATACCCCATCCCTCTCCCGCATTCGCATGAAGCTCACTTGACGTCTTCAAGTGAAGGAGCTTTTGAGCTTTTCATATGCTACAATAACTTTTAAACACACTGTTGTTGGTTGAGTTGCCATATACATCCCCTTCCCCCTCCACACTGCACCACAAGAAACATATCGAAATGATTTTCATCACCGCGCACCGGAGGAAATTAAAAAAGGATGGATAGTTAAATTTATTAAGCACTTTTGGGGTTGAAATGAAGATATGCCTCCAATCTAAAGAGCTACAAATTGTGTAAATTAAAAATATTTTACAATATTTGTATGAATTCTTGTTACTTATTTATTTATATTAGACTAATATAAAATAAGTTTAAAATTACTTTATGTCAAATATTGTCTTTCTCGAAAGACTTTCAACAAAATGAAATAAAAGTCAAGATGTGGCAGGAAGTTCCATGGATAGACCAAAAGATTCATATTTCGTAATAACTAATGTATTCGAAGAGTCAGTTTTATCTCTTTCACCGCTCTGATTAATAATTAATGTGTAAACCGCGTTTTCCGGAGATTTTCCTCGTGCATTAGGGGGCGGTGATGTTGCCTCCGTTTTTCCTTGCGTCAGGGGCTATCTTTCAGACTCTCAAGCCACCACTACTCACGACGGCTGTCGACTTCCCCGCATTGCAAGAATGGTAAGTGGCACATGGCCCAAAGGAGCACCGCAGAGCGTTAAATCGGGCGAGGGTGAAATCCCCCGGGGAGATCGAGATTAAATATTAAAGGAGCAACAAGAAGCTCAAGTCAAAATAACAAATTCAACACAAAAATCTACCATGAAGGTGAATTGTCTGACAGAGGGTGACTATATATGTACATATATACGGGAGGGATGGAACAGGAAAGTAATGACTCTTAAAATAAATGAGTCTTGTATACTAACTTTTGTACGTTTTGTGCAAAAAGCAGCGCAGAAAAAAGAAAACTTTTGGATGGAAATTACAAAATAGGCTCCATCGCTGAAGGATGATTCAAAGAACTGCATTCGTCACCATTGAATTATTTATACACCACTCTGTCGGGGGTTTTCCAGAAGATGGTACGACGTGGAAAAAGGGTAGAATCGCACCAAGACTTCTTCTCCTTCTCACACTATTCCATTGAGAGTCCGTATGCGTGAATTACGTCGATTTTTTATTTGCCGAATTGTCGCAAAGTGGAGGATGATAAATTATTAAGAAGGGTCAACACACCCCCCATCCCACGTATCCCTTCCACACAATAAAATCCCCGACAATATGGTGTGGCACAAGGGGCAAAATTACATTACACCGAGAAATCCCTGATTGAATTAACTTGAATTTAATCATGAGATTTGATTTGGCAGGAAGTTCCTGACACATGAAAAGGACGCCCCACCGAGTTTGCTTTGGCCATTGAGCCAATTTCTTCGTAATATTTATTTTCACCATTAAAACCATAAAGGGCATGTACCTGGTGAGAGTTCCTCCGTAATTGCACGAATCACCGTGATGCAGGCACCAAAAGTCAGCAACACCTTCAGCATCAGCATCATCCTTCGACTTCCCAATGGACTCATCATTGATGGATAAACAGGATGTATGTGAATTGCACACTATTTATTTTCGTCGTTGTTCTGCAGAGAAGAAATCAAGAAAGGAAGTTTGTTAGTTCATTTGCGGATTTATATTTTGTACAAAATTTTTCCAAAGACTTTTTTGAAAACGGAATTAAAAACGTTTAGTAACTGTAGTATGAGAAAATTCTTCATTTAAAGGAACGACATCTAAGCTCCTTTCAAATGAAGGTACACTGCCCGCTAAAAGTTTCTGAATAACCAAAAATTGTGTGTTTTTAAGACTTATTTAAAAACACTATATTCCCGACTAAGGTTAACCGATTTTCAAAAATCTACCAGCTTTAGAAAGATAAATATCCAACCTTTACAAAACTGGTAGATTTTTGAAAATCGGATAACTTTAGCCGGGAATATAACCTTTGTAAATAAGACTTAAAAACACACCATTTTTGGTTATCCGGAAACTTTTTGTGGATATTGTAGATTATATAGTTTTTATTTTAAAATCTTTGGGAAATAGGGGAAATAAGACTGTCTAATTAAATTAATTATTCTTCACTTAGACAATATCAGAAAACAATGTCAGAAAATTCCACAAAACAAGACAAATAATCCTAAATTTTCAATAAATAAACAGAGGAAAGACAGAACCAGGCGCCTCCATCGTGATTTTCTTATTTAAACATTAACCTAAAGTTCCTCAGGTTCTTATGCACAGCTTAATCTCATTAATTACATTTTGATTTGCAGTAAAAGACCATTCGTATTTAATTACATGGCTTAGTGTTAATTTTGTAACTCAAACTGAAATTTTCGTATTTGTTTAAAACTCTTGTCAACGGAACTTTTGCACACTGCCAACACCGAATGATGTCTCTAAATTTTGGCCTCAAAATTAATTAGTAATAAATGTAATTTGTATGAGTTCATTTTCGGTACAAAACTTACATGAAATTCCCAATGAAAATATTTGTTGGTTTTTTTGTGTGTGTGTCAAAGTTTAGGAGGGTATACTCCGGGCACAGTGTGAGCAAAAGTTGAAACTGACGTGGTGAATTTTAGTAAAATGCCGGGGAAATTTTCTGTCATTCTTCTCGAATTAAATAAGTTTTGACACATTTAGCAAATATTTACTCGAGAGGTGAACTTACACACACCGACTAAACCTGACACATTCAACACTGGGTGGATGCCAGGGGTATATGCAGAGCTCATCGTGGGAGTCATTCATATAACAATGGCGTATTAAGTGTGGGTATAAATCTATTTAAATACCTCCTCATTCACTTTCTAAATAGCTTCGTGGGGTATTTTTGGGGGCAATTTTCCACTCATTTTCCTATTAAAGGATCACCCTGTGTGTATGTATAAAAGTCATTTTCATGCTGTGGAGCAAAGTTTAACGTTCGTAACGAATGTCAGAATGCGAAGCTCTTTAATTATTTGCTTGAAAGCCTCCATTGAGGGTGTGAGATGAGGTGAAATTTTGTAGTTATTGCTACTTATGTTATATGTATAGTGTATTGTAGGTATAATGCCAGAGATTTTCTTGACATTACCTTACAATGATGCTGCTGCAACCTCTTGCGCTCCCCGTATTGCAAAATGTTCTCAAGATAATTCATCTGCAATTACTTTACCATTCAATCCATTTTATAATTAGTCCTATAATGCGTCTAATTGACGGAAGTTCATGATGGAAGGAAAAAATGATAAATTATATCCCATTATCTCACCGTGAATACTCTCCTAGCACACTGATGAGAGTCCTATTCAATTAATTAAGGACTCATTAAAATGATTAATCCTTTTTAAGCGGTGCACTAATTCGACTTGGCAGGTCTCCGGAGGAGACAATAATGTTGTAAAGACACTGTGTCAAGCTTAGTGGGTGGCCAATGGAATTACATGGAAATGTACTCAACTTATTAGTTCGATTTCCACAATGTTTCTCGCTCCAGCACGAAGGGGAAAAACACGAGGAAAAATGAGGAAAATTCTATTCACCTAAAGGAGATTGGTTGTATGTTGAGTACAACACTGGTGCTGGGACATGAGCATATTATTTTAATAGCATGTTTTAAGAGTGATAGGAAAGCTGTCTTTTTCCATTCAGCAATTCGCATTTTTAATGATATTTTGAAGCCAATTCAGTGAAATGATCGAAAAAACTTGTTAAATAAAATGGATAATGTATTTGAGAACCATATACAGTCAGAGGCGAAAAGAATAAGACAGTATATAACCAAAATAATTTTTAAATTTGTTTTAAAATTTATCAAGAACTGTAACATCCTAAAATCTTCTTCTTAAAGACACCTTTAAGCCCTTTTTTTAAACAATGAAGGATTCTCACAAAAAAAAACTATTTTCCAAGTAAAATCAGGAAAAAGGAATTTTTTCACATGAAAAGCGATTCAATTCACCCCATTTGACGGTATATATCTGAAAATTCCTCCTACAGAATTGTTTTAAATTGCATTTTCATCTCTGGAAAATACAATACGAAGTACGAGGGTTCATTTGGAGGCTGAACTGTAATCTCGTTGGAGGATGAAGCTTTTTCTACAACAAAAATTTCCATCACATCCAAGGATTACCATGTAGCACTGAGAATGAATAAATTGTTACTCGTTGTCGTGTTCATTTACACAAATATAGCAAAGTGTGGAGTTTATTGTATTATAAGTTTAAATTTAATCTTGTATATTCTTTCGCCTTTACTTAGACATTAGACTATTCCATTTCATTTTTGTTCTATTTTGTTAAAGCTTCAAATGTTTCTTAATAAAAAAAGTTTTTTTTACCTTCACGAAGTTTTAAAATGTGAATTCAAATTTATAGGTTTTTTTTGATATTGATGATTTCAAGATAAAACCAGGAAAAGCATTTTAAATGGTATAATTTTGATTTTAATATAATGAAAAAGAAATCAGTAAAGTCAATTTTCAAACTGCTGCTAATTCTGGAAAATTTCTGGGAAATTCCAATCATACATAATAGACTAAATTCCCTCAATCAGACCATTTTGACCTACTTTTAGCGGATTTATTAATTAATAAAAAGCTCAATTTATCAATTCTTTCGCATAATGGATGAGAAATAAAAAAAAAGAGATTATAATTTACACAAAACTAATCATGCAGCGGGATGAATTAACTCCATAAAGACTCTCATAAATTCCATTTCAAAAGCAGGAGAGTTAATAGTAATAATGTTGGTGGAGCCCATGGGAACATACTCATTAAAGCAACTTTTCATTCACAGAGAGGGTATGAATTTATGGCTCACATTGACCATCGTGCGCTTCCCCTAATTCCTACGAGAACCAAACATTCAGTGGGGGGCTTAATTAGTGAATTTGGGTTAACTGCAAGTGAAATTTTGTCCATCATCATGATTTTGTACTTAAGCTTCCCCCGCGTGATGCAATAAAGGGAATATGAGTTCAAAATGTGCCCCAGTTTTGACTCTTCTAAAGCATTTTCGGCAGAATCGATATACTAAGGGCCTTCGCATCTGTGTGTGCCACCCACCGCGCTCCCCGACGTCAATGTCGCTGACATTATTTGAAAATCATAATGTTCAAGTCCTTGTGGAACGTGAGCTCTTGGCAATGCACCAAAAATTTTCCATGTCACGTGGATATAGCGAGGTTGGTTATACGGGTGTCACATTTAATATTAAACTACTTATACGAAGAATTGACACAGTGTAATGCAAACCGAAATTTTCTGCCAACTCTTTCGGCTACAATTGGCCCTACAATGGGGGTCCCATGGGCATGATGAGGGCATTACGTGAAACATTTTATCCTTCTTTTTGAACGAGACACAATTGAAATGTGGCCAAAGGGAAAATTCCCCTCGAGAAATTCACAAATTCTTTGTTCTTCCTCGGACATGATGGTAATATGAAACATGATTGTGCTAAAATGAATTGCAAAAAGGGGCTTCACCATTCACAAAGAAATTGTTACTTTGTCTTATATTTCCTGGAGTTCATTTCCTTCTAAATTTATCTATCTGTTCATTTTCATTTCATTTTTCCAATATGATGAACACTCACAGGGCGAAACTTTTAAATTACATAAATAAATGCAATTTATTATCTTTTAATTGATTGAGGAAATATAGCCAAAGTTAGAGCCTCAAAACCCTTTGTATGATTTGCCCCTTTGCTGACTTTCTCACTTCCCCCTTTTGGATCTCTTGAATACAACCTGGGGCTTGACATTGCACCAAAATAGCTCAGGAGATAAACTCCACCCCACCCTCCCCATGAATACCCCTGGAGATTTACACGATACTAAAAGTGAGAGGATGAAGAAATTAATCAGAGGCCAGGATATATTTTATGATTTACTACATTATTCACAATTATTACATGAATTAAGAGCTCCTCTCACTTTTAGTGGACCCCATTTTGTAAATTCTGTGAGAAAATTCAGCCCTGTGTGGAGAGTCCTTAAATCACCCTTTCCTGCACTTGCTGGCCGGCTTTTAATTAATTTGACACCCCAATCTTGTATTTTAGGGATGAGGGGTGGTGGATGGGAAGTTTTCTCCTCGTTGTCTAGCAAATTTCCACCAGAGAATATCAAGTATGTTATTTTTTTTGTACTGAACGCAGTGAAGAGGCTAAAATTAAATGTAGCACATCCTGTATATACCGTGTAGGTTAGGTAAAGAAAATATAAATTTTAATTTGAATAGCTTATTAAACCATATTTTGCTGAGAATTATTAAAATACCATAGAGATGCTTCATTTAAGCTCCTTCATCGTGGAATTTTGAAATATTTCATTAAACAACATTCTGGGGAGTGTACAAGATTCAAGGTACATGCCCAACAACGCAACGGTGTGCTTGAGAAAGAAAAACCTCACCTCCCCCCCCCCGCATCATAAAATGTCTTCACAAGAGTACACACTAGAGTGGGTGGAAAAAAATGCTAAATTAAATTATAAATGTGCTTCATGAGCAAACGAGTATTTGATTTTATACATTGTACTGCAACAAGGTACTTTAAAGAAAAACACACGATGTTTACCCTTTGATTTTTTTTAACGTTTAAGAATTTTATTTTAAAATGCTCATTCAATGGGCAATGACGTCATTTAAAGAAACATTCGGGATGCACATAATTTTTATAGAAAAGTAGAGGATCTAAAGACCAAAAAATGATAATAAATTGCAATATAGAATTTTCCCTTGGAAATCAGCTGAGAAAAATTAACAAATATTAGGCAAAAATACAAACTGTGACGTAATCAGTAAGTTTTTTTCTCTTTAAATGCATGAAACATTCGCGCTAATGTTTCTTAAGTGTTAAGAATGCAAAATTTTACGTCACTATTGTCATTTTCTTTTTAACTGCATGAAACATTCCCGCTATATTCACTGTCAAAAATACAATCGTTGATGTAATCAGTATTATCTGTATTAACTGAATGAAACATTCCCGCTGATGTTTCTTCGGTACCAAAAATTGAAACTTTGACGTAATCAGTATGTTTATATCCCTTTAAGTACTCATTTAACTATTCCCTCTGATATTTATTCGATGTCACAATTCAAAATTAAACGTCACAATTGTTTTATTTCCTTTGAAACCATGAAATATTCACGCTAATGTTTCATCAATGATTTATGACAAAGTATTTTGAGCATTTTTTAGTTTCATAATTGCTTTTCAATCGGTAAACATCCCTTAAAAATTGATTAGGATAGTTTTCCTTTAAACATCACACATAATATCAAAAATTCACAACATAACAAAAGAAAAATTAAAATATAAACATAACATGTATGCACCTTAACCACCTTGCGACTTCCTCATCTTGTGGAAAAAGGGAGATTGTTGCTATTTCACTTGCAAAATACCATTCTCTTGTCAATAATGTGCTATAAATATTTCTCCATGATATTTCTCTCTCAAAATAACATTAACATGGGACTCCCTGGAGGCAATTCACTGATAAATCTTCCATTGTACTATTAACTAATTACTATTGAAACATATTCATGGCAGTCACTCAATATTTCACAATACTCCTCCAATACAAAAGCTTCAATTAGTGCTATTGTAGTATGTAATGCAAAAGCTCTCGAAGCTTCCCTGTGAGCTTCTGAATTTCCGATATTTTGTTGGATCATTCAACACATAATGTTAAAAGGATTAAATTACAAAGCTCAATTCGCAGTACATTAGTATGCAAACAAGCTTTCAAAAGCTAAGGTTTTTGAAAGAAGAAAATGAGGGAAATTGTCGCTAAATGTAGGATGGCAATTACATGTTTTCTTTAATTCATTCTTGATACACAAATCAATTTATTCATTCTATGTGTGTATACATAAGAAGATATATGCCTGGCACGAGTTTTTCAACTGTTTGGCTGGCTTACAATTTTAAGTGGTAAAAATAAGAGAAAAAAAAATACAACATTGAATTAAAAAAATAATTTTCTTTAACTCTAAAAACATAAATCTTTTTCATTATTTGTTGATCAAGATAAAGAAATTTGACCTCTCATCGCATTTTTCTCCTCACATTCACCTCTTTTAGCAGCAAAAGTAAATTTTTATTAAGAAACTGTTGCAGTGAAGAAAGCTTTTTGCTGCAAGATTCAACTCCACACTGACATAAGTACAAAAGGAGTATTGCATTCCTTCAAGTCTTTTTCACATAAGAAATCCACTGCTACCAATGAGAATTTTTATCTTATGGACAACAGATAAAATGGATAGAAAAGTTTTCCAGTTCATTTTGCCAACTTTTACTTCACATTGCAGCATACAGAAGAAATTACACCCTCGTCACATACACCATCATCAGTGGCAAAGTAACACCCCTTGTCGTGGGTGTTGAATTTCTTACTTTATTTCTCATTAAAGCATTGTTTTATTTAAAGAAAAGTGAACCTCTTACCGTTCGCATTGAAGTCAACTTACATCTGTGCAATGTTCCAATTGTTAAACAATAGCTGTTTAAGTAGATTGTAGACAAAATTTCCAGTAAGTTGAGCGGGTACAAAAGGGTTCTTCCAAGTAGTATGGAAGTCGGAAAATTGGAAAATGCTTAGGGTAGGTACTTTTATACTTAAAATGTAATTCCATTAGGAAAATAGTCAATGGTGTGCGCACAAAATCTATATACTGACTAAGAATTTCTTAAAGACTCCGTAACGTGTTAGTGTTGGCTCTCATTTCGTATTGCTACATACGGAGTGCTAGACTAAAAATTAATTTATCTTCTAGGCAAAGACATGAGGGTGTAATGCGATGAAGATGAAAATCGCATGAAAGACACCCTCAAAGGTGGAGAGGGAGAAAAAAGAGCAAAACCAACAAATGTGGGGGTGAGAAAATTTCGGAAATTCAATGGAAATACCATCAAATGGAGCATAAAATGACAAAGAAATCTTCTGGTGGGATTGCATAAGATTTTAATGAGACGCACGTAGGAGCAGAGGGTCACAATTGATTTTTCCGTCCTGCGTTAATAATTAATAAGGAAAATGCCAGGTATGCACAGAAGTTGTCTCGTATTTGTATGCCACAGGGGAGGAAATTAAATATATTCCACTCTTTATGTCCCCTCTCACACTGACGCCACCCCTCTCTCCATACCCCACACAGAAATCATTTACCCTACACAAGAACTTCAACCAGCTCTGATGGAATTTTTTTTCCACTCGCACACATTCAACGTGACGCCATGACGGACACTTCTAAAGAACGTACAGGACGATATTTTCCACCCCCCAAATGGTCAGGAGCGACGCACAAACTTATTTCGATAATGCAACGGTGGTCTATGTGCAGAGAAGGGTCCTACGGGGATTCAAACACCCAGAAATATTTCTCTATTGCTGAATTATGCAGGACAATGGTTGTTTTGTGTCCGGAGCACTACATTGTCTGGGGAGGAAATTCGAAAAATATTTTCTTTCACTTTTTTTTTTTCAACGATAACATAGAGAAAGTACACATACCAAAAACCCTTGATATTAGAGAAACAAAATAAAATTATGCAAAAAAACACAATGGTGACGTCATTGTTTGCATTTTTAAGCAAAGGAATCTATTCAGGCTTATCTGAAATAAAACCTAATTCAAGGAAACAACTTTTGACCCGAATGGTTTTTTAAAGAATTAAAAAAAGAGTAAGATGTCGCAAAAAAGAATCCGATTTTCTCAGATCGAGCTCTAACTTTGTAGGTGCACATTTCATTGCGTGCAACAGCAAATACGATTTTATTTTTACCTTTAACGAATAAGGTCCTTTGAAAGCCATATCTTAGCCCCTTGGATATTACTTTGTCTAGCAACCCCTGAATGAGTTTTTCTAGGCGCTAAATAAATTATTAGTAGCGGAAATAGGAGTATTTTTCTCTACATCTTTCATCCCTTTTGCCATTTTCACGTCTGACCCCCATTTCAATCCACCCTCCTATGGAATCCAATATGGAAGTGAGGTGAGATATTAAAAGTGCCTTTGAGCGCACAATGGCCACCCTCATCTTTCACTGCAAGTGGTCAATTCCTCATTGTACCCCAATGGCGGGTGGGGTGGAGGGAGACTAAAGAGTAAGACTGGCAAGATTGTGACAGCATTGTCCTCATGTGATTTACTGTATGCAATTTCCAATGTGTTATGTTGATTTCAAAAGGGACCCCTTTTGCAAACCACCAATGGCTTCTCATGGTCAAATGTTGATATTATTGCATTAATTGTACCATTCATCTCTAACCCCCAAGTGTGGTTGTGGCTACATATTAATATTTGCCGCATGATTTAGCTCCCTTAATCTCAAATGCCTCTAACCTCGACTTGAGGCCGTACAATTGTTGAAAATGATTACATCTCCCACTGCAGGCATGGAATTCCCTAAAGGCTCTCTCCCTGTATCTAAGATTGTGCACCTTTAAAGTCTTCCGCCCTTCCGTGATATGCCATTTTGCATTTCCCGTCTATAACTTGGTCATTTTTCCGGCTAATAATACAAATTTACCCTCCCCATCCACCCCCCTCTTGGGAAAGTTATACATTGCAGTGTTACGCGATCCGGGGAGAGTTTGTACTGCAGGCATCGGGGTGAGAGTATCTGCAGTCACCGCGACGCCCCAAACATCCACTCGTACAGAGGGTTTTACGCCCCAGAGTTGGGGGAGGAAATAATTAAATTACCGAATGGGATTTTTATGCAAAAACCCACCACCCCCAGCGTTCATCGTGACGATTTTAATATTGTTTTTATGCCGTATTCTTGTTCCAAGTTGCACACTCTGTGAAGCCAACACACTGGCGTTGTGGTATGGATTTAACTCCCTGAAAATTCAACATTTGCCTAACCCTCTGCCACAGTAGAGCTCCCGTCATACCCTCGTCTGGATGGAAGGCTAGAGGTTGCCTAATTCACTTATTTGCAGTCTTCCAAAAAAACACGAACTAATGTTTTTGAGCATAATTGTTAAAATTTTATGCTGATGTCACGGGTTTATCTCTTCATCTTGTTTTATTTGGCCAATGTAAAGGCTAAGAATTTAAAGAATTTTTCCAAAAACAAATAATTTTTTTTCTTATATTAAACAGAAAATTTTTTTTGAGATAATTTTAATTTCTTGTGTGATAATTATAATTTTCCGGACTACAACAGGAAAATGTATTTTCAGTTTAAATTCCAAACCCTTATAATTTTTTTTAATTGATGATTTCGGACTATCACTTGAGCAAAGCCGTAATCTTTTTTTTTATATTTCAAGAAGGATTTTATATTTTTAAAAATTTAAGCATATTCAAAATAAATTATTGGATTGGTACAGAAAATCCCAAAATGACACACCCCTAAATCCCCTCAATTGATATCAAGAGCTTTATTTATGCTTTCCCTTATATATTTTAAAATATGATTTGTGAGTGGGATTAATAAATTACGCTTGTTGTATTTTGAATTGTTGACTGGGAGCTAATTCGGCAAATTAACTTTTTCATTGCAATTTAGGGGATAACCCATCAGGAGTAAAAATCACGTATTGCGCGACCAAATTAGAGACGAACAAGGCAGCAATAGCGAGAGATATTTTCCGCAAAATCCAATAATGCATGTGCAGTGGGGGGAAAATGTTGCACGAGTGAACTAATAAAAGTGCCAAAAGAAATAAATTCGCAGGATAAAGTGTCTCTGTGGACAATTTGCTTCCAAGTAGCGAGAGATTCTTCATTCTCTGTACAATTCATCCTCCCGCCCCCGTACACAATTCCACTGTGAGTATGAAATTACGCCAAGTGCAGTACAGTGTGAAAATTTACTGGAAAGGTGGGAGGGTGGGGGCAGTGAGCTTTGTGCGATAGAGCACTTGCAACAATATGAAGTCAATTTCAGGTGTTGCGATGCGAGAAAGTTTTCCGCGGAATATCACTTTTCTCGAAGAAAAAAAAAACTTTACATTCTTGTGTCTTCTCAAATCCACATTTTGTGGCACTTTTGCATTCAATTGCACCCAACTTGCACTTATTTATTTTGCTGAAACATCGAAAATCTACAAAACTTGTAGAACAAAGCGCCTATTGCTGCGGAATTACAAATTCTGCAGGAAGCTGAGCTTACAAACTTATTTTGACTCCTTGTAACGACTGCTTATAAATTCTTTGTTTAAACGCACCGATGAAACATCAGCGCGAATGTTTCATTCATTGAAACAAGACTAAAACACAAGTGACGTCATTGTTTGTATTTTTTAGCAAGGCTTTGCTAAGTTTTCCCATCTGATCCCAGTGTAAAATGTCTGTTTGACAATTTTTAAATCTATTTAAACTTTCTGCTATGTCTTTCACGCATGTTTCGTCGTAAAAGTTTATAACTCGTATAAGTAGATTAATTATATAAAATTATTGTAAGGTATTTATAACTTATTACGCTCTCAAAGGCACAGATAACAGATAAAAGTAGCACAATTTAAAAAAAAATTAAATAAATATTTAACAATTTTAGCCAAATAAATTGAAAATTAAATTTCCTCTATGTAGCCTCGCTTATTGATGTCCTGTGATTGCAAACAATCAACAGTGGCTAAAATATTTTTCCTGCTATAAATTCATTTTGTATTTTATCTCTGAACTCCATGCAATGGAAAATAAACAATCATTAATTCCCTCGTTGGCAGTTTATAATTCCCACTCTAAGTGGCAGAATTAATTGTTGTGAAGCACTTTAAATATTAGTTTTTTTTATTGGGATACTTTATAGATTAAATCGACCATTTAATAGCACAAACATCAAATAGTTTATCAATGGTGTTTTTCCAGATCCATTTGTAAATTTTTAATTTGTTAAACAAAAACAGAATTAGTGAGCTGAAAAAGTATCAAAGGGAAAATTTTGCATTTAGTTTTTAAAGTAAAATCCTCGGAAAAAGCGATGTATTCTAGAAATATTTTTAACAAAAATATAAATTGTTTTTTCAATAAATTCCTGTAAGTCAATTAAAGGAGAGAAAAGGACTCTATATAATTTTCATTGATAAATAGAAAAATGTCTCTACTTTCTTAATGAAAAATGTCATGAGGAATGAAGCAAAATAGAGCCAGGATCTTGATTCATTTCATTTCTGTCTGATATCAAATCACTCCAGGACAATTCGGCTCCAACTTTTCCTCCTATTGGTGGTTAAATTTCTGCCATACACACGTGCTCCGCATTTACCCCCTAGATGGAGTCAAATATGTATGTGGTGTCTATTGCACATTGCGACAGTGATAGAATGCAAGTCATTTTTAATTCCTCCGCCACTTCATCTGTCGCACAAAAATACTTCCTCCTCGCACCGAGAGGATAATAATCTCAGCTATACGTTTAAATCGTGTAGACTGACTTTTATTTTATGCAATAAATTCCCAAAGAAATATTTGCACCATCTCACCAGATTGCAGAAATCAGACACCAAGACATTAGTCCAGATTAAAATTCACCCCCAACCCCTTTTCCCGCCACCTCTTTTGCATTCATTAACATCACGCAGAAAGCTCACACTATATTATGAACATATTTATGTACATATTTTCCCAACGAATAGCTACAATGAAAAATGCCACAATGCGGAAAACTCGTCAATTTCCATGAAAGAAAAAAAAGGAACTTTCACAGAGATGTAGGAATGCCGAATTGCCAAAGAAATGGCAAATTGGCAGCAGTTTTGTAGGTAGAAAAAAACCCACATTGTACTGCCATTGAAATTTTTCTTCAATCTGCCAAATGCATATAATGTTTTCCTGGCTCTTTGGGTATATACATGTGAAATTTTCCTATATATTGTACTAGCCACGCTATCGCTCCACTCCTGCTCCAAAAACTCCACCCACATTCAGCACAAAGTACTCCTCAATCGCTTTCCCATTTTACCAATAAATAATATCCGCCTCAAGTCATGAAATGGATTTTCACCACAAACTGAAAGCTTTTCATTATTGTATCAACATCGATGCACAACAGACTTTCACAATAGCACTGTGAAAGGCATCTGACTTCAAAGTTTGCATTCACTTTACACAATAACCCACTGACTTTCCCGCACTACCCCACAGCACCCCCAAATGTCCAGTATACGAAATATCAGTGATAATTTCAGGTGCACAAATTCAACCACCACTGGCAAAATTGCAATGAATACTGGACATCAATGGGTGCAGGGATTTACAGTGTAATTAGGAAACTCACAATGGACCCTTTTCTTGGGCATTGCAAGGCACACATCACTACCGGAATTACAATACGGTTTTATAGGGGAAATTCTAATTGATGAAAGTACGAGAAAATAATGTAATATAAGGATAAAACGATTAAGGAAAATTCTCGGAAAAAATTCTAAGAAAAATCTCAGGAGTTTTTCTTAGAGATGTAGAACCTTTCTGAAGTCAGCAGGACATCCTTGTAAGGATATGTGCTGTTACTCTGCTTTCTGGGGCAAGTATTCTCAGAACTCCAGAATCTGTTGTCTCTATTTCTCTTTGTATTTACCCCTTGAACCAAAGTTAAACTTACGTTGGTTTTCTTAGAAACAGAACTAGCTCAGAAAACCCTTAAATCGTATATAGGCCCCATATTGTGATGTATCATCGGGACATCAAACCCAATAAAGTCAATTTCAAAATCGACTCAAACTGAAATTTAAAAGAAGGTGATTCTACGGAACACTACTGTATTATGCGCAATACCTCTGGAATTTAATTTCAATTCATCGTCATTAAATTTTCCTTGGAAAATGGAGTTAATAAATACGTACCGTACAGGTCTAAATACACGCAATAAATATTCCCTTTTCAGCCATGAGAGAGAAGGGGGCACAAAAGGGACAACAATGTGGATCAAAAATCAAATGTACGACGATGGAACTTAATGTCAGATGCAAATATAAATCCTCCATGACAAATATTAATAAATATGTTAATGCCAAAATGTGGGAATGACAAATCAACACCCAGAAGGGGGAAAATGCCCAATAGTCAATTGTGGTCGTCTGGAGTCATTCACTGATTGACATCGCTTGTAGTTATTCAATTAATATCAGATCAATTCAGCACCGCGGGGCATATTGTTTAAATAACATTTCCCAGACAACGAACCATCACTTTTTCGCAGGGGGTTTTCCCCAAACACGATACATACATATATACGCGGGGGGTTGGTGTATTGATTCTGAAAGGGGATGGAAGGTCGTTTATGGGCGGAATGGGAAATCAATTCCGTGTCTGACGGTATTTGCACCTTGTGTAAACAGAATTGTTATTTTTCCTTCGGTCCTTTCGTGTTGCTGCAAGAGGAATTAAATCTTCAGTCATGTTTCCTTCACTGCCCCATCATACAGGGGCTTGTATGGGAGAGAGGATTTGCATGGATTGCACCTCGAGCATATTGATTTGAATATGAATGTATTGCTGCTTTAGACAGTTCTCTACTCTAGTTGGGATTTATCATCGCGGACATTCAGTCCATCCATACTCTTCCTCGCCCCATCCCCTACATCATTGCAATGTTGCCCATGCATAGATGGTTCCATATCGATAATGTCTATATCCTGTCAGGTCACAAACATCCTTTGATTTCATCCCCATACCCTCCCCCCGCATGATGTCCCTTTTGGTGTTGTCTCAAAGTAATGCCGGGTGGATTCTCCAGAGAGGAGAAGGATATTAATTAAGTGATATCCGAATTGGTCTAAGGATTCGATTTTCATTAAATTCACTCCTAAAGTGCCTGTCCTGAAATAGTCTCCTCCATGTGACGATTCAGACAATTTAATGTGCTGGGGAATTGTGTTCTCAAGGAATAACTTGCAGAGCAATATGGTCCTGTCCATGTTACGGAAAAGAGCGTATCTTTGGGAATTTCTATCTGTGCTCATTGCAGATGACATATTGAAATGAATTTATCATACAGTAGTGCTCCGGATAACGTCCTTTTTAATTTTTTATTTTGAGGATTTTAATGCAGTATTTTAGAAGTTTATGAGACGCCAGAAACTGTGATTTTTTGGGCTAATTGGGGAATTTTTAAACCCTTTCGCGTCCGCATAAAACGTTGAAACATTGAAATATTCGATCTTTTTCATCTATTTATTCTGTGAATGCTCTAAGAGGATATTTCTTCGTCAAAAGATCTTTTTTTGTAAAATTCTACTCAAATTTGTCTTGGATATATAATTTCAATATTTTTTTCATTTAGAAAAAAAAGTTTAACGTTCAAGTCAGCCAATGAGGAAATGTTCACGAAAGGGTTAACAAATCAGCATTGCCTGATAACTAACACGAGAATTAATAAAACTGGCAGAAAAAGTTTTTTTATTTTCTTATAAAAATTGAAATATTTTGGTTAAAAAGAGAGTCTTAGAATCTTATTCACGAAAATTTAAAGACATTTGGTTGAGAATTTAATTTTCTTACCTTGGAGAGGGTTAAACCGCTAGATTATACCAGTACATAATAAAATCTGGGTTGACTATCGATTAAAACCAGTTTACCATTTTCCGATATTGCGGAAAGTTTCAATATTCACTCAAACTGAAAATTGTAAAAGACGTTTTACAGAGCACTACTAACTAAACTTATACGGTCTAAAATTAACCTTTCTATAGGCTCATTTCATTCATTCTTATATCCTTTTTGTGAATTTTCTCTTTTTTTACCAAAACTATCGAAGGATCTTTCAATGATTTATAAAACATATAATAAATCTATCATTAATTAAATTGTAAAAACTACATATAAGTATGTCAAGTTTATATGTATATAGAAAAGGTTATGTATAGAGATACATATATAACGTAGTTAGAGAGGAATCTTTTACTTCTCGATAGTCATTAAGATAGGAGAAAAAGTTTTTTTCCTCATCAAATCCGAGGTTTTCTTGGGAAAGAGAGAGAGCATATGAAGCCAGTTTATATGGATAAAGTTTTGAGAAAGGATGGTCTCTGACTTGGCAACTTTTTTCCACTTACCCTGACATACGGAGATAGCGAGAGCTCGAAAGTGCCGCACGGCGGAAGAAAGAGATTACGCTGACCAGTTAGGAGAGTAAATAATTTCAGTTGGTGAAATTGTCTCACATTAATTTTAAACTTTCTCAATTAATTACATCCCCCTTTTCTTGGGGGTACACACACACACACCCTCCCCCTCTCATGCCACAATGCAAAAATGTTCCCACCCGCAATTACGAGCAATCAAAAGATGGAATGTACCGCCACTCATCAATCAATGTGCAACACTGTAATTGGGAGGAGGGTTGTTGGGGTTTATAAGTGGGGGAGGGATGCTGCAATTCACAAGACCCATCATGAGGTCATTTATGCGCGGGGGGGTATTACACTACTCTGGAGTATGCTGCCACAGAATTTACGGGTGTGGGTGGTTTATTTGAAATTCTATCTCCTGACATTTTATGTCCACCGACTTTGGCAATAATTTAGAAAGTTTTTCCTCATCAACTCGTCGCACTACCAAAATTGACCCATTTCCACAGATAATGATCACTTTGCTAGCACCGAAATTCTCACATTCAACCCTGTCACATGCAAAATTTATATTTAAATTTCGTATTCCAGTGATAATAAAGTTGATGTTGCCGCATTGCAAATGCTCCTATTCACATCATTGCTCACAGAGTGATTTTCCATTATTATTATTAAATAATATTGTCCATCCAAAGTGCCTGTACCTGTGAGCGTATTATTAAATAATTTAAGATACAGAGAACCATTTGATGAGCTCCAGCGAATTAGGTGTGCTGCTCGCCAACTCACTGATTGACATCGACATTTATAAAATATGCAAATCCATATTAGAGTTGTGCGAGTACATCGTATGCCATCAATTATTACTGCACGCTTAGAACATTACTGTGGACGGGGGTATGTTGAAGATATTGGAGCGTTGGTTGGTGAAAATTTTAACCCAAACCTCCTCAGAAGCAAATTTTCATCTGCACAAAGTTAATTCGAGGAACGCCGCCATGCGGATGCCACGAAGCGACCTGCCAATCATGCGTGACTCTCAGTGCCTTCGGCGTACTTGAGTATGCAAGAAATACGCCACTTCCACTCAATTAGTCAATTAGTTAGACTTGCTACCGTCTCAATTAGATATTTTGAATAAATAACAATTTGTCGTGACAATTACTCTATCTATACGCGCCCATGTTCCCTTCCATCGCCTTTATCAGGCGCGAGGTTGTTTTATGAATGGAACAGACAACGACCAAGACGACGGCTCAATCATCTTGTGAGACAAACAATACAAGAAATGAATATTTAAACACCTTACAAACAATTCAATTTCATGAGATTTAACCTTTTGGAAAATTCTTCCAAATTACCTACGTTCCCTACGTTAAAAGCGTTGAATGTCAAAGATTTCTTTACTTTTCCTATATTTATTTTATTAAAAATGAGACACAGATAAAATCATTAACCCTTTAAGGACAAGTGTTAAAGGGTTAAAATATCTATTTAAAATGGATGAAACTAGTGTTGACGCAAATTTACCTACTTGCGACTCAAATAAAGTCTATTTGCGACTCAATCGTCTTATTCAGACTCACTTTTGCCTAATGGTGACTCAATTTTTAACTTATCTGTACTACAAAATACTTAATGTAGCCGCGAGTTTTAACTTAATAGTACGCTAAAACAATTAGACAGTAAATATTGTAAATAATCAGAATGCCACATTAAAATGATTACCACTAATTAAAAAGAATTGATTTATCAAATTATTTGGACGAGGGGGTAGGGGAACAGATTTGACCTCATAATCTGACGTCTTCCAGTCGATATTTAAACTTTGCCGTTTACCGCAAGTCTCTATCTAATACCGTTCTCTTGCAAATTAGCTCTGAACTGAAATTTTTTTGACGCATACGTTTTCAGGAATGTGGGGACCCTAATTCGTTCTCATCCCAAGTTTGAGCCCGATCTGACAACTTTTGATTATGCTGTGTCTGAAAGAAACACAGCTAAAATAGAGTCAACATTAGTTAAAATTGAGTCGCCATTAGTCAAAGACTGATTCTACATTAGGCAAAAGCTGAGTCTGAATAAGACGATTGGGTCGCAAGTAGTCTTTCTTTGAGTCGCAATTAGATGGAGCCTATTTAAAATCCTTATTTTCGCATTCTTAAGGGGAAAAAATAGAGGAAAATTTTCATTTAATACTGACAAAAAATTCTACAAAAAAGAACTTAATTCCGCATTTTCTTTTATAATTTTGATTTTCTTTCAAACGCGCAATTGTGTCCAATTAGTTTTTATAAGAAAAAATCTTATTATATCTTCCTTTAATCAATAAACCTTACAAAGGTGAAAAAAAGCTTCAATTTCAAACATTTTATGTATATTTTTTTAAACCATCTCTAAACTAGATTTTTAATATAAATCTCTTCCTGTAAACACAGAAAACTCTAAATATAAACCATAATTATCCACACAAGTCTGGGTAATTGCACGACAATCCATTTCTGTATTCTCTCTGTGAGACATCTCATTTTGCGCCCGGTTCCTCAAAAATACCCTCGGGACGATGTACGAGACGAGTTTTAAGTAAATCTTCATCAAGCATTTAATTTAATTACACTAGAGACAATTTCTTTTCTTCCTCATCCTCATTGAGTGTTCTCTTTTGTACGTTAGGAGAGAACAACTATTTATTCTGCCATCCTCCCGGAGTAAAAGGAGACTTTCACTGTCAAAGGGTTTATTTCTCGGTGCAAATTTACTTTGTTCACCCCTCTGGTCATTTCTCTCTCATTTTCCTTCCTCATTCTCATTTCATTTTTTTCCTTCAGCTTATTTTTTTTTACACACCACCCCGTGCTCTTAGCATAGAGGAGGACGAGGTAATAAAAGAGGAATTTGTTCTTATGAGGGAAGGTGGTGGGTTGAAAAAAAAAGAAAGATAAACCCCATACTTTGCTCTGAGCTTTCAACTCTTTAGGTGGGAGTAAACATTCAAAGAGTTATGGGTTAAATTTCTAGTCTGCTCATGACACATTTCCCCAGTGAAGGAGGAAAAACCTCAAACTGTATGGGCAGTTGATCGAAATTGAGGCAAAAATGATCAACCATAATCAAACTAGTCGTTAATCCACTTCATTGGAGAAATGATGGGAGTACGGAGAGTTCCCATTTAGATGTGTATGTTGGCTTGTATAATTAGTTTTTTGCCCCTTGAACTCTTGCTATAGTTGTTAGGGAGGATTTAATTGGATTTTCATATCAATTGTCACCAACAGACATTCCCACAGTTGGATTCAAAATTTTTGAATTTTTTTCCCTACGGAAATTGAACTTTTTTTTAACGATATTGCTCCAACATTTTTTTTCCAAACTCATAAACTTTAAAAATTACTCATTGCAATTCACATTTAAAAAAGAAAATTAAGCTTTAGATAGGATGGTGTACAAGAAGCACAGAGGGGAGGAAAATATATAAAGAAAAGTTGGTTGAATTCATGAAAATGGAAGTTATTAAGGAGAATGATTTATCGCAATGGAAATTGTCTCAACTCTTGCAGTGATTTATAGTTTGCTGATAATTTGTCACAACTTATTTCACATGAGGAACACATGAAGTACACACCGCCAGCATATTAAATTTACCCTGTCTACGTGGGGTGCTCCCTCGGAAAATTTCCCTAACATTGCCTTCAATTTTCCCGCAGTGCAAATCTCCTGTTTGCTACCACCACACAACTCAAGCGAATAATTACATACAGAAAACTGATTAATCAGGGAAAAAGTGAGGCTGCTTTTTAGGCATATACGCAACTGTCTCATGTTCAATGTTACCCCATGGCGGCACCTCTGTGAAACAATTTATTCAAGCAATTCGCCCTGGTTTACCCCCATCCAACGGGGTTTGTTGTATAGGTATATGTACATATTTTAAATTTCTCAACTGCAAAATGAGAGTAAAAGAGAGCCAGTTTGTTGGAACTGAAGAGCATGACATACAAAATGTGTCAATTGAACTGAAAAAAGTAAAAGGAGCTTATTAGTTTTTATGTAAGTCCTTATGCGAAGAAAAAAATCGAGATGCGCGTAATCTTGTAGACCAACAAACAAGAATAAAATATCTACAAAAAGACATTCCATTTTTCGCAAAATGCGGCAAATATTTGTTTAAAAATGTAAAAAATGACGTCACAATTGTGTTTTTTGTATCTTTTAATGCATAATGGTGCTATTCACGAGTCTCATGTAAAAAGAAATGATCATGACATTTTTTCATTCCCTCTCACTCCCACTAATGTATTTCCCTATCTTTCGTCTTTCTCTGACACATGCTTCAAACATTTTCATCATTTCATGTCTTCTCGCTCGGATTTATGAATTTTGGATCTTACAGAGAAAATTGCAGAAAACTAAAAAATGTTCAGCTCGGCGAAGAAGTAATATCACTGAAGAATAAAGAAAACATTTTAATTATTTCTTATTCTCTGCATTACGCCTATCGCCATCCTTTTCTCAAATGAATGGGCGTTTCTAAGGAAAACAAACAAATCCCTTTATTCCTTTAAATAGCTTGTGATGCAATTTAAAGACTTTAAAAGAGATTTCCTAAAAAAAAAACTCAAATTCTTCTTTAAAGAATTTAAATTTAAATTTAACATCTCAATTGTTTCACCGTATAGCACAGATGAATTTTCCACAATGCAGAAAGAGGGGTGAAATTCCCTTTTTGGAACGTCTTTCACTCGTGCGCGCACGTATGGTGAAGTTATTAAATTTGAGGGATCCAGCAACCCCTCATACAATAAATCGATTACACCATATCTGTTTTAGACATTTTTCAAACAAAATCTTTGATGTCTGGCTCACCCCATTTTGGGCGCCACCCTCTTGAAACTACTTACACTCACCTTCATCGTACATATACGCCGCCCTCTTTGTGGACCGAATTTCACATCACAAAGCACAAAATGTATGACAAGTTATTGATTCCTTTTCAACCCACACGCATCCACCCCCAAACGTGCTCCAGAGCCAAGGAATATAGATTTACTAAATGCATGTATTTATTCCTTGTCCCGGGATATGATTTCTGTCGAGGGAAATTTTTTGGATATTTTAGACGTGGAGGTCACCCCCCGAAGAGATTTTCAATGTGCCAAGGGGCCAGGGGGGTTTTTTCTTCCAACGGACTTCCACCTTCCCTTAGATTTTACTTTTTACCCCCATGCGGAGGAGAAAATGGTAAATCTCAAATATTCGCACGTGACACATTTCTCATCGATACTGTCGGAAATTAATTCTCTCTTCAATGGTTCTTCCTCAAATCTTTATACAGCAATAAAAGGCAAATTATGCGCCCTGACTACCCCATACATAGCACGACTACCCCCGGCCGAGAGACGCCCAAGACTCGGTGAGAAAATGCCCGGGAAATGAGTATTAATGAGCCTCATTGGTGGAATCTCTGTCGTACTTTAATTCTATGAGACAATCGATAAAACTTATCTTAATTAACTTTTCACTAAGGGTTGAATTCGCACTCACACAGCGCTTTCGCTCTGTGTCGTCTTCGGCAATTAAATATTTCATTCAGTCCTAAAGCGTGGAAGTTTCACCTCTTTAAATGCTATTCCGTGCCATTTATTTGCAATTTCTGGACATCCTGATAAGGATGGTGCGAGAGATTTTCCCATGGAATACATAAGGAGGAAGAACGGATTTTTTCCATGCGACATTTTCCACTTAAGTGATGAAAAAGGAAATCAAAATAGCTGCTTTCGTACGATATAGATAATCTCAAAGCTTTATTATTATGAGTTAACGTGAAAAGCGGAGAGAAAAGTTTGAATACTGTCCTTTTTTTTCTTCGAAGATTATATTCACTTGAAATCAATTTAACATTTAAAAGAAATTGTAACATAAAAACCAGGAAAAGCGGATAATCTATACTTAAATACGTGAGAGATGTTTTGTACAATTAAAATTCTCGCTCATAAACGAATTAATTAATTTTATTATTAAAAGAAAACTTAAAAAAAAAAGTTTATTCTAAAAACTAGATAAAAGATGGCTCTTGAAAACTAAATTTTCCATAAAATACACTAAAATAAAATAACAATATATAACGTAATCAAAATATTTCCAACATTATGCCATTGGAATGCAGCACCCTTCAGAAAATCTTTCGTATATAGTTGAGTGTACGTCACCCTCCGGATGAGGCGGCATATTTTGTAGCACAGCACAAAAAAATTGTTTCCTGTTCCAACAATTCAATGTGCTCCATACAACCTCCCACTACTGTATAAAGTGAAATTAACCATTCATAGAAGCACACAAAAAACGAGGGAAAATTATTGCAAAAATGCAATGAAAATCTTTTTTGCTGACTTGCTCCTTATTCTTCGTTTTTATACCAAAAAAAAGAAGAAGGAAGAAATGGATGATGTTCCAAAAGAAGGGGGTCTAATAAATAACACTGGTAGCGTGATTTAGAAGGGGGATAAGAAAAACGGAAGACACTCTCCCCACATACATCGATAGAGTCACACATTTACAGCAATATATTTATAAGAATCTTCCAAGTTTATCAAAAGTCAATGTTGCGCTGAGATGGGAGTAAATGGAAAATCCTTTTACATTTTTTCATCTCTCTCTCTCTCTCGACACAACCATCCCCTACAAGTAGAGTTTCTAGGAACTGATAAAGAACTGAAGGGAGGAGGGGAAATTACAAACGGAGGGTTAGTCTCGAGTGGTGTATTAAGTTTATTTTGGGGGCAACTTTGAGTATTGCAGAGATTGTCAATAGGAATTAATTTCATCCACTTAAGGATATATCTGGTCCTTGGGATGACTAATCTTAGGGTTGTTGAGAGCAACAATATTGTTGTCAATGGGAGGCGTGTTTACATGCTAATGCATATCCAATACCAATTCTATTCTAAGGAACTTTGAGTCTCCGAATTTCTCCCACCACCCACCCTACGTCATCAATCTCCCACAGAGCATCCCCGAAGCCACCCTCGTGCAATTCTTCTGACATTGTATAAGGCTCAGAAGAAGCCCTAAAATATTTTTAGTAGAGCATAAAATAAATGAAAATCACAATAAGGATCAGGGATTATAAATTAATTAGGAAAAATTGAGTAAAGGGAAAATCATTAAAAGACTTAATTTTTAACCAATAATTCCATTGTTTTTTTTTAATAAAAAATACGTCTTGTACCGTGACTCTTAAAAAATATCAAATAGTCTGCAAATACATTATTTTTAAAATTTTAATTTGGCGAATTTTCCCTTATAGTTAGTTCTAATTTACTTTAAAATTGACTTTAAAAGTTCGTTAATTTTCATGAAAGTATTTAGCATTTCCAACCCTTATTTTTTTAAAGGAATAATTAATGTTTATAATATTCCTTTTAATAGTTAAATAAATAAATTTTATTCATTATATACTTACCTCAAAAGAACTGAAAACAATATTCCAAAATCATCCGGATTTTATGTTCAAGAAACTCCCAAGAAAATGGGCCACTTACCCTGAAAAGAGGGAAAGAGAAAAAGTTAGCATAACTTAAATTTTATTAATAATTCTCTTCATTGATTTAAAGTGTGGTTTCATAGCCCTAAATTTTCCATGATATTCGATACAACTCCTGGGTAAACTTACGTAGGAGTCAAAGGGAATTGAATAGTTGGGGTAATTGAATCATATAAAATTCGGATATTCCCTAATTTCTGCTCAATTTTCCACCAAAATCCACCCTCTTTGCTGTTCCCAAAGACACAGCGCTGCAAAAGGGACGAGAAAACGCAGAGAAGAGTACGGAATGTGGTGCGGGGGTGGGTAGTACCTCCATCACCACAAATTCTCTCTCTTGAAGGAAGCAAATCTGACAATGTTGCGAGGGTTGTACAGCTCAGAGGGCAGAAATTAACGTAAAGTGGTGGAAATTGCTGAATATCTGTGCCGTTAGCTGCTTCAAACTATAATTTCTCTCGTTAATTTCAATTATGCTCCCAATTGAAACTAATCGATGTAGAGTGCATTTTCCCAGTGAGAGAATTCAATTCATCGCCCCCCGCCATACCCTATGTGAATCCCATTGATTTTGGCGCCAACATTTTAAGTGTTGACGATGGTGGAAAATACATTATAAACTCCCATCTACCCTCCGCCCCACATACCCGCGCACACACCGAGTACCCTCACAATGCTGATGTAATTGCATTGACACCCCTGTGCCCTTTCCCATTACGATAAATGTACATTTTTGTCCTCTCTCATTGTCGTCTCACTTCCTTGGCACTTTTCCTCATTCACAGCAGACATGAAGAGACACCGTCAGGACCGTAATGCAATCATACCCTCCTATACAGCCAGAGCCCTCAAGACTTTGCCTCCTAAGTCCAGATGGATGCGACTTGAAGAGGAGTGGCTGTCGGAGGGGAGGCACTAATAATTTGATTCTAGAAACAAAATTTCTCAATTGACAAAGGGCAAAAGATGCTACGGAAGTATTTCACGAGGCAAATCACACGACTTCTCTTCATGTCCGCATTTTTTATTTGATTTAAAACGCATTTATTTTTTATTACACTTTTACCATTTTCCTCTCAGTTCTTTTATTTTGGCGGGAGCTGGACCTTTTTTTTGCCTTCGGGCACTCATTGCGGGGGTGGAAAATGAGCAAATAGAGAAGAATGTAATTTTGCAGTGAATGTCGCATCTAATTTTGATCGCATTTTATGAAATAATTAAAAAGCTTTTAGGACCATTTGCTGTGCAATGAACCAAGGGGAAATCTCAATTAATTTTTCTCATTGCCAATCAACTCCTTTTATCACACTCCATTGGTAGATACTCTGTATTTTTCCACTCATTTTTCCTCTTTTTTTTTTCGACGAATCAATAGCTATCAAATAAATTTCATGATGATAATTATTTCAAAAGTTCTTATTTTCTAATAGAGCAGACGTTCTTAATTTAATTACATTTTGCTTGATTTCTTTCCCTATTTATGTATTTGTGATGAGAAGAGGTGTTTATCTGGCAAAAATTTATAAAGGAGTTTATCCATATTTCTATGGAAAAACACTTCACTTGTTAAAACAATCACAATACGCGTATTTTTTAATAAGTCTTTCCTCTTTCCACTGGAATTAGCTGGAAAAAATTTGTCCAAAAAAAGTAAAGAATTACATCATCAATTTTATTATCTTTCTTTAATAAATACTTGAAGCATTCGCGTTAATGCTTCGTCAATAATTCTTGAGAAGATATTTTTATGCTTCATGTATCGAAAAACACAAAAATGACAATGATGACGTCATTTTTCACGTTTTTGATCAAATCTTTTCCATCTAATTCCAATGGATAATGGGAAACTTTTTTGGCAATTTCATATTCTGTTCTGATTACAAGATTATGCGTACCCCAACAGGTAGATACTCCGAATGCTTCTTCAAATAATGCGATTTTCCCATGCATAAACGGGTAAACTCCTTTATTTTACTTATCTCTAAATTCTTCAAATCGTCACACAAACAAATTTACCTAATACACAGCTATATAAGAGCTTAAAGTGCGTTTAGTTTATTCATGAACTCCATCCACGCATTGTTTCCACTCACACACAGAGAGAAAATAAGGGAAATGTGAAAAGCTGAAATCTCAAGAGATAAAACCCCACGCACTGAACATAATTAACTGTCTCATTCTAATGCAAATAAAACATTTCATTGCATTGGCAAGCACCAAAAGTAAACCAAATGGGATGTAATGTACGCGCGCGTCTGAACAAACATTCGCCACTCGCAAAAAAGGGGGTTAGAATTTAAACTGGGCGTTTTGGGGTAGATTTATCTAGGAGATAGTGGGAAAATTATTTGAAGAGTGAAGAGCATTCAGAATGAGAAGACAGCGTCATTTTTGGGGAAGCCAAATGGCAGTGATTTTTTTCTTCTCCCTGCCAAAATGGGGTTGTTCACCGAGAAGTTTATTTTGTACAGGGGGGAAGTTTTAGAAGGAAAACTAAATGGCCTTTCCTTTAAGGGTGGGGGGTGGAAAAATTACAAAACACCGAGTATTTTGGGTGCAGTTATTGTCCTCTCCAAATGGTTGCCCCAAGAGGAATATCCTACGCAAAATATAAACATGTGGACACTATTTTAAAGAAAAGGATAAAAAAGGGTTTGTCATTGCAATAAAAAAAGTCCTCAATATAAAGTTTTAAAGTAGGTAGATTTTTTAAAATAATTTTATTGATTTCTCGCACCAAATAATATTTTATAGAATGCTGTGAATGATAAAATATAGTTAAATTTTCCAAAGGCAAATTACCAAATTCCATTTCATATGGAAAATTCTTCAACACACACACAGAGTATTTTCACGTGAATATCCCCAAAAAGGGCGTAATAGATGATGAAATAACGCTTGGTGAATTTTTCATAAGAATAAAATTACATGGTAGCATCAAATATTACTCCATTTATAACAGAAAAACATGTTATAAAGTGATATGAATATCAGAATGTGATTGAATATGCAGTGCTTTGGAAAATATATCGATGGATTTTCCCATATGTATGTAACACTTTTTCCCAGTTAAATGCAAAAAGGGATATTTGGGGCGGAAAATGTTGCCTGGGAATTACATGTTCCAATTAAAATTTGATACCAACCGAGAGTCACTTGGGTGTGAAATGCCGAAGCAAAATAACCCATTTCTCCATTCAATGTCAATTACAGACCATGCAAAATCGGGTAAACACCCTCATAGGCATGGGACACGTGCCCTATAAGCACCCCGGCTATCACTGAGATCCGGGGTGTACTGTACGTACGTAACAACCATGAGCGCACTTGAGGGAGGATGTTTAGATGAGAAATATCAACACATTGTCGCGATAAGGCGGGTGTATTGACTGTTAATGCGCGAGGGAAATAAATTTTAAGGCAATTCACCCCCTTCGACAGGAAAAATATTTAATGGTTTGGTGCTCATTTTTATTCAGTGTACACACGATAAGGACTTGCCTTAAATTTCAATGGCATATTGCAAAAATGTTATCTATGTCGATTTTTTTTCTTTCAAATTCACAAAAAAAGGAAAGTGCCACTGAGGCTGTCTGATTAAAAATTGAATTAACATCGAAAACGCCCCTTTGTGCAGATGAAAAGCCACCCTCTCAAAAGCAACCCTCTCTCACACAACCGACCACATTTTCCATTTGAGAATCTGTGTGTTGAATTGCAGGGTAAATAAATGACAGTGAATGGAATCCATACAAAATAGGGGGTTGGTTGGAAGAAATGAAGGAAAAATCGCAATGTTTTACCTCTTGTACATACATATATACATTTCCAAAGTACATTTTTACGCAATTTTAAGCCTCTTGCAGAAAATTCTCATTTGTTTGCAATGGGTATCAAACATCAAGTCCATCAAGGGAATTTAATTAATACCCTTTTGCATTTACAATGAAAGCATTTTCCGGCATTTTCATTAGAGGGAATTTTATAATAATGTGGCTATCTTCAACAATATCAATCACTGAGAAATGTTCATTTTTTTTCTAAAGGATTGTATAGAATGGATTTTTTTGTTTTGAAAAGCCGCAATAATGAGAACAAATTGGAAAATGGGTAGAATTTAATCAAAATTTGGTGAAAATTATTAATTACAATTTACTCTACATAGCTAAAATATTATGCTTTTCTACTAAAATATTAATTTATGGGAAAATTATTAGTGAAAAAATTTTAATGAAAATTACGGAGAGTAGCCAGGGACTGTGTTTTAGTTCCTTAGAAGTTAAAGAAGTTCATGGAAAGTTTTGGAAAATGAGAAAATTCTTTGACTGTTTCTTAATAATTTTCAACATTGACTTAAGTCCTTTACCCATTTTATGCCATTCCAGTAATAAAACTTAAAAAAAAAACCTGTAAGAAATCATTTTCCTTGTTTTTCCTTTACGGCTTTACAACATTCCTGAAAAGGATAAAACCTCTTATTGATTGCTCCAATTGTGGCTTTCCTAAATGATGTAACACGAAGCTTGAGCCGCTGGTGAAGCAATACGCCGATAAATTGCTAGTTTGGACGGTTAGGAATGATCAGTAAATAATGGAGAATCTCATTTTTTTTCCTTCCACCCGCAGGCTAAGGTGGGAGGCAATTTCTTACCAATTCCCTCATGAAAGTTGTATGGGAGTTAAAGAGATTCTCAACGACGTATCATTATGTGTTGTGGCACATGAAAGGTCTGGGTGATCAGTCAAAAGGCACAAACACCCGCAAACCAGGTGAGATATTGGATTTCACCATGTGGCCACTCTTGAGGTTGATGGCCAGGTCGATGCTTTCGAACTGTTCGCTGCATCGAATTATGGGCACGAGTGTATTAAAATTGCAATCTCATCGATCGATGAAAAATAAAATTTACTCCCCTTCTAACACCCATAAAAAATGCAGGAAACATTTCTCATAACTTTCTTGAAATCCATCGCCGTGGAAAATGCTAAATTATTCATTGTGCCGTTTAACAAAGAAACAAACGCCTCTCTGTTGTTGCCTTGTACTTCTTATATATACAGGGATATGTAATTGCCACCTAATGGATAAATAAATCAATCAATTTTCCGGACTATCGATGAGAAAGGTCAGTGAGTAAAAAAAAATGACTGGAAAATTGATATAAATTGCATCCAATAAAATCCTGGAATTTTTTTTTGCTTTATTCCCGTCAAATATTTATTTTTCTCATAAATTCAGGAATTTTTTCTTTGAATTTCAGCCACGAAACCTCCAATGGAAAGTTCTAAAAATTCCTCTGAATCTACTTACTCATTATATGATATAAAAATTTATATTGCTACTCTCATTTTTTTTCTTTGATAGCCAAATGAAATCCTTTTACCTTCACGGGAAAAAAGCAAAAAGGTATAAAAGGAACTTTTATGATTTCCTGGACAAACACACGAAAGCTCATTAAAGATTTTTCTTCTCCACCTTTTGCTGCTTGATACAAAGATTGCGTACACTTAAGCAGAATGGCAGGTGGGAGGTAGGGGGTGCCTGTAAAAGAAGGTCTGTTGAGGAAAAATTCTCGTAAAATTACACGAAAAAAAGGCTAAATTCTTTATTGAAGCTTTTTTGCCATTTTGAAAACTTTTATAGTGGATTTATTCAATACAACACACCAGGTGGAAAATAAAATTCAGAATTTATTCCTTTAAATAAATTTAATTTCATCTTTTCAATTAAAATTTAAGAATAATAATCTAGAATTTGTGGTCAAACGGAGTTTTAAATTTTCCGTTGATTCGATATTCTTCTCAACAGACCGATACATTTTATCGTTTTTCATGGAAATAAAAAGAAAAACAATTTTCTCAAGATACAAATGACAACGTATTTGTATCTGGCAGAGAGCAACAATTGAGAAATCATTGCCCAAACCGTTCCAATTGAATCTCCCAATATTGCTCTTAAGACAGCTAAAAAGGGGGTGGCAAAGAAGGAAAAATGACGGAAAAGTGGGAGAAAATCGGTGATTCTCGTGATAAATGTGGATAATTGAAGATCACAAGGCGGAAAATCGAAATCCCTTTTGCCATAATTTCCTCTGCAAGATGGATTTTCACCAGAAAACATCTTCATCGTTTTCCATATGCAAAAATCACAAAAGATCTCCTCCAACAAAACCACCCACTCCACCCCGAGCGCCTGGAGCCACCCTACCGAATTTTCCAGCAACAGTGAGCTCCGGGAAATCGGTGAAGTCGATTCGTCAGTGTCAGAAGATAAATCATGAGCCATATTTTAGCAATTTTCGCAACAATATGACTCTATAATTGCGAATGGGATGGAGGAAAAGAACATTTTTACATTTGCACACCCTCATTCGCGGTGTTGCATTCAACAAAAGGAAAAGAGAGAGAGAGAGAGAGAGAAAAAAGTTTGAAAAGAAAAAAATTATGCATGTAGAATAGAATTGATGGCTAGAAATTTAAATATTCTGCTTCTTTTGTGGTAATTTTTTGTGTTATAATTCTTTTGGGTTGAATTTCAATTTTCTACAATGGTGTGGGAGTTTTTTTTTAATTCAAAAGTGAAAAATATTTTTTTTTAAGTATAAAGAATAGAATTTAAAAAGTTTAAAAAATTAAAATATTATTTGATTAAGAGAAGTATTAATCAGGAAAACTTCCTTAAGAACTTTTTCTCCATTTTACCCATTTTAGCGGAACTCCAAAAGGCACTCAATTCGCAATATAGAGCAACCCCTAAATTCCGGATAACCCATTCCACGGCACCCCCATCGAATAGAGTGTGTTAGTGAAATATTTCTGCATTTAACTGAGAACTTTTCACTCTTTCACTTCCCAAAAGAGGGGATATTAAATGAGACAGAAGAAGAAAAATGACGAAACACGTGCCACTTTCATTTTCCCTCCACTCTTGGCGCCAAAGTATTTGCCACCCCCCGCATTGAGCGGGAGTTACGTCTTATCACGGAAAGTCAAGTCGCATTCACAGAGCACACGGAGGGGTTGGGCAAAATTGTAGCATTTAAGTGGCGCTGGAATAATCGGAGGGAAATTAGAGAAATTCAATTAAAATTTTATCACGCGCGTTGACGAGATAAAAATCATTGGAAAATTTATGTTCTACCAGCTCCAAAATTGTTGGGGAGTCTCTGTTGGCACGCGGGGGAGACAATTTGAAAGCTATAATACAGATGGAATTTAATATTTTCTAAAGGGCTTTCTCCAATCGATTGTTTTTCTTTGTCTAAACAAAAGGAAAATATGTTTAGAATTTTTAGAATCAGGGATTTTTTTTATTTAAAAAAAGAACCTTTAAGAAAAATTATCTTACTGGAATAAGTTTTAGAAGGATTAGAAGATTTAATAAATTTTTCTTTTTATAAAAAGAAATCAATAAATGTTGCAATTAATAATTAATTTGAAATGTTTGAAATTAAAAGAATTTATTCCCCAAATTCGTTACAATATCCAACCGTGAGGTCATCTTGAGGTAAAAGGATGAACTTTCATATCACGAATCCTTGTTTCCTTTCCTTTCTATAAAATTTCCCCAAGCTGAGACACAACTCACAGGAAAAACGTCCCTTTCTCAATGGATTTATAGAGTTTTCCATATTTGTGTCCCAGCTAGAATTTCCCTAATTTTCCACGCAACTCAATGAGTGCGCATATTCTTGGAAAAATAGGGGAAGTATCGGGAAATTCGCGCCAATTTCAAATAGCAACGTACATTTAGTGGAAAAGGGTCTGCCTGTGAATTTTTCTTTCTCTTCCATCACATATATTCCTATCACGATGTAATCCCAATTAATTCCGATTGATTTTCAAGCAACTCTCAGGGGTGTGGTATGCAACTTCCGCTCATCCAGGTGAACCCTTGTGGAGAGTCCCCTCTATGTGTTTGCACTTCATTCCAATTTTGATACAGAATTTGTCTCCAAAACAGTCCCTCCTCCGGCACTCCTTTATTCACGCAGCTCTATTTCATGCTTTTCAGAGCACTCGAGATGGGGAGAAATTATGGAAATTATAATATTGATTTAGAATCTCATCAAATGCTCGATGCCGTTTTTTTTTACTGGGGCTCGATCAAGGGGACTTTTAGTGCTATTCCGTGTTGGAATCCTCCCCCAGAATTCCAATAGAATTATATGGGTGCGGGGGTGTGTTCCACGTTGAGAATAAAAACAAACAAGACCAAAGTGAAATCAATACAATATTTTATTTGTCGAGATCAACACCACAAATACACGGTGAGCGATGGAACGTGCAGTTTCAGTAATTGAATTTCATATCACTGCCAATGTTGGTGCGGAGACACACACACTTGATGGGCTGGGATTTATGGGAGACCCCACAGAAGATGGGGGAAAGGGGTGGTATGAGTGGGGCCTACACCTAGTATCAACACACAGATAGAACAATTGATTGGCAGATCCTTTTCACTGTCACCGCAATTCTTTTCATAAACTTCCCAAGCCACCCTCGCAGCGCTTCGGGACAATTTCCGCGCGAGAAGTGTTCATTGCAAATTGCATGTGGCACTGAATGCTATATACGCGACACATTCGTATATTTGGGGCTCATTGTCTCACTCGTGGTGGCCACCATGGCAGCGGCAACATCGAATGTGGTCGAATTGGATGGTGATAAATCACGGAAGGCAACCATGAGTAAACCGTCCAAAATGCATTGATATCTACCCTCAGCAAGACATGTAGATGACGTCAACTAAAATGTTGCTGCCTGGTTGCTGTCAAGAATTTAGAATGATGAAAATTGTTTGATAGTTTGGAAATTTTTATGAAAAAATTCAATAAATTGTTTTTGAATTTTTTAGAACTCTACCAGGAGTGGAATTGCCGCAATTTCCATAGAACATAGATTGGAATTTTGACGATTTATCGCTTCAATTTTCTGATTATTAAAAATTGTTAACCCTCTATTCGACGTGCGAGAAACCCTCATGGGGTATGTGAAGGACCCAAGAGAATTTTCGCAAATAAAGCAAATTCGTGATTTAAGTAGTTAGGTTAAATTGATTTTTTTGCGGGACTTTAAAAATTCTTATTCTTCTTGAAAGGGTTTTTTTTTTGCTCATAAACTAGACCTTTTTGGAACACTTTAAGAAATAAATTTTAAAAAAAATAGTTGGTACTTTGGACTTTTAACATATTTGTTTTCTTAATTGAGGCATTGAGCTCGATCAGATTGATTCATTAAACATTAATAAAAGTTTTGTTATAGTTTGGAAAACTTGAAAACCGAATGAAAAATAGGATGCAAAAACGACCGTTATGCAAAATTTTTGAATTCCATTTCTAATTCTATCCTATTTATAATTTTTGAGATATAATAGAAATCTTTTCACATAGGTAACGTAAATAACCAATAAAGTTATTTAAAAAGGACCTTCATATGTTACAATTAAGCTCTGTGAACGGTCAGCTACCTCTCATGGCGTACGAAGGGTTAAAACATCCACAAGAAAATTAAAAGAATCAGAAGATTGTGTAGAAATTGAAGAAAAACAATCATGGAAAAATCAGCAAAGTTTCCACAATTTTCCAATAATTTGAATTTGTAAAAAGATACATTAATATTTTCTTTAAATTTCAATGAAAAAACTCAACTTATATAAGTAAGAATATAAATTTAATACTCAATAAAGGAAACTACTTCTTGCCACTTGTTGCTCTCACAATTCATTTATCCGAGAGATTATCTCACATTTATTACAGAGATTTGTGATTGCATTAGTTTTAATTTGATTAAAACTAATTGCATTTCATTAAAAAAGATTTGCAACACATATAACGAGCAATTAGGGTACCTCCTGGTATATGTAAAATGTTCCACAAATAAAACAAACATATCGTTAACGAACTTTTTATGCAGATTTGCAAAAAAAATAAAACTTTCTTCACAACCAGCAAACATGCTTTCTAGCTCAATTAATTTTTATTTGCTCCCATTATGCAAACCAACCATTCCTGGTTTTTTTTTCTCCTTATCTAAACATTTTTTTCTCGAAGAATTTTGTTGGTTTGTTTTTACTTTCATCCTCATCCCAAAATATCCCCATAAAATTTATTTTTACTTTGGCTTTCGCGTGTCTGGGAATCCCCTTCGGCAGAAATCATTGACCGCATGCTGGTTGAATAAAAAACAACTGCGAGAAAATATGTATTTGGAAAAATTGAAATTCTCCCGAAAAAAGTGGGTGCAGAATCCTGCGCGATGGGGACGCAGCGGAAAGTGAAATTTATGCATGGAAAAATTTTCGCTAGAATCCACATTTTCATTTTTTTTACGCAAATATTGACACAGAGCGGTATGAAAAGTTATAAGCAGTTCCCCATACGTCAGCAATCACCAAATACTTTACCTTTTTTTTCTAGCACAAATGTTTGTCTTGCGGGAACATCGATTGGCACGCGGATGCTGTTCAGCATATTTCATGTTTCTGATGACATGATTATATATAATATAAAAAATAGATATTTGGGTCGCTTGTCGGTATATAAAATAGGTATTTCTACATATTATGTGCGGTGTATATATACCTTATTATACCAACTTTGATGTCTTAAAAAAACAGATAGGATTGGTTAAAAAGCTATGAAAATTCTTTTGAGGTCTAGAAGTGAATGCTATGAAGATTATTTCCGTGTTTGAAGGAATATTTCGTGCAGAATAAATACGATATATACCTACAGAGTAGTGTATCGCAGTTAAATATCCTTTTTGTTTCAATTTCAATCAATATTGCATTTTTTCCGAAAAGGAAGAAAAGAGGAAAATTATTTAAACTATTTAAACAGAAAGCTTTGTTAATAACTCCGCAGATAAATTAAAAATAGCTGTTTTAACATCACTGGAAAATTCAAATATTAACTGAAGATTATTCAGTCGGTTTCTTAAGTAAAGCACCAACTAATTATTCCTCTATAATGAGGATTCAAAGTATGACTTCAAAAACATTAGCAACATAATTTCATCTCAAGTACCACACTAAAAACATAAAGGGAGGACTTTACTAACTGATAGAGCCCATAAAAAGAATTTTTGATGAATTCCCCCAAAAGTAATGAGTTAAGCTTAAAAAGCTCGACGAAACTTGACTATATTTTTCATTAAAAAAAACTATACCTACCGGGAAAAATTCAAAAGGTACTCCAAATTGTAAATAAATATTTAGGAAATGGTTATGGAGTATGAGGGGAAAATGCCGGAGGGACTGTACGGAAGAAGGGCACCACATAAACCCTCATTAAATTCTCAGCACCCTCATAATTGGGGTTAGTGTCTCTGAGTATACAAATTTTTCGGGGTCAAGCACTTCGTGCATCTACATTTGGTTGGATTTTGGGGTTGAATTAAAAGAAGTAACAAAAAAAACAGGAGGGGGACGTCAGCCCTTCCACCTCAATTTTTCCATCATCATTCGTCACTCCATGTCCGGAAAAAATATTTCGAAATTTACATTTTTTTTTTACCAAAGCATACGCTATATTAAGGAAAGGAAGAGGACGCGATGGAAAGCGAGAAGATTGATGACGCTGAAGTCAATATCATTATTATGAGGGAAATCGTGTCGTCGTTTTATTACAGCAAAATACACACCAATGCAGGAAGCACCACCCCAACTTTCCAAATGCCTCCCTCCATCAACCACCCCCTACTTATGGCCCAAGTCTTGCTCCGACCACGTCTCCGTCAAATCTAATGCACTTTACTTTGCTGACTCCGATCACCGTTTTATACGTGGACCTCTTGACATGGACATTGAGCAATTGCAAAGTGACCTCTTTGGCGATTCGTCTGGCAAAATAATGAAAAGTCATTGATACGATAAATAAGGGAAGATACGAGATGGATCAGTAGATGTGAGCGAGCACCCCTGTGTAACAATGTAGAGCACCATGGAATTAGGTGGCTCAGTCAACTGGAGAGCTTGCATCCTTCCCCATGTAATTCGTTCAAGGAATTGCAATTGAAAGGGAGATATTGACGTGCTGGGAAGTGAAGAGGAACCGGATGTCTGGTGGAGAGAATTTTCTCACACTATGGAAAATGCTAAAGGGGGACGCACCCTATTTTTCTAATTCATCCCCTTTTCCTTTCAATTCATGTTATTTCTAGCGTTGTAAAATTAACTTAACAGGGAAGTTTAAGTAACTTTAATCAAAGAACTGCAATAGTGGGTGAAATTAACAAATAAGACCATCTTAACCCGTTTCTTAAGCTAGATTTATTTTTTCAACGGTTAGACTTTAGGGCCTTATGAACTCTAAATGAGTGAATGCATTGTATTGTTGATCCTTCTAACCATCTTCGGGCATCGAAAATTGCTAAACCAAAAAGTTCATACAGTTCCGATTAAACCAGACCTAACCTTAAAACTTTAAAAGACTAACCTTGAAAAAATTAAATTTGGCCATAAAGAAACTTAGGTCCAACTAAAAAACAACTTGGGCCTACCTTAGAAAACTTGGATCTAGCCTTAAAACTCTTAGACATAGCTTAGAAAGTATGGGCCCTTGCTTAAGGAAGTTTGACCTAGCTTAAAAAGCTTTGGCATAATCTAAAAAACTTGGACGTAACCCAAAAACATTAAGCCTAGCTTAAATAAAACATAGGCGATATCTAAGACTTTGATTTTAAAAATTAAGGCTTAGCTAAAAAATAGGCTTAGCTTATAAAAATCATAGGCATAGCTTAAAAACTCAATCCTTATTTAAGAAATCTTAAGCCTGGCTTAAGAAACCTAGAAGAAAAGGTTGCGAGCCCTTCTTTCATATGTTTGCCATGGTTGTGGAAACACCATGCAAGAAAAAAAAACAATTTGCTTCTCGAAAAATAAAAATGGATTTTTGATGTTCTTAAAAATTAAATTAAAGTACATACATTTTGTAAATGTTATATACATGTATTTCAAAACATTTCTCTTTATGTGTGCTCGTTGCCATAATTTTTTAGCCCAACTAAAATGTTCCAGCTGTTTCCTGCATTTTATTTACAAAATATAATAATTTTGTTGCTCTACATTATCCTTTCAACTGCAAACGTTTCTTGAATGTTGCATTTGAGAACTTTCAATGTGCTTTTTTGTAAGAACAGAGATATCCATTAAATGTGAGGGGAGACAAGAAATATCCATAAAATCCATCATTGCCCCCACATATGGTGGGGTATTCCTCAAGAGACCCGAGGCAAGGAGAAGCTCAATTGGACTCTGACGCAAACCATATAAGAAGTTTTTGGAGGGGTACTGGCGGAGTCAAGATGTTGTGGAATATATCTTGGAAATTCTATCGAAGAAAATGTAGTCCCAGAGTTGCTGTTCCCACACCCGCACATCCACTAAAAAGGATCAAATTTAATCCTAGCCAGACGTGTAGCTTTTATGATGTGTCTACATTTGAGAATGTTCTGTTATGTGCCTTTGGAGAATGCTTTCGTGTGTATATACCCAACTCGGGAATTGAGGGAGGTTCTAGCTGAAAAGAAAGGGGTCACCCCTAACTATGGGAGGAGAGAGCGTGAAGAATGTCAAATGATTGGGAAAAAAAAGTTAAGAAGAAAAAATAGAAAATGTAGTCCTGAAAAAGCACTTAAAATTTAAATCAAGAACTTTTCCACTTCATCTCCTTAATATCCTTCCTCACACCCTCTTGCATTTTACTCCATTTCCCACCATCTTCTCTCTGAGAGAGAAAAATTTTAACACTACATTTCAGTCTTCTGATTCTTTTTTCGGTCACACAATGGGAAAAAAAAGGAAAAAGAAACCCACCCTAACGAGTCGATTTCCCTGCCACAGCAAAAGGAATCTCTCTCTGGTGGCATTTACTACAATGAGACTATTTCCCTTCAGTGCACATTTCAGCCCTCGTGAAAACATTGTAGTGCCAAATCGTTTGGGAGGATGGCGGGTGCCTTTTTGTCACGCGTAGTAGGATTGGCAAAAAAGGAAAAGACTTCGACTTACACCACTTTAGACTTAGCAACACAATAAACACACACTCCTGTGCGCTACCTAATGCATTGAAATTGAAACCACATACTATTTTTCCACAGCTATTAACATGCAAATTGCAAACACTCAGAAAACATACACTTTATGCTACAAACATGAGAAATATAGCACGTATATACAATACATACATAATGTTGTGAAAAGGACAACAAAGATGTTAAAAGAAATTGAGAATATTGAAAAGGGATACCATGTGGGATTTATAAATTAAATTCCAAGAGCATAATCAAACTTTATGCTAGAAGGAGTCTATTCACTTTTATTCATAATAAAATATTATTCAAAAATATGCAGTAGAAAGCAAAACTAGAAGATCAAAAAAATTGAGGAAAACTCTCTCAGACTTTATATTTTCCATTAAGATTTGTAAGAAAAGTTTTGCAAGCGAAAGGTGTTAGCAGAAAATTCTTTTTAGGTGAGTTTTTTTTAGAAAAAAAATTTAAGGACACTTAAAATGATTTAAAATAATAAAACGTAAAAGTTAAAGTTAATTGTGATAAATTACGGAGTGGAATTCACTAATTAGTCGGGCTTAAAAATTTAAGTCGATCTTAAGATTCTAAGTCAGTTTTTATAAGTCAGACTTAAAATTTTTACTTTTTGAAAGTTAAAAAGTATTTAAGATCGACTTAAAAAGTTTAAGTTTGACTTATAAAAACTGACTTAAAACCTTAAGACCGATTTAAAAACCTACTTAAATTTTTAAGCCCGACTGAGTAGAGAATTCCACTCACTGTTGAATTCGAATTAGCATTAGATTTGATATAACCTCTCTCTCTCTCTTTCCTTTAACGTATTCTTTTCTGAGTTTGACATTTCTCTTTTAACAGTTGTTGTTTTATTTTTTAACGTTTTACATTTTTTATAGGTTTTTCATGGTTTAATAGACTCAAAGAGAGTTTAGAAAAAAAAGGTTTAAAAACAATTTCTATTCATACGTTTTATTCGCATTCTTATAAAGTTTTAATGTTTTTTAATGTTAGATTTTTCTAAGCTTTGATTTTTTTTTAAGTTTACAATTTTAAATATTTGTCTTTTTTTTTACTTTTAAGAATTCTTTTTAATTATGTTTTAGTTTTCAAATAAATAAGTTTCAATCTTGAAAACGAAGTATAATTTTAAAGAAGAATAATAAACAATTAAATTTTGTTAATAAAATAAGTATTTATTGAATTCAAATTAATTTCTTTTACAAAAATAAACACAAATCGTTGGTAAAAGTAAAATTTCCGCAGTGATATCCATAAATTTATCGCCTGCATCTGCAGATAGCCTTTGAGTCGCAGTATCCACCCCTGAATCCATGCCCTAAATAAACCAAGAAAGAAATCCGATTTTAAAACCCGAATCTATTGAATTTTCTTGTCTTAAATAGAGTTAACGAAAAAACTCACCGATGCAATGAGCAGCACAAGCAGCATGTCCAACACCAAAAGCACTCAGAAGATCACAGGTAGCCCTCTTTTGGCGAGAATGAATTTCCGGTTGCATAAAGGATGGATCCTCAAAATCATGTACACTCGGAAGGAGATCTTCATCGTTTGAAAAATCAACTTCCTCAAAGGTTGAGGGGTAGGCAGTGGCTACTCCAACAACAACAACAACGGCAAAAGAGATCAACAGAGCACGCATTTTGACTATATAGGTTTAGACTCAAAGTCACTTGTTCACTTCAACTTAATCGGATTCAAGGAACTTTGGCAGTGTTCTGAATGAATTGCAAAATTCAACTGATACAGAATGAGCAGCTACGTGGGATTTAAATACTATGAGCTCGTGGAATGATAAGCCGGTCGGTAAGAAATGGTGAATCCCAAAACCCCAGAATAGAAACAAAAGAAAGTAAAACTCGCGCAAAAAGTACCAATAGAAATTATTTAATATTTTATTCACGCGAGATAAGGGGGTTTTCTCTCATGGGAGCAGATTCGCGTGAAATACATTTTGTGTGAGTCAATAGATCAATTTTGTGTTGCTTTTCTACTTTGTAAATGAGCAATAAAATGGCTAAAGTCTACATCTAGGCAAAAAATATATAAATATGTACATTATGTAGGTATTTATAATTTGTTCGTAGGAATGTATTTACATAAATGCTGAATTCAAGAGAATAATTGAAAGACGTGGGACCAGGCGCGGGACTTTCCCTTTTCCAGAGCAGTAATCTCTTATAGAATTATTTTTATTTCAGTGAGAAGCTATTTCGGTCACAAACATTCTTATCAAATTAAGACTTTTTTTATTAAATGTCTACAAAGCAATTTTTTATGTAATTTCAATAGCATTTAAATTTATGCTGCATAAATTCCAAGAAAGGTAGATTCCTTTGTAAATTCTCTGGTTAATGTAATTCACTAACTCCCAGGATTAACCCTTAAAGGACTGTAATTTATGTAAAGGACTGCAATGTTGATTCATTTTAAGCTCAGTAAAATGAATTTTTGCGAAGAAAACTTGGTGAAAAATTTTAAATTCTCGCCTTTTGCAGTTCTGTAAGTCCTGGAAAATATCCTTTTGTAACCTTAAAGTATTTAGGAACTATAACGATAAATCTTTAAATGGTTAAGAAATATTTATCAGTTAAAAATAAATTACATTAGAAGAAAAATGGCTTAAACTTGCTTAAATTAATATTTCCTATTAATGAGCTTTAAGCTCTCCCCTTTTTGAGAATATGTTTTCTTCCTACTTTCCTTTACAAATATTTTCCTTCTGTAATTAACTATTTTTACACGTCTAACCCATGACAATGTCATCAATTAACCGAAGTCATTCCCCTCATGGCATGGTGGAAAATTTGCTACAACATAAGTCTTACTCCGTTTACTATATAGGAATTTAATCGTTTCCAATTGGGAAAGTCGTGAGAAAATAAAGCAACGACGAAGGCACATTGCGACATACAAATGAGAATCGCCACAAATTCCAATTAACAGGAACTACTACAATAGTGTTTTGTATCCTTTTTCCCACTCTGGTGCACGTAGCAAATTCATCCTCTCCAAGATGTTTCACACACACACACAACATGGGAAGATGAAGGAAGTCCCATCGCAAATTGGTGGCAAAAGTTTATGCGAGGGAGGAAGTTTGGGAAGGTGTTCCTGGGTGAAACAGGGACTTTTGAAGAAGGACCCTGTGTGGTGATGCATCATATTTGTACCATTTGTAGCACACTGAGGATTTCCTGAAATGTGATTTATGCACACTACCTGATCAGTTACCTCACAGGGGAAGTGTGCATCCTATCTCAGGAATCAGGACCCAACCACCCCCATATGTATGAAACGATGATGGCGAATTACAAATTCCAATAACGTGACCTTATGCAAATGCCGCCTCAAGCATCAATTTGAATTCCACTCGCCCGACCCTTCAGGATCTCTAGCATTCCCATGCGCCGTAGAGATGCCTCCTGTATACACATAAAACATGAGCATCACTCCGCTAGAGGAAGGTGAGATGCATGCAATTTTTCTCTCCTTTTTTTGTCCTCCCGTAGTGTGTAGTTTTTCACGAAGTTACTCGAAAAGATCATATAAAGTGGCATTATTGTCGCTTTATTCACGAATATTTATTCCCCACAACCCAAGTGGAGCTCTCAACAAGGACAGGTAAGTGAGGAAAATAATGTCTCACAATTGAATATTCAAAAATGTTACGCAATTAAAGGAGTTTATTCATATTTGTATTCATAATCATACTTTTATAAATTTTGAGTATTGTCTTTTATTTTAATTCCAGTTAAAATGCCTTTTGCATTTAAATTAATAAAAATATGTACCTATTGATTTGTTTATAAGAAGACACTCTTTAATAGATTTCTAACTACACCCGGGCATGAATTCTCTAAGAAGGAAAAACTCCCGTGATAAACTCCTGAAGGCTTTAGCGCTTTAAAAGAAACGTAAAAACCGGGAAAATCTTACGCGAGTTATCACGGATACATTATTTTCTTAGAAGATCAAGCTCACGTGAAGGTTTCCTCACTTTTTCCCTGCAAAAACCCTTCGGGAGTTTATCACGAGAGTTTTCACTCCTATAGAATACAGTCCCTGGAAGAAGCCAACAAAACTCTGGTGTTTTTTCTCTCTTTCAATGCATGAACCATAAAATTCCGTTGTGAAAAATCAATTTACTGCACCACTAATTTCCTTACGCATCTGTTTCAGTTTCGTTTAGCCGAAATGTATGAAATATGTACAAAGTCGTGGCGAATCATCTCTCTAACTGCGGAAAGTCTCGAAAAAGCTCAACTTCTGCAAATGTCCCCATAAGGAAATATTCATAAATTTGTTGACATAATTCTACTTTATCTTCCACGTTAGAACTCCGTAGTTTTGTTTCCACTCATGCTAAGTGGGTGAGAAATTGGTTAGAGATACAGGAAATAGTGGAGAGCACTATATTTGTGTACACTATACACATATGTATACGTCAAGAGCACATAGTTTATTCATTGGGGGATATGTGCAAAGGCGACAAATAAAACTTTTCGGAAATAACTCTTGGGGAATGTACGAAATTGCAAAATTTCCCAAGTACCTCGCAAACTAACCACTTCGCTGTGGCTTTGCAAAGTAATGCAAATTGCCATCATAATTCACAATGATTGTTTAAGCGCAGCATCACGTGTTATCTTATTTAGTGTGATTTGAATTTTAATGAAGTAACTTGCTGGTCTAGGAAATCCAATAGAAAATTTATACCGCATTCCCAATCGGTAAAGCACAACAATACACCCAAAGTAATTCGAAGAATTCAAATCGTTTGTTTGAGATATTTTGAATTAATGTTTTGAATAAAATGGGAAAATGTAGATAAACTGATAGGTTGATTAAATGCCAAAAATCGCCATTTCCGGCATCTCGGGAAATTCCAAATATTAATTCAAAGTGCAAGTTGATGATTTTTTTTCTGCAGAGCACCATTGTATTACAATCTTTGATACATCCCACACAAATAAGTAATATTGAAAAAAAAAATGTTTCAAAGACCCTTATCAAGTTCTTAGTTCATAACATTCCAAGGGGCGAACAAGTAATATATTAATATAAGCCAAACCATCAAATTATTTGGGATTTTTTTTTCATGTACAATCAATTCTGATATTTAGGCTATTTAGGGAATGAAGAGATGAATCAGTTAAAAGGAATCAGTTAAAAAGACGGTATATTTGAATCATTTAAAGACCCTAAAACTTCAGATTAGGTTAAGTTCAGATTTTACTTTACCGATCAAAAAAAATTTCTAGACTAAATATTAAATTGAAAGAACTTCAAAATGGCGATTGATTCACCTCCTGACTTATAAATAGATTTTTTTATAAAAAGATTATGTCTTTCCGTAATTGATTCATTTTTTTTTTAAATTTTTAATGAACATTCGTACTCTAATCTTATCTCAGACATTTTTTAAGCTAAATAGGCTAAAAATGTTTAGTTGGCTTTAGTTTTAGCTCGATTCTTTACGAAGAAAGTTCAAAATCTCTAATTATGAAGACTTTAGCTTTATTTTTCTGTATTATCCTTACTTTTGGACTCAATAGTTCATCGGGTGGTGGCAGGGCTGGAAGTGAAATCAACAATCTCACTGTTCTTAGCTCGACAATTATTCAAGAGAAAGTTAATCCGGAAGACCAAAATCCAGAAACTGTTATCAAGGAGAAGATTACGACTAACGATGTAACTGTTACTTATATTGGTAACACTGCTTGTTCCTTTCACTCTCTTTGTAAGATTTTAAATATTATTTTGTAATTTTAACAAAATAATAATTTAAAAAAATATATAATTTGTGATTTTGTGATTTATAGGGAAGGATATTGTGACAATCACTCTGCTTGCAATTGCCATTGAACGTTATTTGAAGAGATGAATTTTCTTTTACTAAATTATGTTTTTTTTTCGAAAATCTTAAATAAAACATTAAATTCTGTAAATCCCAAAATATTCCACCCCCTTTGAATTGATAAACTTCTAAAGCAAAATTTAATACAAAAACTTCACAAAATTAGAACTATGTATAACAACTGAATTCAATTACAACATACCTTCAACCTCAGATGAAACTAATTTAAACTGTAAGAATAACTTTATGCTGATTTTCGTGATTTTCATCTCATGACTGAAGGAAAAGTACGAGATTTAAAAAAAAAAGTTGAATTGATTCAATGCAAAAACTATCAAATTGAATTTCTCTTGGATCGAAAAACAAAATCATGTAATTGTGCTAAGTTGGAATTCAATAAATGCATTAAGTTTGTGGAGTAATCCAATTGGAAATATTCACATTGCAATTATATGGAAGGAATTTAATTAAAAAACTCATTATTTTGTGTGATTCTGCGGGAGTTTTGTTGGGAAAAAAAAGCTCTGAGGGGGATTTTACATTGAAAATTCCTTCAAATTAATTACAATCACAGTGAAAATTGCTTTCTGCGTCCCTTTTTCGCATTTATTATTCCATTTCTCCCATATCAATGATCTTTTCATCATAATCCACCCATACCGGCGTAAGAGGTACCCATAAATACATCGACATAAAACACACCCAGAGGTTAGCTCCTTTTGGCAAATTTGAAGACGGTAAATATGTACTAAACGAACAGAGGAAAACTTTATCGGAAAGTTTACTAATCACCAACAAAAGAAAATGTGGGGAAGAATGAGCTTAAAACTCCTACAGCTGAAACTTTTACGGCTTCTTCTATTCTCCCATGAATTGGAGCCGCCTTTTCGGGGGTACATACAAAGAAAATGTGATAGGGAATGAGGATGGAAAGTGATCCCAAAAGGTCATGTATATTTTAAGGATATTTCTCATGTTGTCATGTTTTACGCCTCTAAAAGTTTCCCACATTTGAGGACACACCCTCTGAATCTTATGGCAAAGTCGAAAACCCCTTTTATATATTACCTTCTGTCCAGACACTCCCAATTCGTGGGCCAGACAAACCTCTTAGATGTGGAATTTAATTGAAATTTTCATCGAGTGGAGTCACTCTTTACACATAACAGGAAAATCCTCCTCACAGACGACCTCCTGCCCTCCATTTCCTTGAAAAAGCCAAGAGCACAAAAAAGGTAAAAAAAACGCACCGAGCAATATCGAGTTCGGAGGTAATTTGTCGTAAGAACTTTGTTCATTCTGTCTCTGGCTTGTCACACGGATTCTCCCTTTTTTGTACCATACAGTGTGGTGTCCACCCCTCTGGCCCATTCTACCACCCTCTTCCCCATGTAATCTTTTCCACCAGAGCTTCGGTCGCATTTGCTATGTATTTACTGTACACAAGGAGACACAGACACCGGGTTCATTCAACGGAGTGGTCACACACAGAATTTTAATGCGTCCTGCCGACGTTCTCGACGGGAGAGGAATCAAATGCATGAAGGACAGAGTTAAAAAAAAGAACATAAAGTAATATTTTTATACATTATAAATTACCTTCAATATCTTTTTATTAATGATATACATTTAATAAGTATTTCCTGAAGAAAAAACAAATTTAAGATAAAGGCTCAATAAATTTTACCTCAAGCTTTGAGTTTACTTACTTTGTTTTTTTAAGCTAGGCTTAAGATTTTAGGTAGAAGTTGAACTTTTATAAGATGAGATTTTTAAAATTTTAATGTTTGGACAGGCTGAATTGAGACTGAAAGCATTTTTGAGTTTAACTTAGAATAAAATCTAAAATTCCCAGCACAAACAAATTTAGGCCTAGCTTAAAAAATTAAGGCCTAGTTTAAAAAAATAAAGCTAGCTGAGAAAACGTAAATATAGGGCCTAATTCAGCGACCAAGAAACCCTTGAAATTTTTGATTTAGTACTGAAATTTCAAAATTTCAAGCGAATTTCAAGGGTTTCTTGGTCGCTGAATAAAGCCCATAATCTAGAAAATTTAGGAATAACTTAAAAAACTAAGGCTTAGTCTAAAATTAATTAAGCCTACATAGATCTACTTGAGAAAACTTAGGTCCGTTCTAAAAAAAAAGATAAGGCCTAGCTTAAAATATTTAAGCCTTGTCTAAAATATTATGGTCTTGCTTAAAATATTGAGGCCATGCATAAAATATTTAGTCCTAGCTTAAAATATTTAGGCCTAGCTTAAAAATCTAAAGCTTGGTTAAAGAAACTTTGAATCGGGCCTAGGAATCATAATCCGGACTTGGTAGTAACTTTTTCCAGAGTTCTTAGATCTTCTTTCATTTTTAGTATCAGCTTAATCCTTCATCAACACATAGATCAACTCTAATGGCGTACAAAAGAAACAAACGATTGGGACGGCAATGGGTTGCCACGGGAGGGGACAATGAGATGCTAGAAAAATGATGGTGGGAATCCCTTCTGGCTCTATACCCTTTTTTGCCTATTGGGGGAATGAGTGAGTTTTGCATAATATACAAACAATTTATAGGTTAAGGGGGAAACACTTTTCCCATGGGAGAGAAATGACTTTGGGTCGTCAATTGTCGTCCATGCGAGGGGTTAAGATGGACGAGGGAAAGCCAATTTACTTCCTGGAGGAAATAGCCATGTCCTTGAAATTGCTTCTTTCTCATTTACAGAGAAAAATCACTCGTTTGATGGACACACACAGCCGGTATGTTCCCCTGGAGACATATCCTGCTTTTTTTTTGAGAACAAAAGTCCCCGACCAGGAGTTGTGATTAAAAAATACAAGATGGACACTTGAGAGAGGACAAAGGACTGACCAACTGCTTTCCAACTCTCAGCTTTCTGTCGCACGACCACATAATTAAAATTTAATGGATTTTTTAACTCGCTCCCATTGTTCTCTTCGTGGGTCTTTTTGAGGGTGAATGACGAGTGAGGAAAATGTTACATGAGATGTCGTCTAGTTTGAATTTATTGAAGACATTTTGAAAATATTGTACGTGCAAATACTGAATAAATTCGCATAAAAGGATCTGTGAAAATTTATCTTTGTTTCGTCATAAAGATTGTTATATATTTTAATTTACTTTGATCTATAAATATCTTTGTTAGGATTTGCTATGTATATAAATAGATGGATAAATATAGATCTCTTTGCATTGGAAATTATTCGTTCTGTTAATTATACATAACATTTAAAGCTTCATCTTTACTCATTAATTAAGACAATCGATATAGCAACAGAATAGATTATGTTTGTACATATAAATGTATATAACTAATAAACATACAATACATTATCATTACAGAATTCTCTTGATAAATCAGTCAGAATCAGAATCCATTGAAGCATCATCTCCTCAGAACCACACCTTAGACTTACTAATAAAACCCTAATCAATGGAATGTGACACAAGATATTCCCTATATGATGAATACCTTCCCACAACTGAGAGAATTTCATGGTGGAAGTATCCTTTTGAGATCCAGATCCAATTTAATTTATTAAATAGTTCCTTACAAAATGATGTCAACCATCTCACAATTTACCCTCCCGCACCTACATGCCATGTAATCTGATTGAGGAAATCAGACCAAACCTCAATTAGATGTTTCATTGTTTTTGTCTGTGTGGATGATACATAGCATCAATTTATTGTCATAATTTATCGATCGTCCCATTTTCTTGTAGTGTAAGTAACCCCCAGACCCCCACCATGCAGACTCCCCACCCAGGAGAGATGCTCCACAAGGGATGATATAGCGGTGCGGTGACAAATGGAATTAGGCATGGAAGATACTTTTCTGACACATTTGCTTTTGGTGAATTTCTTCAGCTAAGAATTTTTAGCACCTGTCTCCTCACGGAGGGTGACTATAAGGAAAATAAATGGGAAGGAATTGCGAGAGATGTCATTCAAAATCACCCCTAGTTTTCACGTAGAAAATTGCACAAAATCCATATGCGCAAAGAGAGCAAAAGTACCTCTAACAGCGAAAAGCATGAATATAGCCATATTACATATATAAAGTATATACACATATTCGCATCTTCTGTGTGGCTTTCACACAAGGGGATGCCCCGAAAAATGCCAGCAGGGAGGCAAGAGGGTAAGATCTTGATAAATTCACCGAAACTGGATCTTCTGCGCCCCCCACATATATGAATGAATGGCACGTGTGCAGCATATAGGAGATAATATACCAGAAGTAGAGAATAAAATAATACAAGTCATGAGTGAGGGAGAAAATCCATACGCGGTGGGGTGAAAGGACATCTTTCTTTTTATCTTAATATATAAAGCTGAAAAGTTTGTTTGTCTGTGGCACATGAACTCCCCCGAAACGGCTGGGCCGATCTTGATGAAATTTGGTATGGGGGTAGAGGGGGTCAATACGAGTTGCAAGCGCTATATGAGATTCCGCCCCAACCCCCCTTTATAGCGCCCCCACAGAAAAATTGATTTTTTCCCATTTTCTACCTGCTGAAGGGTCAGATAACGGGATTTTTTTATTTTTAAATTTACATGTCCCTCAACTACCACCCCACAATATTTTCACACTTAAAACATATACTTCGGCAGTAAACCATTAATTGGTACATTATTAACATTGTCCATTAATTTATCTTATTTTTTGCAGTTTTAACATATACTTCAGTTGTAGATGGGTTTGATTACCTATAAATAGGTCATGAGTATTTATTACTTTAATCATATACTTCGTTTGCATAATAAGATCAGTGACAGTACAAGTAAAGTAATTATAATATCGTATGACACTGGATGATATTATTGATACAATTTATAATTGCCTTTGTGCCATAAATTATTTTTCTGCCATTTTGTGCTATATATTTTTCTTCTGCCATTCATTGCGCCATTTGTGCCACATTATTACACATTATTTTTATGCTCTTTTATTGAATTTTTTTGAAATACTTTTTTTTGAACATTTTTGATTTTTTTATTCGTGCTTGCTTATTTTATTGTTTCTTGAGATTACTATTTCTGAACTAACCATGCCACGAAGAAAACAAAGCCATGGTTGGAGGTCTCACAGCCTTCGTGAGGCACATGATAATCGTGAGTTTCGTAGATCTGCTGAGAGGGAAAGAGCTGCCACTTCACGAGCTGAGGAGTCTAAGGAACAGCGTACGTTACGCTTGAATGCAGCTCGAGAAAGAGCTGCCACCTCACGAGCTGAGGAGTCTGAGGAACAGCGTACGTTACGCTTGAATGCAGCTCGAGAAAGAGCTACCACCTCACGAGCACTCTTTTTTCTTTTTTTCCTGCCTTTTTTTGCTCCCTTTTCTTGCTTACGCACCCACCTTATAGCTTAAATATAAATTTGCTCACACGTGATTGGGGGCTCGGGTTTACTAGTAAGTAATATTTTGAATATATGCTTTCAATTGGGGGGTATGGGGGGAGTCATATTTTTTTCATCCACCACATTTTGGGAAAAGGGAAGTTTAATGTTTGAATCTGTGGAAAATTGTAAACAATATCCACACAAAAGGTGTTTGTCTTGAACACCTGCTATTCCCTCGATAAAATATTGAATTCAATTCAATGTAATCGAAATCGTAAAATTTCACTGCATTAATCCCCCTCCCCCGCAAACATTGAAGATTGAGATAAGGGAAAATCAACCCATAGGAGGAAAATATACGAAATGGACACGGAAGGAAAAGGCATTTTGCTAAATGAAGCGAAAAACACTGGTAACATTGGGAAACGTTTATTTTCACATTTAGGTTTCACGGAGATAAACCCGGAAAATTTAATGAAAAAGATTTTTCCTAAAACAAATTTTTCTTCCTCGGATTTAAATTTTTGAAATAGGGAAATAAGGATTTGACCTAAAAATGAAGAGCAGATTTTTTTCTAATTACAACAATTTTTTAAATGCAGAGAAATTGTAATTTTTTTTATTATACCTAATATGATTAAATATTTGATTAGTTTGAAATATTACTGCTAAGACAAAAGATTAATATATTTTAAATTTCAGATAACTCACTCTTGGGCTAGATTAACATTCGTCAATGTAACCCTTTGACCCACTATGCATTAAACGATAATCTACTCATAGAGTCAGTTCCCCTGAATCGAAGATAACTGTAACGTCTACCATCTTTTAGAGCGGCTAGCTATCCTCAGGCCTTCTAAGGAGCGATAAAATAGATGAAAGAAAAGAAGAACTAAGAGAGACAATTGTCGACGAAAGCGAAGGAGAGAGAAGAGAGTTAATGAAAGTTGATTGATAGTATTGAGAGATGACAAGAGTTTGGTCATGAGTTTAGTCATCTCATCGCAGTTCAACCGTGGATCAGAGTAGTATAGTTGTGAGACTGCAGGTTGAGGTTAGTGCGGGAGTTGCCCAAAATATACATAAAAAACTATTTCCACAATTTCCAAAAAAAAACATCAATGAATTTTATTCTCATTAAAAAAAAATAATTTAAATAATTTAAAAGGCATTCTAACGTTAAAAATTGTAGAATTAAAAATTAAGGATTAAAAACTGATGTCAAAAATGGTAATCATCTCATTTAACTTCCATAAATAACTTCTTTAATATTAAATGAATTGTTGGCATAAACTCAAATACTACAGAAAGTATTTTATGTTTACCACAAAGTACGACAAAGCAGAATCATTACGGAGAATTTTCAAAGCTAAACATTTCTTTTACAACCTCTAGTAGGCATATAGCAAAGTTGGTGGTATTTTTGCTTTTGTACATTACAACCTCTTTTCTGCCCCATCCTCCTCTATTCTACAGTACAACGTGTCCGTAACAATGTTAATACATCCCCCGATGTTTTCTCTTCAGCTTTAGATTGTAAGTTTAAAACTTTTTCTACAAACATCAACTTTCTCGAGGAAAAAGTTGCACACGACATAAATGTCCCCACCCTTAGGGCGGTAACCCAATCATATGTGTACTTTTGTATAAGTATCACACACAAAAAAAACATTGAATCCTTTTCATTTTCAAGATTTTCCCATCAGATTAATATTTCTATGTGTGCTGAATATTATATTTATACATAATATGAAATATTCGTGGGGGTTTTTTTTGTTATTTTATTTTAAGGAAGGTGCGGGGAAGTGAGATAAATAAAACTAGAGAGAGAAATATGACCATGTACTAACCTTTTAAACTTCCCGGCTAGTCCTTTTTTCCGGTTCCCCTCCTTTTGTGTATTTATTAAATGTACGTTGGGCTGGAGGTTGGCAATGTAGTATATAATCCACAACCACAAATGCACTACTACCCTATATATTTAATAAAGATCAAAATACACGAGGGGTTTGGTGGAAGCACACTCAAAAAATACGCAGTGCGAATGAATGAGGCACTATTGAATGTGCCAAAAAAATATACTTGAAGCTTTTGCTTTCACGCACGCAGTAATTTGAACACGTTGTCACGATGTAGTTCAGTTCCTCTCATGCTCGTACACAGAGAAAAATAAAGTGTACACTGTTGATTAGCACCTCACACCTTTGCGCCTTTACCACCTGAGTGTTGCCTAATTAGAAGCTACACATTTTTATTTATGCTTCTCGCACTCATACACAGCAACTTCACGGCAAAAAAAGCGGAAATATAGTCCCATAGAGCTAGGAGATTTAGGTATTCTCGTATATTTAATGCGGAATGTGAGTGACGTGCGAAGAATATTAAGTATCTCTTGAGGTGTATTTACCAAGTCTACGGCAGGATCAAATAGACACACAAATAGGGGTGAAAAAAGCTAAATTTTTCACACGCGGAAACACTTTTACTCCTTTTTCATGCGCCCACATTCACACCCACTTTGGCCAGGAGGTGGTTGACAACCCCGTACCACCGCACTTGTGCGGCCACACAACTGCCACTCGCTAAATTGGCACTTTGGTCAGAATCCCACGCGAAAGTACCCGTGATTGCTTCCTTTGGACGCACGACGGATGAGCAGAGGTAATAAAATCCCAAAGGACCCCCCAAATCACTCTATCCGTCAAATATTTATCAAGGAATATTATCACGATTCTCACACGAACGTTAAAGGTACCTCCTGCGACACGGTCAACATACGAAACGAGACTAAACATACGACGATAATTTGGTTTCCGTGAAAAGAGGGGCCTGGAAAAGCATAGGCGGGGATGTCACTTTGACACAACCTACCCTGTGCGATTTTTGACACAACTTCCCAATACCACTGTCAAGGAACCGTTAAAAAATTCAAATAAAATTCTTTTAAAAAACTACAAATTTTTCATAATATTTTTTAGAATAAAACCAATGATGTTTAACTGAAGATTTTCATAACAATTTGACCCGGGAAAAACTACACCACTGTCTGATGGAGGAAAACTTCTCAGAGCGCATGGGCGTACAAATACACCAATAATTCTCAGCAGTATTCACCCTCAAACCTATTCACCCTATGTAACCAACACAGAGATATTTTTTCGAGCCAGAAGATGAACATCATACGGAAATTCATGGCAAAGTTCAGGCTGGAAATTCGAAGGGGTACATACCCCTATAATTGTGTCAGATGGTGTGCATGGGTCGAGATTGGAATTTCCAAAGACAACACCGCAGATGAGCAATTTAGATGGGAATACATTTGAATCTAATTAATTGTTGGTTGAATTTTTGCGGAAATGCAAGGGAGAAAATAAATTAGAAAAACAAAAATATGTTAAAGACATACCTATCTATATAATCACAAAAAGTATGTAGAGTTTTTGAATTACAAGAAAAGTTGAATAAGTTTAATATGAATAATTTTTTCTTTAATATAATTTTAATAAGAATCTGACTAGAATAAGTTTTGCTATGTGAGATAATATAACAGAGAACAAAAAAATCAAATTATTTTCATTCAAAACTGTTTTTATAGCACCCACCTTGAATCATTTGATGACAAAAAGAAAATTCTCAAATTGAATGAAATCTTTTTATATGTTGCATGAAAACCATAAAATGCAGAGAAACTCTTGACGTCATACAGAAAGGTGAAAAGCAGCATTTCTTCACTCAAAAAAAAAAAAAGAATTTATTAAGATTCAAAGAAAATAAGAAATAAGGAAAGGTTTGGTATTTACGGGACAATTAAGAAAATTGTGGAAAAAAATACAAAATGGTGGGAGATATATTTTTTTTAAATCAACTTTAATTTATTATTTTCAGAAATTTGTCTAATTACAGCGACTCTCAAGTTTCTTAACTATATCTTCAAAATCATCTCATACTTTCGTACGACTCTTAGTATAAAAAAATAATCTGGTACAAATAAGACTCCTAAAAAGTCTTTAAAGCGAAAGCATTTTGCTCTGTGTAATTCCTCACAGAAATTTTTGAAATTCAGGTCAAAATTTTAAATTTTAAATTTCTTTATCTTTCTTTTAATCTTGTACTATCAACTACTAATCTCTTAGCTGAGAACTTAACGACTTGTGTTGGCTATAAAATTAATTTTTCCTTGGAAAATTCTTAATAATTTTTCATGGAAAACCAACTAAAATTAGAAACGTTTAAGATATTTTTCATTGAAACATCCGGGTATTTTTTAACCCATTAAAAACCAAAATTTTAATGCATAAAATAAGGTACCTATTTGAATTTAAAACCCCCTGAGTACCTTTTTCCTGTAGAGTTTCCAATAATTCTCTAACCATCATCCCTCATTTGCTTCGCTGTACTGTACACATGTTTACCCAATTTGATGAATCTCAGCATCTGACAAATTCGTCCTCATTAAGGATTTATCGATGGAATATTTACTGATGAATCAATTGAGTATATACACAGGCAGCTTCTGGGTATGCTGGAAAGTATCCCTTTTTGGGGGTTTGTCCCTTTAGCTATGTAGGATATCATAAAACGGATATTACATCTGATGAGATCCTGATGACGCTGTTATGAGCCTCTTCCGCCAATTCCATTCCACCACACATAGTGCAAATAGAAAAAAATTTGCCGACTCTTCTAATGTGCACACACCATTGAGTTTGTGATATTTGCGGTGTGGTGAAAGCTCCATGGTGGAAAAAAAACGGAGAAAATAAATAGAAAGAGTGGAGATTTTGTGTGCAAAAGTTTCCTTCAGAGATACCATCATTCAGACACCGTAAATGGAATAACAAATAAATGTGTCAAGTGCATTCGGAAGCACTTTGAGGTGGGGGATAAATTTTAAACGATTTAGTGAATGGACCAAAAGTTCCCACACACGGCAAAAGCTCTCTGAATGGAATATCATCAAAAGGATTTTAAATCAACCCATTTGCGCTCCCTTCCACAGTGTGTACTATACTGCTAAAGTTGCTTCAGGTAAAAGAAGGATCAGTTCCTTTTGGGTGCGGACGCTCATACCATCTTTTTGCATAGGACGACTCTTTGGGTCAAACTCACTGTATATATGTCGTAGGAGCTTCTGGGCATGAGACACATAGAATATTCAAATTACAACGATGAAGTGTGCTTTACCGGGGGGGTGGGAGACAGAAAAAAAAGCTGGATGGTGCAGATATAGCTTTACATTAGTAAATTCATCAGAGATAGCGCAGAATTGCATTTTAATGTCCCTTTCGGTGTGTTACCTGAATGGATATAAGTTTGGAAAAAGGGCAGGAGGGAATGATTATTCTCTCAGTGCATATTTTCATCAGCCAGTGATGCTGATTTCCTAACAAGAGGAAGTTTCAACCATGGAAATGAGTTTTATGTAACCCAAATGCTCTATCTTTCCTGAACATAAAACAGATTGGCAAAATTTATTTATTTTGGGGATAATTAGAGAGCAGAGATTTCTAAAACTAATCCACCAAATATGTGTTGAGCAGTTTTAAAAGCAAAATTTTCTATTTAGTTTTTTTTGTAGAATTTCCAGCATATTTTTGCCGGGTAATATTTGTCTTTGAACATCGAAGCACTTTCTCAAAACCACGCGAGTACTTTCATTTGAGCAACCCCCTCTCGGTAAGCTTTTCCTCCATTTTTCACCTCCCCCCCCCCCCATTTATACCTAAATGTGTTTGGGGAGAGAGAAAATGAGAAACGAGCAGTAAAATGCGGGAAATGGAACCTCATATGTACATTTTACCGAGTTTATTTGTCATTTATACCATGAAACTTTTGTGGACTTTCTACCGTGTGTTGCGTGGTGAAAAATACCAGCATCGATAGGGTGGTGTAGTGTTGGTGTATGAGGAAAATGTGTTAAGTAATTGACTAGCAAAGTCGCTAGACCATATGTAATTCGATGTGTAAATTTTTACAGTTGATCGAGACGAGACAGCGCACTCCCCTTTTTACCTTTCTCTTGTAAAATTCAACGGGTGAGCCTATTATTTCATAGCACGCACTTAATCCTGACTGCAGTGAAAATTTTCCACGGGTGCCACAAAAAAAGCCCTCTTCTCACCCAGCCGTGCTGAGGATTAATTCAGCTACGAATGTGAGTTATATACATATGTACGTTAAGGTACTATGTACTCTGACGACTTTACTCATGCACCCCATGAGAGTCTCATTGCACCAGCATCCGTGTCGCGAACACCTAATTCACGTTAGTTGCCGACAACACCCCTGAAGAACTCCTCGCTGTGATGTTGATTGACAAGAATGTGTGCATAAACTGAAAACACCCCTTTTCACACTCACATGAGCTCCTATATAGCCTCCCTCAGACACAAGTATCTGATATCATTGAGGAAATGTAATACTCTAAGCACATGGTGTGAAATAAATTTATATATAACTCAACTTCTTGTGGCATTTTGCGGACATGTTGATTATTATGTCTAACAAAAGGGGGTTGATAGAATAATTGTAAGAAAATACTAATATCCACGCCGCAAATACATAAAAAAAATGTAACCCTTTCATACCTCACAGACTCAAACATGAAGCATTTTCTCGAATTCAAGCGAGATGTAATAAATTTGTTAACCCTAACTCTGCCATGAGGGGTAAGTCACCGACCCCAGGGGCTGTATTCTATAAGAGTGAAAAACTCTCGTGATAAACTCCCGTTGTTTTAATTTATGGGATAAAGTGTTGTTCCCGTGGAAACGAATTATCGTCCTAATTTTTTAGGTAAAAGTAAAGCATCGAAAATTGTTTAAATTAACACCTCTTTGAGGGTTAACTTAACACTTCACAAGAAGAATTCTTAAACACGTACTTCATTTAATGAAAAAGAAACTTTTATTTAAAATGTTTAAAAGAAATTACTCTTCATGAAGAAAATTCAAATTATCTTGACTAATTTCCCCATCAACATTGTGATTAGCACGAATGCTGAAAAGACGGTGAAACTGCATTAATTTCGTGGACATGAGCACATAATTGTCATTCTATGTTCGCCAAGTTGCAAATTGTTCCACACCCACTGTTGGATGGGGGGAGTTTCACGCGTTCCCCAGACGAAAGTCAATTGAAAGCGACGAGAGAAATTTTTCATTACAATTCCCCATGCGGAGGGATGAAAGATCCCCGGGAAATAGACACTTGCAAGAGCACTAAATAAATATTTTATATATCTACATATCCTAAAGCTCAACTTTCATTTTCTCCCCACTTCACACCTACACCTAAAAAGTCAGGGAAATTTCGTCAAATTCTTCGCTCTTTGGGAAAATGTTTGACTTTACATACGTTTCACACTCCTTTCTCACAAAGAGGGAGTTTTAAACTAAAAATAATCACTTAGATTAATTGAAATGGAATTAGATGGAATAACTTGAAAATAGGGGGTGAGCTTGATGAATGTGAGAGGAGTTTTTTAGGGGTGTAGGGTGGTGTATGAAAATGTAAAACAACGCTAGATCCCTCATTGTACGCGTAGAGGTAATACTAAGAAGGAAAAATGCAGAAAATTTACCTTCAAGTAGCTCCATTTTGCGTGCACTGAATGAGCTGAGTGTACAGGATAGAAGTATATACAATGTAAAACCATGCCTTGGTAACACTCCCAATTCAGCCCCTTATCGTGAGTACTCCATGGAGCATTTTGCATTCTCATCCAACACCCCGCCAGTCAAAGTGAAGGGGGTGCGTGTGAATAAAGAGCAAATATCACACCATGGTACAAAAGAAAATGCGTATAAAAGAGTCTAGAGAGGCCTTTACAATGGCTTTACCATGCAAAATGAAGTGAGTTGAATCGGTGGTGGTTCTCCCTTTTACAATGCACACAGAGGAGGAGCCAGGGATTGGGATTTTATCACAGAAATTAATCAGACTTCTATTTTACAACCCATTTTTCTCATTTTCCAATCATTTCCCTTTTGGTGCGTAATCAGGAAAATTAAAAAAAAATACAGTACATAGTGTGTCGCATTATATGACTTTTACGTCGTTTTGATGGTCTTTATTAAATGAAATCAGTTAATTTTCTTTAAAATTTGGAAAAATTGTAGTTAAAAGAAAAGGGAGATTTATTTGAAAATTTACTCTCTCTCTAGAAGCCAAGACAATCGCACTGGGATTGTTCAATGACCTCCCTTTGGCTTCTTAAGGGTTAAAAATTTGATGCTCGGTATGCAAAATTTTATTTAAAAATTGCATTAAAATACTTTGCCCACATTTTCTTTAATAGAATATGGGAAGTTTCTATGACCTTTTCCTATTTTATTAATTTCAATTGATTGATTTTTCATGTGAGAGAGCTTTTCCCATATAGAGACGAATAGACTCCTTTTGAAAATTAATTCATCTTCATCTCATCATTATTGCGGAAATGTACACAAGATGATGCAAAATGGTATGCAAGATGATTGCTAAATACCTTAAATCTCCTCGCAATGTACGAGAAGACGGAGAATGTTGCGCTAGGTCATTATCTTCTCGATTATCTAGTTCTATCTTCTCTCACACCCAGGCTATTTTGAGTGCATCATGCTCTATCGCGCGATAAATCGATGTTGACATTGAAGGGGTTGTTATCACTCCCATCGAGTGACATAGAAATGGAGTCTCAAAGAGAAAAGATCTTTTTGTGATTGTGAGATTTTTCCGAGGTGGCACTCACAGTGGAGTCCAAGATGGTAAATATCAAATAAAGCACCATTATCTCTTGGGCAAATACCCCACTATCAACAGCTCCCAGACTTAATTGTGACAAGACAATGAGCGCGAAAGCAGCCAATTTGTGCTACCGAATTTTCTCAGTCTTGTGGAGTCTCTTGTGGTGATGTGAAGTGATTGATCCAGAATTGCGAGAGAAGAAGAAAAAAAATGGTTCAGGAATTTCTCGAAGACACTACCGGGGGGTCCAATGGGACTGGGCGCAATGTGGGGGAAAGCGAACCCGAAGAGGAGCAGAAAATGCTGACGACAACAGAGGGAAAACCGAAAATTGAACAAATGGATCTTGAAATTGGTGATAAGGATATTCCAGTGACGGATGAAACAAGATGTGGTTATGGCTTCTGCACTGGTCCATTGCTTCAAAAGTTAGTATAGCTCAAAAAATATATTTAAAAAAATCTGCGGGGTGAAAATTGGGAAGATTCTCTGGAAAATTGATGAAAAGCTCTAACGGTTCTTTTAAAGATTTCTATTATTTTTGAACGTTAAGTCTTTTTTTTTAATTCCATCAAACCGATTTTAAGGGACCTTAGTTACGCACCAATATTTTTAAGACATAGAGAGTAAAAAACGATTTTTTGTTTTTAAAAATATTGGACTCAATTCTATCTAAAACATTTTTTTCTGTTTTTAAAAAATGAAAGTTATAAAATTACGACAGTTTGTGTTTTAAAAAATTGTTCTTCAATGCTAATACCTTTTTTATTAAATATGAAAAGAACTTTAAGAACTTTTTTCATATATTTTAAGAACATTTGGATATTAATTTAATGTTTTATTAATTTTCAAGTCAAACTTTGCAAACTTTCTTTAAATTCTTGAGCATATTCGTGCTCTTTTATGGGAAACTGCGGAATTTTTCACGAAAATGAATAAATAAGACTTTTAAGAGTGAAATTGAGATCATAAAGATTAAGGCCAAAATGAGGATACTTTCTGTTTTATTTCTAAAAAAAATCGTCAAAGATTCAAATCCATGTGGAATGGAAACTTACCTGTAATTCCTCCTTCCTCAAAGTTTTTTTTCTTAAGTCAGATTTATGAGCAAACATGTACCTACTCTAATATATATGTATATCATACATACCTAATTTAAATACCTACATTCCTACTTCTTGCATAATTTAAAGAATGAAAAAAAGAATGTAAAACGTGTTATTTGGATTATTTTCTAAATGAAAATAATACACCATGAATTAACAAATCACTGCTATCTCAGACTATCAAGACACCCCACATATGTATACTTCCTAGACCGAGAAACAAACACCAAAAATGTCCACAAAGCTGACGATGACTTACAATGTTTTCACAGATTTGCAAATAAAAAGATTTATGTGCTACTCTTCGGCCTGGCAGGTGCTTTCTTCAACAGTAGCTTTGCCTATTTCAACGGCACCATTTCGACAATTGAGAAACGCTTTAAGATCCCCAGCAGAAATTCGGGATTCATCTCTGTTGGCAATGACATTAGTCTTATGCTTGTATCCATTTTGGTTACCTACTATGCTGGGAAAGGTCACAAACCACGTTGGATGGCAGCTGGATTGTTTATGCTTTCAGCTTTCTGCCTTCTTACATCTCTGCCGCATTTTATCTATGGCGGCGGAAGTGTTGAGTCATTTACAGTTGAGCATGGATTTAATCCAGATGAGGAAGAACTCAAAATTATGATGGAGCAGGAAAAGAAGAAAATCCTCTGCAACGCAAACCTAAAGGATGCGGTTAAATGCGAAATAGACGAAGGAAATTGGGGTCCACAGATTATCTTCTTCTGCGCTCAGTTGATAGCTGGCGTAGGGGCTGCTCTGTACTCCTCCCTGGGTACTGCCTACATGGATGACAATGTTAAAAAGTCCAAAACACCGGCACTTATGAGTAAGTTTGGCATATTTTTTAATTAAAGATCAAACAAGACCAAGAATACATAATAAAATAAATCAATCTAGGTCTCTCCTTCTTCATTCGTATGCTGGGTCCGGCTTTTGGTTATGCTCTCGCATCATTCTCCGTGAACACCTTCGTCTCCCCATCCCTCACACCGACGATAACAAAAAGCGATCCTCGGTGGATTGGAGCCTGGTGGTTTGGATGGTTCTTCCTTGGAGTGATTCTCTTCTTCTTCGCCGCCATCTTGTTTCTCTTTCCGCGTCAACTTCCACGTGCAGCCGAAAGACGACGCCTGGCAGCCATTAGGCGGAATGAAGGAAAAACTGCTGATGGTGGGGAAGATATTAATGCTGATGAAAATCTCCCAGCTAGCTTTACCGATATGGTAACAACGCTCAAGCGTCTCTTCAGCAATAAAATCTTCATGATGAACAATTGCGCGAGCATCTTCTACTTCTTTGGCTTTACGCCATATTGGATCTTCACGCCTAAATACATGGAGTCGCAGTATCAACAAACGGCATCAGATTCAAAGTGAGTTTAGGTTTATTATCTTATTCGATTAATTTTCTTTTTGCAAATATTTATCGCGGCGTGTGGGTGGAATTTTAAATCGAAACCATTAAAACGTATGCAGTTAGTAGAGGCCATAATTATCATTCAATCGATAGCTCATATTAGAAAATCGATCAAGTAGTTTAGACAAAATGGCCGCCATGAATTTTCATTAAAAATCTGTCATAACTCGATAACAGCTAGGCCGATTTAGATTAAATTGGACTCAAATGAAAGCTTTCAAAAATCCCTAAAATTTATTAAATAGTGCTTTCATAAGTGACCAATAGGGAGCTTAAAATAGAAAAAAAATCTGATTAGTTTTCGAAAAAATTCCCGGAAACTGCCTAATAGATTTTCTTAAAACTTTGATTCAAGAACAATACAAGAGGTGTTTAACGATCGAAAATGTTCCACCTAAAGTTCCTTTCCTTTGCAAAGAGGTTTAAGGAATGGGTTCTTTTCTAACTATTTTCTATTAATTAAAATAAATCAATTCGAATTATGCTCTTTTATCCTAAAAAATTAAATTAAAAAAAATGGTTAGCGATAATTTTACTCACTATTCCTCTGAATTTACTTAAATTACTCAAATTTTTGTACTAAACAACTCATCTCTTATCATAAAATATCTATAAAAACTTTCAAAGAATATTTTTAAATGAAACCTTTTCTTTTTTAATTTTGATGTTGGGAAAAATAGGAAAATAATCTTTACCCGAAATAATCTCAAAATTTGAAAAGAATAGAAGAAAATGATCAACAAAATTATGCTACATTATGCATAATTTTCCTACATGTTGTATAATGATTGAAAAGAAATCTTTTTTGTTGTAAACTCTTAGATTATATATTATTATATATACCAGCCAATCTCAATCCACCCACCCATAACCACGCGGGGGATTGATTTCAGGGTAATTTATCTTTGCGGGATGAGCTATATTATACTTTGCTAATAATGCAGGAGTTGATTAAAATCATTCAGTTATCTGAATGTCACGCTGGCTTACTCCAAAGGGATGGGCTGGTGGAGCATGAAATGCAAATTCTGCGGGAGGTTGAGGGTTGAGGGTGGTGGAAATTTCGTCCCCTAATTGACATGTATTCTCATTTGTCTCGATGGTACCCGTTGTAGCCTGTACACGGGAAGTGTGGCATTCGCCTTCACAGCGATTGGGATATTGTCATCGGGCTTCGTTGTGTCACGATACAAGCCAAGTGCCAGGAAGATGGCAGCGTGGAATTGCTTTGTGGGCGCCATCACCGCTCTCGGATACTTGAGCTACACCCAAATTGGTTGTGCAGCAAATGACAATGCCGTGGTGATGAATGAGAACCCCATCGGTGGTAGCCTCACGTCGTGCAACTCCAACTGCCACTGTGACTATGTGAAATATGCACCAGTCTGCGGGGAGGACATGCACACGTACATTTCCGCATGTCATGCCGGGTGCACAGATCAAATTGACACCGGACTCAACTCCACATCCAAGCTTTTCACCAACTGCAGCTGCATCCAATCCGCCGGTGCATCGGTGAATTCCACGACAATGGGGGGTTTTGGTGGAACGGCCACCTCAGGAGCATGTCCAGTGGATTGCAAGAGGGAATTCCACATGTTCCTCATTGTTATGTGCATCCTCAAATTTCTCGGCTCCACGGGCATGGCGACGAATTTTCTCATTTGCATCCGATGCATCGATGAGAAGGACAAAACCATCTCCCTGGGAATTTCTTTCACAATCACCAGCCTCTTCTCATTCATTCCCAGTCCCATTATTTTCGGGATGATCATGGATAGCACATGTGTACTCTGGGGTAAAACGTGCTCTGGCACGGGCAATTGTTGGCGCTACGATGGACCATCCCTTAGGTAAAAGCTGTACTATGTATACCCTATTTTCTGCAAAAGCTCCTCTTTTCACAAAACTCCCCTCATTTTCCAGGTACTTTTTAAATTCCGTCACAAGCTTGAGTATTGCAGTAGCTGTGGTTTTCGACATTATTGTTTGGTACTACGTGCGAGACCTCGTGGTATTCGATGAGAAGGAAGAAATAACATCCGGTGGTGAAAAGGAAAAATCAAACACACAGAAATCATGAGGCAAAAAATATCCAATTTACTTCCCTAAAATAGATGTAAAATATTCTGTAAAAACGAATAAAAAATTTTTTGAAACAAACTTTGCGTAATGAACCTTTTTATTATACATCTTAATTAATTTTTATTTTACACGAAGGAAATTATTCACACGGAATATTCTAACACCCAACAATTGCAGGGTGATGAGTTCAACAAACCCTTAGCACAGCATTCACCATACATGTGATTTTTGCTGCAAAACCCCCTCGCAATGTTATGATGCAAAATTACGAAATTTTCTTGAACTTCCACTTGCTATAGATTAAAGAAAAAATATATTAATTGTAATTTATAATTTATTAAAATCATTGAAAAACAGAAGATAATTTCAAATAAGTGAAAAATTCATAGAAGTTGAGAATGATTTTCAAGAAAAAGAGCATTTTTCTCTTAATTCAGTGATGCTTTTTTAGTAAGCAAAGGACTCTATTCATTTTGATGCTCTCAACAATATTGAAAGAAAATACGCGTAGAAAAAATAGTAGTTGTTCACAAAAAAAAATTATAACTCAAAAAGATTGCATTTTTCATTGGAATCAGTTTAAAAAAAAAACTCGGAAAACATTGGAACATGTGTAAACCACGCCCCCATTGTATTTCCTTTTACATATTTTTATCAATAAAGCATATGCTTCAAGGTATAATCTATCAATTTTAAGCTACAATTTATGTACATCATGAAAAATCTAAAGAGTAGCCAGTCTTTTCTATGGGATGTTTAAGCCTGAAAAGATATGATTTATATTAATTGAAGTTTATAAAGATTTAAATAAATAAAACATGTAAACGACGACAAATAAGAAGATTTTGACAATTTATTTGTGCAATTCTAACGTTTTAAAGTTCTTTTCTATAATGTTTGAAATTCAATTTCACGTTAAAACTTTCTCCAGTTTCGTTTCCAACTTATGACGTTTCTTTTGACATTTCACGTTTATTTTCTAACGATTGGCGTTTCCTTTTTTAACGGTTGATAATCTCTTTTCTAACCTTTGACAATTTTTTTAGAATCTTTTGCTTCTCTTCTGAAAATCTTTTTTTTTTATTTAATAGGTAAGTTTTAGATTGTTTGAAAATAGTTCTTGGCTAATGCATAATGAACTATTTGTGAACCAATAAAATAGGGGCGTGGCTTTTCCGTATTTTTAAACAAAACTTCACAAAAAAAAACCTTTTTATATGAAAGTTTTTTTTTTCTTAAAAAAAAAGTTTAAGAACAAAGCACTTTGGCTTTAATAAAGTTCAGCTTTTGATCACTTTTTTTTCTTCAAATTATGAGTAAAAAGGACTGCAGTCACATTTAATGTTGTGTGGAAATGTGAAACATTTCAAATTAATTTTCCATGCCACATTCAATCCTCTTTGTTTTTTCTTTCTTTCCCTTTGTCTTCTCAATTTCTGCAACACTCTATGGCTAAGTCCTTTCGGTGTGCCAGCATCCACTCCCCCATAAATGTAGCTGTGTGCTACCCCAACCATCTCGCAGCCCCACTGCATTTGTGTTAGGGGAGCTCAATAGCACACATGTGTTCACAAAACCCCAGAGGAAGAAAAAACCACTGCTGGAAAACTATCTAATTACTCTTCGGCTTTTTCTCCCCAAACAAGACTCCCCTAATGGCTCGACAGCTCTAAGCTTTCCGCTGCTTTGCCGCAGGTCCTCACAGCAGATGAATTGTGAAGTACCAAAAGCACCACTATAGCCATGTGCGCGTGAAGAGTGCGAAAATAGTGTTAACTAATGGAAATTTATTGCAAAATGTGAGAAAATTCCTTCTACACCATTGCTCCTCCTCGTCCAAATGGGGTGGTGGGTGCATTAATAGAGGCAGTGTAAATTGCAAATTTATTTAACCCGAAACTTTTTCTACCCCAAAAATTGTACATTTTATTGTTGCGGGAGAAATTATTTGTTGGTAAATTAATTCACTCCCCCATCAATTTAATTCAATTGCTTTTCACAGAATAAAGTTAAAAGTCATGACGAGGAAATTGAATAATGAAAAATGTCCATTGATATATTTTTAACGAATTTTTATTGTTCACGGTTTCAATTGTTTCAAAAATATTCCATTTAATTGAAGAATATTATTCGATATGGAAAATAAAGTTTTTTTAGGAATTTCAAAAAAGAAAATCTTTGAATTTACAGAAGAAAAAAAATGTTTAACGGCAAACGCAAACTTTCTGAGCATTGCAATATCCACCCCTGTAGCCCTTAGAGATGCAGTGAGCAGCACAGAGAGCATCTCCCCATCCTGTTGGCCCAAGGAGGTCACAGGTTACTCGTGGTTGAATTTGTGGTTCAGAAGGATTATCCTCCACTAAGAGCATGAAAAAGAAATAATTTTAATATCTCCCTCAAGGCAAAAAATACTTCAAATTTTACCTTGCAAAGAATCAAAATTTTCCTTAGCAGCAGAATTCTTTGCAGGATTTGCAGCAACAACAGCAACTAGAACCACAACACACAGGCTAACTCTGAAGATACCCATCTTTTAATGAATAAGTTAAACTCTTACTCTTCAATTACTCAGAACAATTTGTTGCTGCTAAAGAACTTTTCTTGTGGCTTTTATACCTATTCGCAAAGCAATTAGTAGAGCAATTTACTGATAAAGAAAAATCACCGTTCTGAAGAAGCTTTTCATAGATAAAGTCAGATTTACAAAACAATTATCGTTACTTTCACTCACTTAGTTGCAATCAATTGCACAATAGAATTCAAAGAAGGTGCTTAAAAATCTTATCTATTCAGTGTAATTTGTTTTAACATAAATGCGTAAGATTGACAAGAATAGAAAAAATATAATGGACGACATATTAGGCAAATATTTATGACTGACTTTATTTAATTCTGAATCATTTTTAATTCTTATCCATAAAATTTGTTCCTTTAACGTGTTTATAAAGCGCCTGATGAAATATGGCTTTAATAAAAGTCAAGACTTTTTAGAAAAAAGCATCAAAATGAATAAACTCCTTTTTTCTGAATTTTTTTCCACATTCCTTTTAATTAAAATATTTTTTTATTGTTTTTTAGCTTTTTTGATGATTTTTCTACTCTCTTTTGAATCCTATTTATCCAATTAAAATTATTTTAATGGAATAGTTAGTTTAGTTTTTTTATACCTACTTAAAAAATAGTAAAGACATCCAATAGTCCTCAAACGACTGAGTTTCTATAGCCGATACACATTTTCTGCTATAAAAATTTACAGAATTCGTAGGTTATAACTTACTGAAAGGTACTTATGGATTTTTTTGAATATAAAAGGGAAAACTTATAGGGAATTTTTTTTAGTGAATGGAAAAATTAGAAAAAAAAACATCTAATTGATTTTAATATCGATTCTTATGCTTTCAGTTGCTATAAAATTACTAAACAGCGCCCTCTTCTTTCGTAAGCGTGTATGTAGGTGGTGATTTTAGAAAGTAAAGCATTTTATAGCTATTAGAGGCCGACTATTACTCTATGTCTCGGCTACCATAATTTTTATTGTTAGAAGTGCTATAAAATACTGAACGTGTACAGCCAAATAACTATAAAACACAGAGCTTTCGAAATTCACCGCCATAAGCTCTGACTGAAGACGAGAGCGCTATTTGTCAATTTTATAGCAAAGTAAAAGCGAGTTTAACGCTGAAGGACAAAACTGGCAATCACTGCCAATTTGATTTTTGTCAAATCATAATAAAATAAAGTCTATCTAATTTCTAATTTATAATTATAAATTCTTCATCTATGTGTATGCGACTTCAAGCTCTATAAGTTCATTGAAAGAAAACTCGGAAAAACGTTTTATTTCTAAGAGAAAATTGAGGGCACTTTGAGGTTAGAAATTTTAGTCCTCCAAGTGTTAACACTCGGGGACCAGATTCAAGCAGTTTTTTCAAAAAAAAATTGTCAAACGACTTTAGCTGGTTCTGACGTAGTGATTTTCAAAGGGTTAACAACTTTGAAATATTTTCTGCATAATCGAAACCTTTTGGAATGATTTTTCTTCCTGAATAACTACACAAATTTTTATCTTAATTCATGTATTTTATTTTTAATAAATTCTTACAATTTTTAACAGCTGAATAATGTCCAAAATATCTTACTCTCTCGTACAGAATTATAATTTTTATTCACAAAAATCAATTTGATTGAATTCTTCTCAAATAAACTGAATGATTTTCTTCAATTCCTCTTCCTTTTCTTCTTCACCTCTGGGGATTCTTGGGTCTCTCCAACATATCGCTCAACATACTCCTTCACATTGAATTTCTTCTTGCACCCACTTAGAGCCATGTAGCGAATCTTTCCGTAAACTTTGCGTTCCATAAATGGTCCATCATGGAGGCCCCCAATGGACCACTGTTTGAAAGAAAAAAAAATAAATTAAAGGGAAACTTGTTAAAATTCCCTGGAAAAACTTTAAGGAATCCTCACCAGAATGCCCACAAAACCATTTGGATCCCTCCCATCGATATTGTAGCGATCATTGAGGTAGATTGCAAAGGAAATGGCTTCCTCGGGGCTCTTTGTCCACTCGAGAATCTTCTTTGCCCAGTACATCCGCATGAATCCGTGCATCTTCCCCTCCTGCTTCATCTGTATCTGTGCAGCATTCCACAGCTCATCGTGAGTCTCTGCATCATCAAACTGCTTCCGTGTGTAGAGATACTCTCGCTTATCCTTCCTGTGGGCATTCAGTGTGGTTTTAGCCCAGTTGTGTAGCCCCTCGAAGGAGCATTGATTCTCACTGAAGAAGCAGAAATTCTCCGCCAATTCCCGCCGAACGATGGCCTCCTCAGAGAAAGCTGCAACACTCTCGGGGAATTGTCTTTTAAACTGCTCCACGTACAGGACGCACCGTTGAACGGAAATTTGGCCAAAATGGAACCATGGGGAGAGATTTGACTGAGCATTTGCATTGACGTCATTCCTCTTATCGGCATAGCGCTCCAGGCGATCATCTACAAATTCCTGGAGAACTTTGAGAGCTGCTTTGTACCCTGGAGTTGCCCAATCCACCTCATCCACGGTCTTGTCGACTTTGAGGTACTTCAGCAAGCCATTCCATGAGATTTTCTCCGCGGAGAAGTCTGACTTGAAGGGATGTGCAATAACTGGTGGGAAGGGCGTGAGGAATTCCTCCAGGTTCATTGTTACTTTCTTCCTTATGGTTCTAGCTGAGAATTCAACCTTGTTGGAAGTCACCCAGACAGGGACAATGTTGTGCGCATCAACCTGACACAGAGGAACGTCATCGGGAAGCCCATCGCGTACATCCTGAACCCACTTCCGGGCAAAATCTAGTGGGCTAAAATCACAAACAACCCCACCAATATTGTGCTCCTCCACAAAGGCTACAATGGCATCCTGGCCATGTACAATGTGAAAGTGAATGTTGAGCTCTGAGCACTCCTCGGAGACTTCCTTCAGCCCAGCCAGGAGGAATTTGTAGTGCCGCAGGGTGGCGTCCAAGAACGATGGCAGGAGGCAGAAAACCACATGAAGGGCAACTTTGTTCTTAATTGCCAACTTCTGGGCAAACAGCATCGCCCAATTGTCCTGCACCCGTGCATCCCGACTCATCCAGTAAACAATCCCAGAACTATTCTCCTTTGTCAATTTTGTTTCCGTCAATATTTGTACTCTCCGTTTAATAAATCTGAATCCAATGATGGATTTGGAGGCTTTCTCTCGATCCTCCTGGAACACATCTGCGAGATTCCCAGCTGCTGTTTCCTCTGCTGATGTGCTTCCTTGGGCCTTTCTCTTTCGTCCCTGTCTATTCTTCGCCGGCTTTGGCATCTGGAAACGGAGGGAATTTTTTAATTTCCCCAAAAACCAGAGAGGATTCTTGCTGAACATCTCACCTTGGGAACTTTTTGTATTCTTTGAGGTCTTGAGAAAGATTTGGGTCCAATTTTAGCGCCAAGTTTACAGTGAATTGCGCAATATAACCTCAAAATTTTCCTTGTGGGACAAACAGCTGATTTTGGGACGCCTACCGGCTTTATTGGAATGTTGTTTTCCTGACTTTTCCCCGGTGTTTTTCTTTATGTGAAAAATGGATAAATTGTGGGAGAAAACTGTGGAAATATTTCCAATCCTCGAGAGAAAGGTGTGAAAATTTATTTAAAAGAAAAAATCTAAAAAGAAAAATTCCCAGAAATGAGGTTAATAAATAAACTTTTACAGGTAATCTCGAAAGAATGTGATCAGGAGGAAATGAAGATGGTAGTCACAGAGTTGCTCCGGATGGACATTGCAGAGAATATCTATGAGACGTGTTTCATAGAGATTGGGGGTGAACTCAGGCAGAGGGTGGCGCCGAAATTTTGGCAAAACTTCCGGCATCACAGGGATCAGGATGATGGGTTCTGTCGCTTCCAGAAGGCTGTAACAGAGCTACGGGAGGATTTTCAGCTCTTTTCTGGTGTCATTGAGCGCCTCAGGCAGATGCGGAGCTGGTGCTCCTTTGAGAGAATTGAGAATCACTCCGATGAAGCTGAGCGCTTCAGTGAACTCTTCCGGACGACGCTTCTGTCGCAACTTCCGGTCAATTTCAATGACATCGTCGTGGCATTCTACAAGCTATCCTTCCGGGTATTTGCCAATAGTCACATGCACGAGATCACCGATCCGGAAGATGTTCCGGAAATGGAGGAGATGAAGTGCAGTGGATGTCAGAGTGAGGCAGACAACTGCCGGTGTCAGGAAATCGTGAATGCCTTCAATAACACCAATCGGCATCTCATCGAAATGGGCCTCCTGGATCGACTGGCCGGCTTCACGCTGACAAATCTCATTGAGGAGCGCATTGAGGCGTCTGTCCGGGAGATGTGCAAAGGGGTCTTTGTGTCGAATATTGATACCCTGGAGAAGTGGCTGAGTGCCATTGTCATCAACTGGCTCATCCGCATCTACAACATGGGATGCCTCCGGATTGATGAGGACAATGCCAAGATGAAGGCAACCATTGCTGAGTTCCGCATGAAGCTGAACTTCTTCATGTACGAAACCTATGCAAATGTCATCATTGAGCAGTTCTTTGACATCATCATCGGTAAGTGCCCCCATTTCCCGGCATTTCCTTCACTGGTAAAAATTACCGTCTGAATCCATACGGTAGAAGTCTTAAAAAAAAACGTCCAACATGTCGACGGTCAAAAATGTCATTACAAGAGAACCCCTTGATGGATTTTAGTGAAATTTTTTTTTTAAGTTAGATGATAATGTATACTTTTAATTCTGATGAAATTTGGGCCAAGTGTAACTTATAAATAAAAATGGGAAAGGAATAAAGTTAGGGTACCCTATTTGTAACTTAAGGAGATCACACAAAAAATTATTATTAATCGGGACGAATTTTTTTTTAAATTAGGGGACATGATTAGCTACCATTTGTGTGTGAGAAAAAAAAACAACGAACACCGTCTTTTTACAAAAATTTTGCCTTCAAAAATATCCCATTTTAGCCTTGCTCGGAAACTTTTCGCGGGTAGTGTACATACATAATGTACATTACACACATATCATGCCATGGCCTGAAGGCAAATGCGTGCATTTTGCAGTTAACAAATCTTCTCAGATTTTATTTCTCCCGAAGTATACGGAATTTTGAAAATGCTGCCACCGTTTGCTTTGGCAGCTAGAAAAATAAAATAGACGGTTTTACCGCATATACGGTGTTTCCATCGATTAAGCGACGATAGATTAATAGCAATGTCATAAATGTAAACGCGTCTATTGTAAAGACGGTTGTACTGTCAATTTACTTTCATTTAACACTTGGAGGACCCAACATTTGGCACAACGCGGAGGATCAAATTGGTAGTAAGTACCAGTTGATAAAATATTCTCAATAATTTATTATTAATCAGTTTATTGAACGAGGATCGAAAGTTTCACTAATTCTCAATCTCCTTCAAGCATTCCTACACCTAATTACTAAATATTTAATTGAGAAAATCGTCACTGAAAAAAAGTTGCGTAGAATCGATGCAAAATTGCCAATTCAAACGATTTTTTTAGCTACAATTTTACATAATTTATTATTGCGCCTAAATCATCACAAACTTTGATTCTTAAAGTAACTTTTTAGTCACTTCCGCCAATAAAATTAGTCCACAATAATTATTTTTGACTGAGGAAAAGTGAACAAGAGTACTTTATTTGGGAAATATGGGGAAACATAACCTCAAAACCACGGCAAAAATGTATGGGATTTTGACTGGTAGTTATTACCAATTTGATCCTCCACGTTGGATTCTGACTTTGACCTCAATTATCTCCCAAAGAAAAGACTTTTATCGAGATTTTCTTTCTGCTATCTTAAAGTAATTAAAATTCCCTACACATAGATGCTAAATTCATCGAGATAAGTCCAATAGATTTTATTCTGTGACGATTTTAAGGTTCTAATTGGTAGCAAGTACCAGTAAAGTCCTCCGAGTGTTAAGTCGTAACTACCGTTGAAAATATTTACCAATGAACGAGGTAATTGACAAATTTTTAAAAGAGAAAAGATTCGTGATGAATTAAAATAGATTTAATGGAAGATTTTTTTTTGTAATGGATTTGTAATTTAATGGAAGATTTATTCGTTGGTAAAAACCGCCCGGTATCAGTAGTAGTCTTATATTTTGGCGTTACGGAAACATTTTTTAGCGTCACGGATTCATTTTTTGGCGTCACGGATACATTTTTGGCGTCACGGATTCATTTTTTGGCGTCACGGATACATTTTCACGGATTTATTTTTGATCGTCATTCATTTTTGATTTTCGCGTCATAAAAATTGATCAAAAATTACCAATTTTGCGTATGATATATCATACAAAAAGTGAGGATGGGTTAAAGAAAATGTAGAAGGGTATTCGATTCGAAAAGAGAGAAAGTGAATATCACACAACATTTATGGCGCCGAATTCAAAAAGAAGTCAAAAGGGGGGCTCTGGGGGGAAATGAATGTCGTTGGTAAAAACCGCCTGGTATCAGTAGTCTCTGTACCAAATTTCATCACGATCGGACCAACGGTGTGGAAATGCATAGATGAACAGGAACTAAATTATACAGAGACCTTTCTTTATTATATAGATGTACTAATATCATTATAATCCAACAAAATTGTACTACTGTTTCCTTGGATCACTGATATAGTTGACTAAGACGGTCTTTCCGGTAAGACGGTGTCTCCGGCAACTGGTCGACGGTAATTTTTACCAGTGATTGGGAATTTTTTCAACGTTTTTCCTTGCAGACTTCCCTGAATCCCAGCCTGCTATTGATGATCTCAAGGTTTGCTTTGAAAAAGTCGATTTGCGCCCCCACCTCGTCCAGACGCTGAAACTGGCCCTGGAAACGCGCCTTTTGCATCCCGGCGTGGACACGGCAGACATTCTCACTGGGTATGTGTCCGCAATCAAGGCGATACGTCACCTTGACAGCAGCGGAGTCCTCTTGGAAACCATCACAGAGCCCGTCCGGGAGTACCTGCGCAGCCGGACAGATACAGTTCGGTGCGTTGTAACGGGGCTCATTGAGGACGGCCCCACTGATCTGGCTGAGGAATTGGCCAAGAGTGAGGCACTTAAAGAGGAGGGGATCACAGTGGTGGATGATTTGACCAATTGGGAAGCATGGAATCCCGATCCCGTCGATGCAAATCCCTCAAAAGTGAAACCCAATCGTTCTGCTGACATAATCTCCATGGTTGTGGACATCTACGGCAGCAAGGAGCTCTTTGTGAATGAGTACAAGAATCTCCTGGCAGAGCGGCTGCTGATGCAGCTGGATCTCAATTCAGAGAAGGAAATTCGGAATTTGGAGCTTCTGAAGCTGCGTTTTGGCGAAAGTGTTCTGCACAGCTGCGAGGTGATGCTGAAGGATATTAGTGATTCCAAGAGGATTAATGCGCACATCCAGAGTGATGGGAATTATGCGGATTCCAAGGTATTTGAGTTTTCCAGCTTGATTCTCTCGGCGCAATTCTGGCCGGTGTTCAAGAAGGAAGATCTCGAGCTTCCGGAACCGATTCAGGCACAATTTGAGAGCTATCGTAAATCCTACGAGGCCTACAAGGGCAACAGGACACTCCACTGGCGACCTGTTAGTGGGAAAGTCACCCTGGATGTGGAGCGGATGGGCAAAGTGACCGAGTACACGGCAACCCCGACACAGGCGACGATTATTTATCATTTCCAGGAGAAATCCGAGTGGAATCTCACAGATTTGGGGAATGTCATGAAGATTCCTCCGTCTGTGCTGCGGAGGAAGATCACCTTCTGGCAGACGCATGGGCTGCTCAAGGAAACAAAGGAAGGAACATTTGTCCTTGTCGAGGAAACCAATGATTCCGATCTGGAGGAGATGCAAACGGAGCAGCAGGATATTTGTGATGATGATGAGGAGTCTGAGAATGCCGTTGCTTCGGCCAGTGATCAGCGTGAGGAGGAACTCCAAGTATTCTGGTCCTACATTGTTGGGATGCTCACAAATCTCGATTCTCTGCCCCTTGAGCGCATCCATCAAATGCTAAAAATGTTCGCCTCAAATGAAAAGGGAGTTGAATTCTCTCTCGATGAACTGAAGGACTTCCTCCAGACAAAAGTCCGGGAACATCAGCTTATCTTTGCTTCCGGTGTCTATCATTTGCCCAAGTAAAATAAAAAAAAACTTTCTTTGCTTAAAATAATTTTTATTCCCCAACAATCATTTCTTCATCCTGCTCATTTGTCTCCTCAGCTGCTTGCTTCGATGTTGCTTCCTTTTTCTTATTCTTCTTTCCCTGCTCATTCTTCCGGAAGGCCTCTTGGAATTCCTTCAGTGGCTCCAGAAAATCCTCAAATTCCATCTCTTCGAGTGAATCCAGAATATCCTGCCCCGTGATGGCTTTCCGGTTGTGAGATTTGGCTGTATTGGTGGCGGAGGCTGTTAGGTAGATCACAAAGACGGAAGCAGCTCTGCCGAGTACGCTCCGGGCTTCTTTGCCGACATTTACCCCATCTGGGAGGGCTTCCTTGACAATTCGCTGTACAATTGAGCCCGGAAGGCTGAGATCTTCAATCTTATCCACCATCTTTGACACTGAGATTAACAAATATGCGCTTGATCAGGAAGTTACAGCTAAAACCCCGGATGGAGAAACAAAAATACGCGGCATAACCTCAAAATAACATTTTTCTGATCTAACCTCACTTTTATTGACATCACTGTCCCAAATTCCAAGAAAAAATAAACAAATTCAGTTGTGTTAGCTGCGGGGAAAATAAAATTCAGAAAAATGTCCCTAAGTCCTGAGCACATGGGGATGGATCCTCCAATGCAGAAGCGAAAGAGTTCCTGGTGCGCTAGGCACAGTAATATGGAAGCAACAGCAATGTCCGTGGATTACACAGGACAGTGGATTCTCCTGGCAGGACGTCGCCATTTGGCCCTGCAGAGTCTCGATCGTGCTGAAGATGACGAGGATGGGATGCAGAAATTTCAGAGAAATTCCAAATATGAGGTATCCACAGCAAAATTTGCAATTTGCAGCCATAGCCAGGAATACTGTGCCATTGCTACGAGTCAGCTGATTGAGGTTGTCACCTGGAAGTCGCGAGATCCCCTCCTGATGTACTCCCTGCGGGCACACACACGCGTTGTCACTGACATTGATTGGCATTCGAAGGAACCACATCTCCTGGCCAGTTGCTCCATTGATACATTCACACATTTGTGGGATTTACGTGATCCCCGGAAGCCTACGATGTCCTTCAGTGCAGTCTGCATGTCCGGAGCTACTCAGGTAAAGAAGGAATTAGAAAACATCCCGGATGATTTTGTTGAAATTCAATTTTTTCAACAGGTTGGATTGAATAGAGTTTCCGGATATCTCCTGGCAACAGCTCATGATGGGGATTTGAGGATTTGGGATCGTCGAAAGGGTTCCTGCCCAATTCAGTACATCACAGCCCATTCGGCACGCATTCACGGCATCAACTGGAGCCATCGGCATGAGAGTCAACTCACAACAGCCAGTCAAGATGGGACTGTTAAGTACTTCGACATCAACAATTCCCGCTGCCTGGAGAAGATGATTAAAGTCTCATCTCCTGTGTGGCGTGCTCGATACACTCCCCAAGGGGATGGTCTTCTCACCGTTATTGTACCCCATTCGGGTCACGATGAGCTGAGTAGCCTTCAGCTGTGGAGCAATAACAATCAACGAGCTCCCGTTTGTACCTTCCTCGGGCACACAGACGTCGTTCTGGACTTTGCCTGGCGCCCAAAAAGTACTGAAGACACTTCTCCGGATATGCAGCTCATCACATGGTCCAGAGATTGCACACTGCGTCTCTGGAGGATTGATGAGGATCTCCAGAAGCTGATAAATCGTGAAGATTCCCAAACGGAGAAGGTGGATTCGGGCACAGACGATATGATCCTGGAGGAATGCCTGCCGCAGACAAAGAAGAAAGGTGGGAAGCGTGGAGACATTGAATCTCCACCCTCGTGCTCACTTCAGCATGAATTCTCCCTCCTCAATACAAATATTCCACACATTGATGTTGAGGAGCTGGATCCGGTAAAAAGAGCTGCCATGGCTCAAGTTTCCGCGAATGGGCACGTCATTGTCCTGCAGGTCTACTTCCCCACGAACTACCCCAATGTTCTGCCACAATTCACCTACCTTCCGGGAACTTCAGTGGACGACACACTCTCAGCACAGCTAATGCGTGTCCTCCGGCAGACGGCTAATCAGCGCGTGAAGAAGGGCAAGACGTGTCTTGAACAATGCCTCAGGGCACTCGTAACAGCCCTGAAAAAATCCACAAGCGGCGGCGATAAAAGCTATCTCCGTCTGCAGTCGCCTCGCCTTGAAGGGGCCCTCAGTGGAGCACTTCACGATGCCTGCGTGCCCTTCCCGAAGACGTCGGGAGCGCGATTCTCAAGCGTGGGTATCCTCGTGACGTTCGTGCAGCCGCTGAACACCAAAAGGATCAGCCTGAGGCATCAAACGACAACACCGAGAGCCCTTTCAGCGCTCAGTGGGGGCTACCTGGGGAACGTCATGGGTTCCCTACCGGTTCTCTATGCTCCACGAGATGGAAATTCTTCTGCCTTCTACCTCCAGGATCGTGTTAGGGTGAGTGGAAAGAGAAAAATCCGTTTATTTAATTTTGTTTTTGTCAAAATTCAGAATTCCCTGAGATTGCTGAGATTGAATCGCAATCAGAGTTGTCAAATTTTCAATTCTAGATTAAAGATGAAAGATTTTCTGCTTTTTTTTTAATATTAAATAAACCTGTTATTTTTTTTGTTTAACCAATTATATTGAATATTTATTAAAAGGTTTATATTTCAAAAAATAATTTTTGGATTTTGGAAGTTTTGTTATTTTTTAACGTTGCCACATCAGGCTTCATACTCTTGCATTAAAATAAAATTCCAAAGCTCTGGAATTTCTAAATAAAATATGTATTATGGGTCCATTGAGATGTTTTCATTAAAAAAAAAACAAATTTAATCAAAATCGAATGATTAAAACCAAGGATATGGCCAAGTGATCAAAATTTAGGTCGATATATTGGTTTGATCGGCTTGATCGATTCTTATATACTGGAAGAATCATAAGAAATGTCTTATGACCAGAAAATACGAAAACTTTAAAAATTTTACATCTTGTAGCATTCCCCCAAAATGTAATTTCTGTGTGTCTTAAGAGCACACATTGAAGCCCGATTTGATCAAAATTGGATGAGAAAAACCATAAATATGGCCAGATTGGAGGATAATTTTCAATCAAAGAAAAAAAATTCATTACGCCAAATTGGTTAAATCGAGACTTTATAACAGGTTTAACGTCTTGGCTATTCAAACAATCTTTGGAAAGTTCTTAATGTCTCCAACATCAAACTAAAATTCCAGGGCCTATAGTATACTATTTTAGCTAAGGATTATACGGGCTAAGAAAGAACCACAGTTAAATCCGTAAGATAAACTATTCAAATCAAAGACTAGAATACAAGTAAAGAACCTACATAGTTTAACTGGCTACAAGTTTATTATTTTATTTATATGATCAATCAGAAAACTTCTCGCCATCGCCTCGGCCCGCAGCAAAAAATGTTTTCGAGTGATGTAACAGTGTATGACTTATCGAAACATTTGCACGTGAGCCGGGAACTGGCGGAAAAGTACGTCATAAACACGGATAATTTGGCGGAAATGTGCAAAATAAACAAAATGGTGGCTGAGGAGCATGGGAGGAGTGATTTAGTGCAATGCTGGTCTCTTGCAGAAATGATTGCCACACCTGTTGTGGATGTGGAGACAGATGAAGATATGTTTTATTCCCAGAATCCATTCTCTAGGAATCTCCTAGAGTCTCTGTGAGTTTATCCTTATACAAAAATGATTTTTCTTTTCTTTTAAACTAATTTTGATAACTGAAGTAGGATATAATGTATTTTTTTCTTTCAATTTTTATTTATTATGAATAGGATTCTCCACTTTGCCAAGAATCGCGATGTTCAGACTGCTGCCATGCTGTGCTGTGCATTCGGACGGCATTGTCCACCATCAGAGATGTCCAGGAGTTCGAGTTCTGGAAGCAAATCCATATCACAAAGCGTAGGATCTCTTTTTCATTTTTTTTTTTCTTTTCTGCTTTACACAAACTGAATTTGACCATCTCTCAGGGTTCCTTGGTAGCATGAAATTTTGTTTCTTTGGGTTATAATGTAGGATAAATTCACCACAGGGATAGGTTCATTTTTTTCTCTTTTAGTTTTCCAATTGGATTTTTTCACCCACACACACACGATAAAATCTAACTTTAATTTGGGTGCTTTTTTTGGTTCTTATAGCACTTGCTTGGTCATCGCAAAATTAAGGTAATTTCATTAATTTTTATTTCATCTTTCCATCTCATTCTTGGTTTTTATACACACACATTCATTTTTTTTATTTATTCTGTTATGGCACCCTTAAATTTTGTTTTGTCATTTAGTCATTTTGATTTTCTTTTGGAATGGGGGTTGCTTTTTGGAGAATTATTTTTTGATTTCAGAGATTTTGGAGATGATTTCCCCTGTTTGGAGTCTTTGTAATTTTAAAATCAAAACAAAGATTTAAAATAAGTTTATTTAAACTTTTTCGCAAATTTTTTAAATAATGTTTCTGAAATCATCAGTTTTTTTTTACAAAAAAATAATAAAAGCAAAAAAATAGGCTTTAAAAAAAATTTAAAATTGAAAAAAGGCAGTTATGCTCTTATTTAAAACTAAAATATATATAATAAACCATTTTAATCAATTTTTTAATCTTTAATCTATAATCTGAATTAAAGTTTCAACTCAGTCAATTCTGCTGCTGAAATCAAAAGAAAATTCTCCAAAAAACAGCCAAATTATGCTTGAAAATCTGAAAGTTTTACATTGAAATAAATTAATTTGCCTTCCTTGGAGCAGCCAAGTGGTTCACCGTATCACACCATCCTGCCACTGGACACAACCAGCAGTCATGTGGGTCATCAGGAATGGCATCTTGTGACGCAACTGAAGAACCTCCGCAGCAATTCGTGGTCTGATTCCCTCGATGACTGCCGTGCGGCTGGAAATCACGTCAACAAGAGTCTCCTCGGGGATTCCCAGCGTCACTTCCACGACATCCTCAAGAGCACGTACGCTGAGATGCTGTATCGCTGGGATCTCCTTGTGCAGCGTGCCAAGGTGCTCAAGTACCTCAGCACACCACCTGAATCTCCGCGTGGAGTGGATTTTGTCACAGAGTGCCTCGTGTGCAATCGCAACTCAACAGCAGTCATCCCCTTTTGCAGTAACTGCCACAGACCACTCCTCTACTGCGCTCTGTGTCGCCTTCCAGTTCGTGGGGCTGCCAATGCGTGCCTCCAGTGTGGCCATGGGGGTCACACACTTCACATGATGGAGTGGTTTTCGCGGTATGATGTGTGTGCTGCAGGATGTGGGTGCCGGTGCCTCCTTGAGACGACTTTTACCAATGAATACCCGAAGAAATAAAAAGGACAGGTGGTTCATTCTCGCTCCCCGAGAGGCCATATTTGACGTAATTCCCCCAAAAATATGAGATTTATTTTATTCAATTCAATTAAATGCAAATTTTATTACAACTTTGCTTTATTTCATTCATTTTCCATGATTTTCCAGATAAAATTGTGATGGAAATTGGCGTTTTTCAACCGTCCTCGAAATTCCTGCTATTGGTAGCCCTGTAAACAAAACTTACTTTTCCATGAAAAATGTGAAATTTTCCCACTAAAACTACTAATTTTCTTGCAAAAATTATCAATTTACTTACTAAATAACCAATTAAAAGTAAAGAAAGGTCAATTTACTGATCAAAAAACATTTTTTAATGAAAAATAATTTCCGCGCGGTTTTATGGCGTGCTAATATTGGTAGCCCTTTTTCTCTGACAGTTTTTTCATTCCCTGAAAAATTTTCAAGATTTCCGTGGAAAGCGCCTTTTTCTCATACTTTTGGATCCTTTGGGATTCCCAGGTGGAAAAGTAAGTACAGATTTTTATATTTTTCGTGAAATTTATTGGGATTTTGAGGAAAAATGTTGAAATTTATGCGAAAGAAGAAAACGCGCGCTGTTGCGAGAATTGCAGGAAAAAGTTGAGATTTTCCCAAATTCTCTACAAAAACTCACCGGGAAAATGTCTAAAAGGATTTATATAATCATATTTGAGGGGTTTTTCTTGGGAATTACGAGAGATTTGGTGGAAAAATCCTTTTTTGCGAAAATTCACGTCATGCGTAGTTTTATTTGGGGTGTGCCAGATGGCGCTAGTAGTGACCAAGGAGGGAGTTTCGCGGTGGCTTTTTCCCCCAAAATTTTCAGCCAATTTCTGTGTTTTGAAAGTGATTTTGTTGTGTTTTTCAAGGGATTTTTCTGCGTTCCGCCGCGAATTTGTGTGCAAAATGGACAATGAGGATGACAGGGAATGTGGGGGTGTGGGAAAAGCCCCAGAAGGTGGTTCAGTGAAAAAGATTTGCGTTGTGAAGGTCCCCTCATTCGGACCTAACCCTATTTCGGCTATTCCTGCATCTTCATCTACTGCCACAAGTAAATCAGGTGGGGATGCCCCAGCTCAGACAGGGACTCTTCCCGTCAGGACGATCTCATCGAATTTTGTGGCTGTTAAAGCAGGCGAAGCGGTAAGTGGGGAGTTTTTTGATGCCTACTGGGGTTGGGTTTTTTGTGGGAGGGAAATTGATGGGTAACAACACTGCAACTCCCGGAATGCATTTTCCCTCGCACAGAATAAAAATATCTTCGTGAAGGATGGAAATTTCTACATGAAGTGCCCAAATACGAATAAACTCCTGAGGCTGCAGGTTGCAAAAACCATCCCGGTGTCAACGGGTCAGGCAGCAGACCTCAAATTAACATCAATCAGTGTCAAAGGGTTGTCCCCACGGGAGGTTTTGATTACCAAGAAGCCCACGGCAGTTGATGTTGTGTCCCATGGTGGTGGATCAGCACCAGCTGTGTCTTCCCAGGCCGCCTCCTTAGCTCCTGCTGCTGCTCCGCAGGTATTCAAACCCATCGCCAAGGTTCCCCTCACTGCAACCCCAATTGCCCTGGCTAAACCCCAACCTGAAGGCTCTGGGCAGGGTAAAGTTGAAGTGAGATCAATTCAGATAACAAATTTTCCCACGGGCACAATTTTGGACTTCAAGGGTACCCCCTTGGATCTAAATAGTCGCTTTCCGGGCTTCACGAAACTCCCGCAGAATTCCCCGCCAGATGCGCAAAAGGGGGGAGTGTACAATGTTCAAATCTCCAATGGGCGCCTCTCGGACCCGCATGGACCCATAAAGATGCTGGGAATGTCCGGGAAGTCCCTCACAGTCACACGGGATAATATAACAATCACCTCTGGGGCGCTTTTGGGTGAACACCCAGCGGCGCCAAAGGATGACCCTGTGGGTGAGAAAACCCCGCGCAAAGTGACACGTTCATCGTCAACGGATGATTCCCCGCCCAAGAAGCCATCAACCCCGCGGCGTCTCTCAGAACCCACCCGTGGGTCCCTGAGTGCTGAAATGACGCCAAAAGTTGAGGAGAAACCCACCCTGGCATCCCTTTTCTGCGACGAGAGCATGGAAAATTCATCAGAGGGTGAGAAGAGCTCCACCTCCCCCCACGAAGCTGCCCTCAATGGGCAAATTGACCCTCTAGCTCCATCCGACAGCGAACCCCCCGAAGAAGCTGAGCGCGAAATTGACGAAAGGTAAGTTGAAGCTGTTTTTTTTTTCTCTTTCAACCTTCCCACAATACCCTGTGCCACGAAGCTTGTAGGTTAGAATCGACCACCTCTAAGGTCGAGTCTCTCCGTGTTGTTTGTCGTTGCGGAGTGTGTGTGAAAAGCAAAAGAGGTGAAAGCGCAAATTCCCTCATCAAGTGAGCCCCATTGCCGACCCAAAATGGGGAGATTCTCCTGCAAAAGATGCACTCATTAGGTGATAAGAAAACCTCCCTCCCCCACCCCCCTGTTATTCCCCATTTGTGAGATAAGTGCATTGGGTGCGATTAGCTCAATTTCTCCCGGAGTTCTTGTGCACCGTCGTGCAGAGATAAGGGCGTAGTGATAGACAGCCAGGAAGGGGCACAAAGACAACCCTCTTACCTCTAATTTCCACGAGAATCTCATCTCTGCATCATTACCTCCCTCATTCAGGACAAATTGAGGGGTTTTCTGTAAGTTTTCTTTGCATAATTTGTAACGTAAAAAAAATGACTCTCAAACATGCCAGGAGGTGGTAAAGCATGGATTGCAAAGAAGGGAAAGAAGATGAACTTTCACAGCAATTTGTGGATATTTTTGCTGAAAAGAAGGAAGATTTCTTTACTTTGAGGGGATTTTTGGTAATAAATTAGTTTGGCCAAAGAAGCGCCAGACGTCATTAAAATTATCAGTATGAGGGGAAAATTAGCAGTATGCTTGCACTCCGGGTGTCAAGAGATTGGTGACTCTTGAAGACCCCTCAAATGGTCATCTACTTGTTTTTTTCGAATGGAAAAAAAGTGAAATTTCTTCATTATCTTTTTGCATAAGTTGCTGAAATTACTTTAGGGAAATAACAAATTTCTTTAACATGAGGTGAATAGGATCAGTTTTAAATCTCTTAATACAATCTCTAGTAAGCAAAAAGGTATAAAGAATTGGTTTTCGGTGCAAAATTGATTAATGTGGAGCTTAAAAAATTAAAATTGGGATAGAAATGTATTGAGAAGGGGTCTATTCATTTTTAAGGGATGGTCACGTTATTTTGGAAACTCGGGGACTTTCAAGAGCGATTTTCAAGCCAATTTTGAAACCAAAAATTCGAAATTTGCTTGCACTCTTGTTAAATGGCCAAATACTGATAAGAATTCAGTATTTTCAATTATGAAAATTAATTTTTGTGCTCAAAAAAATTATTTGAAATTCTCACATTTTGGCCATTTTGTTCCTGTAGAGTTTCCAAAATAACGTGACCATCCCTTATGTTAAAATTAAATTGTTTTGAGATACGTATATCATTGAGGAAAGAAAACTTGAAATGGTAAAGATGCATCCAACATTCAAGAAAAGCCGAAAGAGACATATCTGGTTCCATTAGGGTACACATTGGGGGAGTTTGAAAGGTTTTTTGAAGATAAACCACGCCCCCATCGAATTGTAATTGATTAAAAAATCAGTAAAATGCGTAAAATATAATCGATCAAAAACTTGGTAAAAAAATAAAGAGTTTTACTGAAAATTTTGGGAAAATGACTAAATTAAAACGAATAACAAAATAAATCTCAAAAAATTAATTTTGTTTTTTTTTTAATTTTTGTAGAACCTCTTATAATTTACTTTAGCAATTTTTAAATAAATTTTTATATTTCATTCGAAAATCTTCGTAATATGTTCCGGATATTAATGAGCTCTCCTTAGATTTCAGATATAAAAAAAAATCACAAAAGCCAAAAAAGTTCTTTTAAAAAAATAACCTTAAATTTCTGTTGAAAAAAATTCTTTTTAAAATCTGTAAAAAAAAGTGTTTTTTTTATCTTTTATTATTGACTTAGAAGACCTAGAATTGACCTAGAAAGAGTTTTTCATTTTATAATAAAAAAATTAAGGATATTGACGCGAAACGTCAAAATAAATGTCACAATTGTTAGAATTTCAAATATAATAGAAAAGGAATTTAAAACGTCAAAATTGCTTTAAAAAATTGCTAAAGGCAACTTCTCTCATTTAAACAATAAAATTCTTACTTTAAAAAATACATATTTACTAAAAGAAAGTAATTGATTTTTCACTTAACTTAACCCTTTCGCGACCACCAAGAAATATAAAAGCATTGAAAAATAGATCTTATCATTGAAATATTTATTCATTTTATTTTCTTAAAGGATCTTTTCTCAATAAAAATGTCCTTTTTGGCTTTTTCTTCACATAAATTAAGCTTTTTAGAAATCATTACAGTCTTTAAAGGGTTAAAAAAATAATCTTCTAAGCTCTACAGCAAAAAGTCGTTGAATTGGCACAAGTCCCTTTTTTTCTTATTTAGTTTTTTTTTTATTTTTCTTTCTCAAGCAAACAATATTCCTTCAGCATTTTTTTTTATTTTGTCTTCCGCTCTTGGTAGTAGGAAATTCATCCCGCCGCCAAATTTGCAACTGATGAAGCTGAGTACAAGACGCGAGGGTGAGGATGAGGATGCACTCAATTTAATCCGCTGGGAAGATGGCGTAGGGTACCTGTACATGAGTAATCTGCACTTCCAGTTCAATGAATTGGGTATTGTGGATATTATGGATGAGGATGAGTACATGCGGTACCAGCAAACTGACTCTCCGTACGATCATCCACTGTATGAGCGTGAGATTAATCCGATGCGTATGAGGCAGATGCAGGCATCCGGTGAGCCTGTCTACACGTGCTTGGGATGCACGTGCTTTGGCCTTGCTGCGGATTTCCTGGAGCCCAACTACTGCAGTAAGGTGTGCATAAATGTCTCGCGCAAGAGGACACGGGTAAATGTGAATGAGGGACAGAGTTCGCCGAAGAAGAAGCAAAAAGATGGACGAGGGGCATTCCCGTGGAAGGATTACTTGGAGGTGACAAATAGTCAGAGAGCACCGGATGAGCTATTTCCACACTGTCGTCCTGAGGTGGTGGAATACAATGAGAAGCACCCGTTTCAGGAAAAAACAAAATTCGAAGCAATTGATCCGGACAATTGTTCTGTGTTTAGTGTTGTTACGGTTTTGGCAACACAGGGACATCGGATGCTGCTGCACTTTGACGGTTGTCCGGTAAAGTATGATTTCTGGGTGAATTTCAGCTGTCCGGACATCTTCCCGCCACGTTGGGCTGTCAATGAGGGGAAGAATCTCCTTGTGCCACGTGGAGGGAAGCAGGAGATGTTCTTCTGGAAGACGTACTTGAGGGAGAACAAGGCTGAGGGGGCGAAAGTGAAGAATTTCCGACATATAGCCCTGAGGGAATTCCTCAGGCCGCATGACTTCAAGATTGGGATGAAACTCGAAGCGGAGAATGTGAAGGGAACGGGAAGGTTAACAGTGGCAACGGTGGCGGATGTTATTGGGAATCGTGTGAGGATTCATTTTGACGGGAATAGCGACAACTTTGACTACTGGTGTGACTACGATTCACCAAGACTTCATCCCATAAACTACCACAAGACTATCAATGAACAGCTAATAACGCCAACGAGTAAGGACCGTTATGATTGTGAATTTTTAGTAAATGAAAATTAGTTGGTGTTCCACTTCGTGGACAAAAAGATCCGACTCAAGCTTGGTATGAGCACGTTTTAGACATCCCACATTCCGGCCATCAGGTCACTTTTTGGAAGCCTTACAACTTTTGAACAGTAAGACAAAGAGACTTCCGCTTTGAAGTTTTCTGTTGAAATGTGGGTGTAAAATTTCATTTTTTCCCATTTTCAAAATCCAAGATGGCCGCCGTCCGCCATTTTGAAACACCGTCAACCACTTCCCTTATAGCTAAAAGTCTAAAATTTTAGTATGTTGTAGAGCTCAGTGAGACGTTTTCATCAACAAATCATACTTGAAAATCGGTCAAGCCGTTTAGCAAATATGGCGGCCTAAAGCAAAAAGTGTTTTTTCGATATACAGTGACGAGAATAATAATAGGACCACCAATATAGGTTTTAAAGGTACCCCAGACTTCAATTGACTATATCTCAGGCTGTGGGTGACAGATTTTGAAAAGTGGCATAGATTCGGAAAGCTACATTCATCCCTTTCCAACAATGGTAGATTTTCGAAAATCGACCTATCCGTTCAGTTTTGGTAGAAGATTGAACAGAAAGTGGCATTTTTGATAAAGGGTCTACTTGAGCGACTGTCAAAAATCAGCCCCTCAACTGATTTTGATCACCCCGGCAGTTTTGGACAGGGGAAGAATGTAGCTTTCAGAGTTTTTTTGAAATTTTGAAAATCGGACACCCAGAAAAAAAGTTAGACGGGTTTTTGTGAGTGGTCCTATTTCAATAAATTAAGGGTGAAAATGCTTCCTAATTTACACAAAGTTTCATAACAAATTTTTGTAAATTTTTATTTTTTTTAAGAAAATTTTATTCTCGTAAGTTATAAGCCTTTAAACTATACCCAATTAAATTCCAATAAACAACAAACAAGTAACTCGAGAACGGCTTGACCGATTTTGACCATCTTGGTATTAAATGAAAGGTTTCAAGAAGCCCTACAAATGTTTGAATCATTTAAAGTTTCAAAATTGACCACAAGAGGTGCTAAAATCAAAAATAAAAATTGCCTAATTTTAAGGGCTATTTTGTTTTCTGGAGGTGACCTTGAAAAGTATATTAATATATCCCAAATTATAGCTTGTGTCAATACCTTTCCAGAACTAGTCATGAATTTTCTGTAAGTGTTATAGAATCAGATATATAAACCATTTTTATGTATAAAATTACTGAATTTCACAAAGAAAATCAACTTTGCCTATCTAATAGTGCTCACAAATCGCATTTCAACGCATAAACAAACTTCTACATGTTGTGGGACACCAACTCTTATAACTGGATGCGTTATGATTGACTTTTCTTTTTTTTGTTTGATCTTAAGAACGCCCAACTGGGTTCTCGTGGTCACGCTTCCTGGCTCAAACACGCAGTCGGGCTGTGCCTGAAAGCGCCTTTGTGCAGCGTCCACCGCGTGCATTCCAGAAGGGTATGAAGATTGAGGCAGTTGATCGTGTCTGTCCGGAATTCATACGTCCAGCTACGGTGATTGATGTTGCGGAGTACGAATTGAGGATACTCTATGATGGTTTTGAGACACAATACGCCTACTGGGTTGATGACGACAGTACGGATATCTTCCCAACGGGCTACTGCGAAATTACGGGGCATCCACTTGAGGCTGTACCCAGTACGCGGTGGCCAACGCAAAAGTGTGGCCTCAAAGTGTGCGCCGGCAAGGGGAGTATTCACAATCAATTGGGCACAAATCACGATACGGCCATTGAGTGTCCGTACAATACGAAGAATTACAATCACAGGGCTGTGAAACCCAGTCGTCTCAATGCAAAGCAAGTTGTGACGGACTATGCGCTACGTTTTAGTCTTGTGCGGAAGAGGAAATTTGGGGTAGAAGAGGAGAAACCTCCAAGGTAAGGGAATTGAGAGTTATATTATGCTTTGTGTCCAACGGATTTCTAACCTAAAATATTCTTACACAAAAATGTTAGGTTAGGAATCCCAATATTTTCTAATTGTTAACTGAAACATTTTGTTTTATGAAAAAAAAAGTTCTAGCACATCAAAAGCCCCGCCGGTGACACAGAAGAGACCAAGGAAGACAGCGCATGCAGTTGAAGCAATGCGTAAGGCAAAATCAGCCAAAATTGTCAGAGAAGCAACACCTCAACCGTCCACATCTCAAGCAACAGACACAACGCAAGCCACTGCTGCTGCAACAACTCCACCGGGTGCCGCTCCAGGTGTGTGGAAGAGTACATCACGGATCAAGGCGCATGTGGAAATGGGAGATAAGAAGCAAATTAATCCACTTCTCTGGACAACAAATGAGGTTGCAAACTTCCTAAGCAATCTGCCAAATTGCTCTCATATTGCAGATAAATTCCGCATAAATGACATTGACGGTGAGGCTTTTCTGGCCCTTACAAAGGATGATCTCACACAATCGCTGGATATTAAACTCGGCCCTGCAATTAAATTGTACAATTTAATTGTAAAACTCCGTACGGACATCAAGGAGCAATTTTTGCAATTTTAGGATAAAACTAAAGTAATTTTTCCCCATCCCCCATTCATTTTTTTTCTTTCCTTTTCATTGCACATGCAAAAATCCCAAAGTTTCCCTGATATTTTCTCCTCTAATTCATAATATTAAATTTATGAAACACATTTTTCTTCATTTTAGATAGAAATTATGGCATTATGTTTAGCAAAAATAAAAAGTTTGTAGACCATAATTGAGAATCTTAAAGATGGACTGTAATAAAGAAAAAAATGATTATTGTAGTAAAATTCACAAAGAAATTTTGTGAATTAAGACGTTTTATTCAATATTTACCACGACGTCCTGGACGTCATGCACCTCCTAAACGTATGTAGAAAATACTCCGATCACAGAAACAGGATCCTCGGCAATTTTGATTAACCTAATGAGTGTGTGGAACATTGAGAGAGGAGGACAATCCCCAAGAAACAACAAGCAAGACCACTGAAGAAGATCCACTTTTAGGGTCGAAAGCTTTGGCTTTAATTGCTGCTTTTGACGAACACCGGAAGCCTTGAAAAACATAAAGATTGAGCTCCAACATGCAGAAATCATCGAAAAAAATAAAGGAAAAAAAGATGCCAAGGGCACGCGGTGTTCCCAAGCGGTCCCCCATCCAAGTACTAACCGCGCCCGATGCTGCTTGACTTCGGTGATCGGACGAGAACCGGTATGTTCAGCATGGTATGGCCCTTGACGAGAACACACTGCTTCAGATATGGAAGACATTCAACGGAATCAATATACTGGCCTGAAAGAGAAAAAGGAACTGACGGAATCCGAAAGTAGACAAAAATTGACCAAAGGCGAAGTGATTCGCCGAAAGCTCTGGTAAAAATTGTGTTTTTCTCGTATTGACACGCACGCTTGACGCCCCCGGAGGGAGCACCTCAGCTCCTACCTAAAACTAATCTAAAATTACGTCAGGAAACTAAGCAGATCAGAAAGAAAATTTATAAGAAATGTTAATAAAAATTCCAGCCACTGAGGAAGGCGCACAGAAGTGTCGAAAGCTTTAGCCCTTAAAATTGAAAGGATGCCTTTGAGTTGACCTACCGTCCCTTTGTTGACGCAATTGGAAGGATTTATCCTATACCAACAAAAACACCAGACTTAGGATCATTAAAGGAAATTAAAAGAGAATTAAGCTCCGTTTTTTAACATTTTCATTTTAATTTCTCATCGAGAGACAATCACGCCAATTTCAATGGATTTTTTTTACCGCCCAATGGGGCCTAAATGGAGTGGGATACACAGATTTATTTATGGGATATGACCAGCTGTTTAGGCATTGCTCAGAGCAGCTACTCCGGGAAGAGTTTTACCCTCAAGAAGCTCCAAGGAAGCTCCTCCGCCAGTTGAGACGTGCGAAACTGCACTCTCGGTGCCCCATTTGGCACAGCACGACGCCGTATCACCACCCCCAATGATGGAGACGCATCCCGCTTTTGTGGCAGCTACGACGTTGTCCATGAAGGACTTGGTGCCCTGGGCAAAGTTGGGGAATTCAAAGACACCCGGTGGGCCGTTCCAGACGATAATCTTGGCCCGTGCGATGGGAGCGGCAAAGAGTTCACGAGATTTGGGACCAACATCTAATCCCATGCACCCATCGGGGATACCAGCTTCAACAGTTGCCTCCCCAACGGTAGCATCTTCGGCGAATTTACTTCCAGTCACAAAGTCCACGGGCAGATGGAGTTGAACGTTGTTCTTCTTGGCCTTGTCCACGAGATTCTGGACAATTTTGGCACCTTCCTCATCAAACAGGGATCCACCGATCTTCATCCCGTTGAGAACTTTGAGGAAGGTGAATGCCATGCCACCACCAATAATCATCTCATTGACTTTATCCAGCAGATTCTCAATCAGTTGAATCTTATCGGCCACCTTGGCACCACCGAGGATGGCAAGGAAGGGTCGTGGTGGGTTATCGAGAGCCTGAGAGAAGTATTTGAGTTCCTTGTTTAGGAGCAATCCAGCAGCACGTTCCGGGAAGCCCTCACCCATCATTGAGCTGTGTGCTCTATGCGCCGTCCCAAAGGCATCATTCACGTACACATCACCCAATTTCCGGAGACTCTCCCGGAAGGCTTTTACCTTTTCCGGGGCAGCCTTAACCTTCGCCCCCGTGGCATCGACACCCTTTCCCTCTTCCTCCACGTAGTAACGAAGATTCTCCAGGAGGATAATGCTCCCAGGAGCGGGATCCTGGCATGCTGCTTCCACTTCTGAGCCCACACAGTCACTGAGGAACTTCACATCGCGCCCCAGGAGAGTTTTCAGCTCATCAGCCACCGGGGCTAGGGTGTACTTTGCATTTTTGCACCCATCCGGACGTCCAAGATGTGACATCAACACCACGGATTTTGCACCCTTATCCAGGGCATACTTTACACTATCCAGGGCAGCTACAATCCTCTGGTTGCTCGTGATCTTACCCTCCTTGATGGGAACATTGAAGTCCACTCTGCAAAAGGAATTTTCATGAGTTTTCCGAGATTTCCTTCTTCGGTGTTTTTTTTCCCGCCAACTCACCTCATAAGGACACGTTTTCCCGCCAAATCTAGCTTCTCAATGCTCAGCTTATTGAGTGCCATCACTTTTCCCGGAAATGAGGATGCAAATCTGAGAATCTTTGGTGGAAAATAATTTTGTCTGTTTGGAAAATGATTTGATCTTTCAAAGTCAGCGCAAGGTCACGAATGCCACGCGAACTTTCACGAATGCCACGCGAGTTTTCACGAAGTTAATTAAGCTTCTTCGCTTCAGAAGCATATGCTGTACGAGATAGCATGAAATAATAAAATTGAACTAAACGAACTTTTTTTCTGCATTTCGACAAAATTCGTGATTTCCGTGTTTTTTCCTAAATTTGTGGGCATAAAACGCATTTTTTGGGCTCCTGGGGCACTTACGGGTGCTCCGAGAGCCTCGGGGAGCTCCTCCGTGCGGAATTTGGGGCCCGCGGAAATTTTGACGGTTGAGTTACAAATTTGAAAATTTTGACGGTTGGGGATTTTACACGCACTTTTTTTTCTGGAAATGCATTTTCGCGAACTTTTCAAACCAATGATGCCATTCGACGCGGCGTCGTTTCCGGATTGCAAAAACTTACTTCCGGCCGGAATTATCGGCGGAAAACGCGAGAAAACTGTAAAAAACTGAAAGTGTGAGGGAGACGAATAGCGGTAAAATGCATCCATCTCATTTTCTCTTGAGCAAATAGTACCAAAAATGGCGCCAATTTCAAAAAGTAGTCAAAAAAGCATGAATTTTATATGGGGGCGCTACGAAGGGGGGCTCTGCATAGCTGAACAGGAACGAAATAATAGAGAGACCTTTTTTTATTATATAGATGTTAGTTTACGCGAAAGAGAAAGAAAAATTATTCCGCCATAACCTCACAAAATTATTTCTCAACAAATTGTAAATAAAATGTGTTTTATCGTGAAACTCGTGTAGTTTTTTTGTCTGGGAAAATGCTGGAAATCGATGGGAGTGTACTGGAGGGTGGTGGGCAAATTCTCCGAATTGCCATGGCACTGAGTTGCTTGTGCAGGATTCCGATAAAAGTGATAAAAATCCGCGCAGGACGAAGTAAGCCCGGTTTGGCGGCACAGCATGTTCAGAGTGTTGAATTGTGTCGTTCCCTGTGCAAAGCACGCGTTATGGGGGCACACATTGGGTCTACGGAGGTGGAATTTCATCCGCAATCCATCATTGGGGGGCGCCACAGTGCAGACACAAAGACAGCCGGAAGTATTGCACTCCTTGTGCAGGCTGCTCTCCCTGTGGCCCTGTTCAGTTCATCACCTGTTGAGCTGAGTCTCCGTGGGGGCACAAATGCCGATATGGCACCCCAAATTGACTACATAACGGAAGTGGTGAGTAATGGAGGGGATTTCACAATGTCTTGAAAAGTATTCTCAATAAAAACAAAATCTCTTGGTGCTTCCAGGTGAGGCCTAATTTTGAGAAATTCGGAGCAACCTTTGAGTATGAACTCCTCCGGCGTGGTTACTTCCCCAAAGGTGGTGGCCACTGTGTGTTCAGCTTGCGCCCCATTGAGAAACTCAAGCCCGTGGTGAATGTGGATGTGGGACAGGTGGTTAAGGCATACGGATGGAGTTTTGTAGCTGGTTCGCTGCCACTTCGCCTAGCTGAACAAATGGCCGAAGGAGCACGCCGAGCAATGGCCAAGATCTCCCTGGAGGTGGAAGAATACAAAGAATCCGCCTCAATGGCTCCGGATAACTGTTCAGGTGTCATCTTGTGCTGTCAAACGTCAACGGGATGCCTTCTTGGTGGCTCTGCACTGGGAAACCGCAAGGAGGAACCCGCCGAAACGGGTCGAAAGGCTGCACGAGAGATCAAAGATGCCCTCAATCTCGGGGTGTGCGTGGATGAACACATGCAGGATCAGATAATTATTCTCATGGCACTAGCCGATGGGGAGAGTCGCGTGCGTACGGGACCCATTACCCTCCACACACGCACTGCCATCCACGTGGTTGAACTCATGACAAAGGCAACATTCACACTCATCCCCGAGGGCGAGACCACCATCATCGTCTGCCAGGGCATTGGACTGAAGAATTCCCACTCCCTCATTTAATCTCCACGCCTTTCCTCCTTCTTCCCCATCCCTATATTATGTATTTCATCTTCTTCCTCTCTTCATTACATAAATTTATAAAAATCAATTTATACTTCATATTTATAATTCAAGAAAAAAATAATTAAAGTGAATCCTGAAAGGATTTTTTTTGGTGAGTTTTTCTCTTTACTTCTGGAACTTGTTGCGGAGGCTGGAAGTGCCCAAAGAACGACGTGGTCCAAGCGTTAGGTTGGACATTGTATTCAAATCAAAGGACTTCCCCATTGATGAAGCTGGAGAGTTCCACAGCGATGTATCCATCATGACTCCTTCCTCAACAGTATTCACGTTCCTCGTGAAGGAAGATCCCGAAAATCCTGCAAAGAAATTTTTAAGAATTAAACACAAAAACGTTTAGAAATAGAAATCAAAAGATTTTAAAAGTTTTCGTCGTTTTATTCGAGCAGAAAGATAAATAGGGGAGTGTGGGGCAAAGCAATATCTTTAAAAAAATTATTTTCAATTTCTAGCAAGGCAAAGTCGATAAAATTTGTAGCAAAAGAAAAGAAGGTATTTTGGGTTTTTAATATGTAATAAATACTTTTATTTAAGAATTTTTAAGAAATTAAAAAAAATCAACTTATTTATTGAGAAATTATTTTTTTACGCGTCTTGTCCATTGTGTAACACAAGTAAAATATTGTCGTAAAAGATAACCCGGCTGGTTCTTTGTCAATTTTGGAAAATCGCAAAATGTAAAAAAATACAAAATTATTTCCACCTATCCCTAGTTTTATAGTTTATAATATATTTCGATTTATTTTACCGAATCATCAAAATTTTGCCGAATAAATCAAATCTCAACAAATAATCTGAATTTTCACCATTTTCATGATGAATAGTTCGAATTTTAAGAAAAAAATCTAAATTTTGCCGAAATCCGTATTTCCTTGACTTGGATTCTTAGCAAATAGTCTGAATGTTCTTGAAGAATAATTCGAAGATTTTCACTCAGATAAGCACCCCTTGGAGCTATTTTTAGGAGTTCTTTTAGCTTGTACAAAACCTACAAAACTTTTTCATGCTTTTTGAACAGTTTTAAGAATCAGTCGTCATTTTTCTGGCGCTAACATAAAAAGTCTGCCAGCTATTGTTCTTAATAACAAAAAAAATTGCATCTTTCATGACTTAAACTTAAAAAAAAGAGCAAACTTTCAGAATAATTATTTTATTTTGCTTTAACTTTGTTTAAATACATCCGCCATTTTGAAAAAAGTAAGAAATTTAGAATCTTTAGTAGAATTTCAATTAAATAGAATACAAAGAAATAAATAAATTTGGACAACAGCAAAATTAACAGGAACCATCTTAAGAATCTCAAAACTTAGCCACCTGTAGCCACTACGAATCTTCAACACAGCCACTTGAGAAAATCAGGAAATTCTCTTAAAAAACATCAAAAACATAAAATTTAATTTTAAAAATTCATGAAGCGTGCATAAATAAGAAGTTCTCGATGTTTGAATAGCGAAACCTACATGAGAGGTACTCATAGTGCCACATGTAAGAGACTCTTGAGATAAGAAGAGACCCAAGCCAAGTATCATTAGAAGAAGACGTAAGTACTCCAAAATTCAGGACTTTCCTAGACTCTTGAAGATCTTTAGTTTTATTTTGTTAGAAAAAATCCCTACTTGAGTGATAAGCGTACAATGATTAACGTTAAGACAGCAATAAATACCCAGGCAGGTGGGATTGTACCTTCATTCTGCCCAGACAGTGAAAGAAAATGCATTCTGTAGCTATTTTGTGCCTTCTTCCTTTGGCTGTCTTAGCCGGTCCTGCTTTTCTTCCACGCCCAAGGCTCGATGGAAGGATTGTTGGTGGCTTCGAAGTGGACATTCGTCACGTTCCGTACCAAGTTTCACTCCAGACTTCCGGACACTTCTGCGGTGGCTCAATCATTTCCCACAACTTTGTCTTCACAGCTGCCCATTGCACTGAGTAAGTTTCTTCCTACACTTCCTATCTACGTGCGAAAAATTTATAACTTATAATTTTCTGAATCAAAAAGTGGTCAAGATGCTTCACGTCTAAAGGTGCGAGTTGGATCAAACGAACACGGAACTGGAGGAGATTTCTTCAAGGTTAAGAAGGTTCATCAGCATCCATCATTCAACTACCAAACTGTGGACTATGACTTCTCCCTTCTTGAACTCGAGGAATCCATCACATTCAACAGTGTACGCTACCCTGTTCGACTCCCTGAGAAAGATGATGATGTCTATGATGGTGCTCTTTTGCTTGTTTCCGGATGGGGTAATACCCAGAGCAGCCAGGAGAGCAATAAACATTTGAGAGCTACTGTTGTGCCAAAGTACAACGATGAACAATGCAATAAGGCCTACACCCAATATGGCGGCATTACAAAGACCATGATCTGCGCTGGATTTGAAGAGGGCGGCAAGGACGCCTGCCAAGGTAGGTTTATTGCGGGGGGAAAATGCTTCTAACATCAATTTATGGGTTTTTCTTTGGGATTTCAGGTGATTCCGGTGGTCCATTGACTCATGGAGATGTCCTTGTTGGTGTTGTTTCCTGGGGATTTGGATGTGCTGAACCAAAATATCCCGGTGTTTACTCCCGTGTTTCTTCCGTTCGTGAATGGGTTCATGGAATCGTTGGTTTCTAATGCAATCAATTTGAATAATATCCAGCAATAAAAGTTATCTAAAGCAACTAACTAAAGTCTTTGAATTTTCTTGATGTTTGGTTTCGAATTTTCCGATGAATAGGTTTAGTTTACTGTCGCCATAACCTTACAAAAAGGAATAAGTCTGAAAACTTCCTTTTGAGGACACTGATGAAGGTATAAAAATGGCTTATTGAACCAGCGAATGTCTGACATTCTTTCATGGAGTAAATAATCCGTTGGGAAATTCTATATTTTTCAAATTTTTCTCTATTTTGATATTTCATAGAAACAATTAAGCAAATACAGCAGTTGCTAACGAAAGTGACGACATTTTGAGAAACTGACCCATTTCAACCCCATTCTCCCCTATTTTTTTTGTGAAGAAATTGCGGCGCAAAGTAACTGCTATCGCTTTTTCTCTGTACCAGCTTTATAAAAAGGAACAAAAAAATGCAAACTTACCGGAATTCCCGGACACGGATGATTGGGGTGTTCGCAAAGTTGAGAAACTTCCACGATTGCTGCCGGCGGATGATCTCTCCTCCTGCTTGACCTTTGCAAATTCCTTACCCAGCTCATCGTACTCCTTCTTGATAGCCTCGAGGCGTCTCTTTGAATCATAGTATTCCTTGAGGATCCTCTGGGCGTGATTCACTCCAATGGCCCTCTGGGCATCCTGAAACTTTACAATCTTTATGACACCTGTTAATTCGGGACGTACATCCGTAAAGAATTTCTTCATATTCTGTGGCATGGTGTTGGAGATCTTCATCAGGCGGCATTTCTTGTTGCACATCCCGCAAAAATCTCTCCCCTTGAGACATTCCTGGAAGATGAAAATATTGCAGTGATTTCAAGATTTTGGCAGCAAAATTGAGATTTTTTGGAAGCTTACCTGGCAGATTACGTGCTGGCAATCAGTGCAGAAGAGCTCACACTTTGCCGCCTGAAAATTCTTGAAGCAAATATTGCAAAAAGGATCCATTTTCTATGAATTAGGAAGAATAATTAATTTGAATTTAAATTGAGATGTTTTTGCGTTTCGCTGCTGGAAATCAAAGCCTACTGTGACCTTTGAACACTGAGCTAATGAAAACTTTTTTTTCCAACAAAAGAATAAAGTAGGGGGGATTAAAAAAAAGAAGACATTGCTCAGTCAAAAAACGGTCGAAACGTATTTTTGGACCCCATTTGCGTAATTTTAATTCATTTCTATCCTGGGAAAACACAAATGCATTAAAATTTAGAAAAATAATATTTCTAGATTGGCTCGATGATCCAAAGAACGTGAAAGGGTTAAAAAATGCTTTAAAGGCAAAGCATCGTTGTTTCAATTTTTAGTCTCGAAAGGGTTAAATTTTATTCAAATAAGATTAATTTTCACTTTCAGATTAGAAAAATTTCATTTTTTTTCTAGGAATAGAATATTTTATTCATTTTATTCTTTTTCATTTTGCATAAACAATTCCTTCGTTGCAATCTTCAAATAAATAAGCTTTTTATCAACATCGAACTAGTCGAGCTAAAACAACAATCCATTTTTTTAGCTGTGATTCTTTCTTCAAAGAAGCACAGCTTCTGTGTACACTCAAAAATGCAAAGTCGTCAGATCGGGCTCAAATTCGGGATGAGCACGAATTAAGGTCCCTACATTCCAAAAAACGTATGCGCCAAAAATCTTTCCGTCCGGCCGTCCGTCCGGCCGTCCGGCCGTCCGGCCGTCCGGAACCTTTTGCTAAATTACAAGAGAACGGTAATAGATAGAGACTTGCGGTCAACGGCAAAGTTTAAATATCGGGTGGAAGACATCCGATTATGAGGTCAAATCCGACCCCCCACCCCCCGGTCCGCCATTTTGGATAACCCCCAAATTTTGTTTTCGCTATATCTCAGGCCCTATTATAGCTAGAGGTCTGAAATTTTGATATGTTGTAGGGGCCATCAATACCTTTCCAACGATACCTCATTTTTGAAAATCGGCCAAGCCGTTTAGCCAATATGGCCGTCATAATGTTTCATCGAAAATCGGTCATAACTTCAGAACGGCTTGACCGATTTTGATCAACTCGGGCTCAAATGAAAGATATTAATGAGCCCTACAACTGCTCGGAACATCGCAAGTTCAAAAAATGTCCGCAAGAGGCGCTAAAATCGAAAGCAAAATTTTCGATGTGTTTTCGATGAATATCTCGAGCACCGCTTTATAGATTTGCTTCATATTTTGATATGTTATAGTTGACTATAGTATCTATCACCATGCCAAAAATGAAGAAAATCTATGTAGCCGTTCCGGAGATATCGCGTTTTAAAGTTTACATGTCATATCTTGAGTTGCATAAGTCACATATAAAATAAAATAAAATATATATATAAATGCATAGATATATACATTATATATACATATAAAAATGCAAAGATAAATATATATAAACTGCAAAGATAAAAATTAAATATAGCATGGATGTAACAGTATAAAGCGAAAGAACGGTAAGTAAAACTTACGGGCTGTGATTCTTTCTTTGTCAGTGAAATGTGAAATTGAGTGAAAATTGAGGATGGGCAAATTTTAAGGAGAGACTTACTCGTGAGCCGAATCACAGCCAACGCCCGCCACGATTAAGGCTTTCTTCAAAATTTCTACGCGTTGGCTGTGATTCGGCTCGCGAGTAAGTCTCTCCTTAAAATTTGCCCATCCTCAATTTTCACTCAATTTCACATTTCACTGACAAAGAAAGAATCACAGCCCGTAAGTTTTACTTACCGTTCTTTCGCTTTATACTGTTACATCCATGCTATATTTAATCTCAAAACATTTCTTTTTTTTTCAGCAATTCCACATTAAAAAATAACTGAGGTAGAGTTAGTTTACATAGATATTTTTATATTATTAAAAATTAAATAATAAATATTGCCAATACTTTTTTTTTTAAATAAGTTTTAATGGAAAACAGAAAATACCACAAAATGCTATTCTAAAAAAATTCTAAGTATTCTAGATCCAATATATTAAAATTACTACGATGTTTATTAATTAGAAATTAAAACTATTTCTATCAGATTTTTTTTCAAAGGAAAATTTACCAAATTACAGGCTCATTGTGAATTTTCTTTGTTGAATTTAAACTACCACTACGAGGAAAATTGTGTGTATGATTTCGATGGGAAGATATAAAAGATAGAGAGAGAGATCGTCTTTTTTTTTCATTTTACAAATTAATACATAATGTGGAAGTTTGATTTTAAATATTTCTCTTCCAGATCTTTCGCTTCTGTGGTCCGAATTTTTTTCCTTTACTTTGCATTCTCATTGCGAATGGCATTTGCAAGAAGGCACGCAAGGATTATACCTAGAATTTGTATGAATGCAATGCCAATTCCAACACCAATGAGGATGGATGCATTGGAATCCACGCGCATCTTCAGCTTATCCGCACAACCATCCTGGAAGAAGAATTTTTTTTAAAGTTTTTTATTTAAAATTATTCTCAAAAGATTTTTTTTAAAGAGAATTTTTATAATTTCTTGTGTTACCTGGTAGTATTTGTCTTTGTGCAAGGGTAGGGCATTCCTGCAGTCCTTTGACTGGGCATCAATGTACTCTGGTCGGCAGCAACTTGGCCTGAGGTACCGATCACGGCTGAGATCAACCCAATCAGCAGGGCCATCGAGTCCGCAGCAATGAAGCTTCTTCTGCACATTGTCCCATGCACTGAGATCTTCTGCATTGGAATTGCGAATGGACTTCTGCAGGGTGGTACGTATGGCCTGTTCCAGGTCTGACTTGAAGGCAATGGCCGCAATACCAACGGCAAGTTCCACGATGAAAATGATTGCGAGGCACACAGCAAACTGAGTGAGAAAGAAAATGATTGATTTCCCCATCAATTCAGCCCCCAAATATTACCCCCAGAAAAAGATAGGAATCTAATTGTGGCACTTACAAGAGTCAGGAGGGGTGGTGACTCCCGAATTGCGCCGTAGCAACCCAGGGAGGCAACCAAAAAGACCAGAGCACCAACGACAATGAGGACAATTGGGGGTGCCACGACGCGACCTTCAATGAAATGGCTGAATTCACCAACATCCGCAAGAACGAGCGCTCCAGCAATGAGGACGCCAAGCCCAGAAATCTGTTGGGGAGTTCCGTGTGTTAGGAATGAATGGAATTTGTCCCAAAAGAATAATTCTACTGTCTCTCGCATTTTATTCAATTAAATAGTCCACTCTTTAATTAAGCAAATTAACCCCACCCATTGGCGCGCCAAAGGGGGTGGCTGGTACCTACCCTACATTGTACTTAAATTCATTATTCAAATAAACGATCTAGCACGTAAAAAAACACAGAATATGTACATAATACTCTATTTAAATGAATTTTGCACTGAAAGCCCTTTGCTAAAGACGGAATTTAACAGGGAAATTAAATTTAAATTAATCTTGCATCGAAGACACACCTTCGGATGGAACGTTTATTCAAATTAAAATAAATAATAAGAAGAAAAATCCATCTGAGCTCTCTGATTGGATAATAAAATCAGGCAAAGGGTTCTCATTGGCTTGCAACCTTACGTCATCATCTGGTGTAGCTTCAATGCAAGAATAATTTGAACAGAGTATAAAAAAACATACAAAAAATCTAAAAATATTAAATCTAAAGAATAATAATTTGACCTAAATTGAGAGCAAATTAAACAAACGGTTGCAACATTAGCGATAACGTAAACAACCCATTTTTCCAATTTCACCAAATTCTTCATTTATGAATGAGCAACAATGAAGAATTATTGATTGTGAGCCTCATTATCGTAATGAAAGGAAAACTCCCCGAAGCACCGTAAAGTTGTGGGTGAGAACCACATAAGTAAACAAAATACTTATGACTTTGCACTCACTGATTATTCTAGGGACCTTTTGTGTATTTTATCCTTTTATGCTACGCACGGGCTTTTGTGGAAAAAAGCGTGTTGAATTTTCAAGGTTCATCAACACAAATATTTTTTTTAACCCATTTAAACCATTTTTGATTACATTCTGTACGTTTTATTGATATATTTATATTGTTTTTCTTTTACTTTCTAATGAGCAAATAAATCAGAGTTTTACTGAACTAGTTTCAATTTTATTTTGATTGAAATTTCAGAAATGTTTAGCTAAGTTTTTTTTACGTTATCTTGAATTTAAAAAAAAAAGAATAAAAAGTAGACAGTTATTGATCCTTAAACAGTCATGAAACTGAGAAAAATGAAAAAAAAATTATAGTTTGTCTGAATAAAAAAATATTTTCAATATTACAATTTCTCAAATTCTTTATTTTTTTTCAACTTTAAAAAATCTAGAAGAATTATTCTTTTCACTTTTTATCTTTTCTCTTAATTTTGTATTATATATTTTGGCACTACGTCCCATATTAGGAACAGGGCCGGCCACCCTATTATGTTGTTGTTCCCCTTGCGGAGAAGTAATGGGCGGCTTGCGAGATACTACCACGTGTGGGCCATTTTACGGATAGGAGTGTATCAATCTCCTGATCCAACCGGTCAACGTGATCTAATTGCACGTTGGCGGATGGGGTGCGTTTGCCGGGTCCTGTATTCGAACCGGCGACCTTTGGATGCGCACTCAAGCGCTCTATCCATTGCACCCCAGGCCCACCTTAATTTTGTATTAGTGACTGAAAAAATATTAAAACCGAAATTCAAACTTGGACCTTTTAATTAAAAAATAAAGATATAAATGAAAAATTACATTATCTCTAAGGTTTGGATCAATTGACATAGAAAATCTACTAAAATATCTATTACATTAAATAAATCTTATTAAAAATCTACATATTAGGCTATGTGGATTTTAATGTATTCAACAAAAAGAAAACTTAGTCTTTGGAGATCAGGAAAAATCTCATTTTAAAATTTATTGATTTAATTCTTGTTCATTTTCAAAGACTGAAAAAAATTTTTTCTTCTTCTAATTTCAGGAAAAATTTCAAGATTTTCGAGAGAAAATTGACTTCTCTAGATAATTTGGATTTATCTGGGTTTAAAAATTAATAATGAAATTGTTTTAAAATACAGATTCATTAATTCAAAATAAAAAAAAAGTTTTTTTTTTCGTGAAAAACATAACAGTAATACCTACGTCTTAGAAATTCACATTTGCATAATTTATATAAGATTTCAGAAAATTTTTTTTCTTTGCATGTGATTTATGTAAAATATTTCTCACTCTAAATAAAAATAAAAATGTTCCCAAACATCCATTAATTATCCTTTAAGACTTTCTTTATGAAGTTATTAGAATTTCTATTTTATATTTCCATTTCTTCTACGATTTTCCTGAAAAATATTTGTTTTAATAATTAAGAATACGAAAAACCCACTGAATGATCTATCTTAAATTGGAAATAAAGAAAAATGGTATTCATTTTCTTCGCACTTCTATCCACTTTTACTGAAATGATTATTTTAATATCAAGAAATATTCTAACGTCCTTTCCCACCTTAATAATCACCACGAATCTATTGAAATTATCATGCAATTTAATAAGCATTTAGTTGCGCCAATTTTTCCTCGAATCCATTTCAAAAAATTCACTTCAATTTACCAATAAAATTCAAATAAAAATAAACAAATATGGAATACTCACTGCAAAAATGAAATTAAAAATAAATAAAATTGTTTTAATGAAATTCATTCCACAGGACCTCATTTTGTCACAAAACTTTTTTTTTTAATATTTTTCAAAGGCACAAGAAAATCCCAAATACTTTTGCACTATACAATGTTGGAATTTTTGCTTTTCCTAGCGGAGCTCACTGGTATGTCCTTCTTCTCTGGTGGAATTTTCAAAATGTTTTGAGGGAGCGTCCAGAGCGTGAGTGCTAGACCACGTTTGATTGGGAACTGCCCTGGCTTAGCGTGGCAAGGTACTCTTAATACTGGTTGAGTGAAATAAGGGACAAAGAAGGGAGGTTCGTAATAAAGGAATTTATTTCATTCGAGTAGTTTTTTTTCTTCGTCATCCACCAGGATTGAACTGGAAAATTATTTAAATTTTTTTTATTACTTTTTTTTTTAAGAAAAATCGGAAATTTTTTGAGAGAAACATCTTAATTTCTAAATTTCTTGCCGGAAGGGTTGTTGTGGAAACATTGTGGGAAAACATAAATTCCCTCCAGTATAGCCCTGGTGGTGGTCAGCAGCATATATAGCTAATTATTATGTTCTAACTAAATGCACGATACGACCACTACACAAATACAAACGCCGCACAGAGTAGAATATAGATTTTTCCCTGAAATTTCCATCACGAGCCAGGTATTCAGTACATAATGCCGTAGAGGTGGGTGAGTGACCGTTAAGCCATTAGTGGGATTCCTTTGGAAATGTGTGGCTCACACACCTCCAATGACCATTTTCTGGATCACTCGCAAAATTACTTCCCACTATAATCTGGGTTTATGGGGTGTTCTAATGAAAAGCGCCTTTTTTCCGCGCAAAATCACCTCCCGCATTTCTGCAGCTGTGAAATCCACAACATAATGTTTGAACATAGGGTAACATGTTCAAATTATTTCTCACAGAGTTTTATTTCTCAGGTAAATTTATATACAAACGAATCAATTGATTCCTTCAGTGACCTCTTATACGGAAAAAGAAATAAAGGTAGTACTTTGGGGGCAATATCCAAATCAACCCCTTTCGTTTCTTTCTCCACACACCACCCCCACGCACCAGAATAAACATTAACAGCCACTAAAGCCTCATAAACTCGATAAATAATTTTATGACATGAGAACTTATTAGTATCCTTTGAACTGCGACCTCAAATGAATGAACTTTTCTCTCTCTCAATTATATTTTCCTGAATTTCATAAATGCGTCAGAAATTGAAGTGAAATTACTTGCATTTCTTGCTGCAGAAACAGCCGAGTTTATGGTGTAAAAATGTTGGATTCTTTTGACACGAATTAATTTACTTATCACGCTTATTATTCGCATTACCTTTAAGTACAGTTGTTTGAAAAAATGTTCAATATACACAAGTTTTTTAAAGGTCAGAAGTTTTGCTTTTCTCCATTTAAAAAAAAAACACTTTTTTCAAATTAAAATGATAGCCTTTGTGCTGAAAAACTTTTATGTTTACTTGTTGTCTGAGTTTTACATTTCGAGGGTTGGAAAATATACTATACTAATTCATTTTTGTTGATTTTCAGGAGAGCGATTTGAAGTTTGAGATTTACATTGCTTCTTATGTAAAACTTTTTACAATTTTAGCTGTAACTTTGTAGGGAACCAATATTCGAATTTGTCCTTTTGAGGGAAGATGAAGAACATTAAAAGCTATTGAAAAATGCGTTAAAAATATACTATACTAACTCGACTTAGTATAGTGTATTTTCCAACCCTCGATTTATTCTGATACTAAATCGCTCTTTAATCCCACCCAGGGGGGCAATAACTATGGCCTAAGATGAACCATGAACGCAAGATTTTCGATCTTTATATGGAGTGAGCGCAAGTGAACGCAAGAACGCAAGATTGAACGCAAGCAACTGCACCATGAACGCAATAGTTATTGCCCCCCTGGTTTAGCCAGGATTATTAGAGATTTCAAGAAATGTAAACGAATTCTTAGCCAGGAATATCAAGAATGAAAAAAAATCTATTTTCTGGCTAAGGAATTACTCACACTATCTATTGCTGCACCTGCATATGCAGGTACACACTGTTTATTGCTGCACCTGCATATGCAGGTACACACTATCTATTGCTGCACCTGCATATGCAGGTACACACTATCTATTGCTGCACCTGCATATGCAGGTACACACTATCTATTGCTGCACCTGCATATGCAGGTACACACTATCTATTGCTGCACCTGCATATGCAGGTACACACTATCTATTGCTGCACCTGCATATGCAGGTACACACTAACTGTTGGTACACCTGCATATGCAGGTACACACACTAAATGCCTACGAAGAAAAGAGCGTTATTCACGATACATACAGTAAGTCCCCCGCATGTAACCAAAATTGGTTTTTTAAATTATTGTTGGGGATCATTAAAGGTTCAAAATAAGCGTGGTGATTTCCCGGAAAAGCGCTGGGAAATCTACGAATTTTCCGGTTTTAGGTGTAACCTATATTGATTTATTTCTCAATTTCTAGCAATTGTAGAATATTGCGATTGGCGTCAAATGAAAGCTATATCAATGCTTAATATTATATATTAAAACCATTTTCCAAAATGCACAAGAAGATGAAAATTCGGAAAGATTTTCCGAACACGCATTTTTCTTTCGCCTCCCATTTCCACAATATTGCATGGGACCACCTGGAACATCCCTCATTTTGTAGCTTTTTTAATCCCCTTTCATTTGGTATAGCACTTGCTGGGGAAATCTGCTGGGAAAACTGTTTTTTCTTTTTAGTGATTTTCAATGTTGGAAAAACTCACTATTCGAGGGCTGCATTGTTATACCGGAGCTCACACCGACTTAGCCGGTTTAACAATGCAGCCCTCTAACAAATGGGGCAATACGAGGGCTGCATTGTTGAGTTTTTCATATTATCTAATACAGAATATCTTTTAAGTTTTCTTACAAATGATAAGTATATTTTATTTTATCTGTTAAATTACATCTTACAAATGATGAGTATTTTATATTATCTATCTAGCATAGAATATTTCTGAAGTTTTCATACAAATGATGATTATTTTATATTATCTATCTAACATAGAATATTTCTGAAGTTTTCATACAAATGATGAGTATTTTATATTATCCATCTAATACAGAATATTTTTGAGGTTTTCATACAAACGAATGTCTTTTTTTTACATTTGCAATTTTTTTTTTCATTTTTTTCTTAATTATTTTTCTTAATTATTGACCCTAAGTTTTTGTTGGAAATATAATAATAATAATAATAAATACATACAAATACAAATTAATATCTATATAATAAAGAAAGGTCTGTTTGTTGGTAATCTTCCGTCGTGTTCGGCTATACAAATCTACACCGTTTGACCGATCGCGATGAAATTTGGTACAGAGGCTCCTTATATCAGGCGGTTTCGAGTGGCCGTATTCATTTTCCCCCCAAAGCCCCCCTTCGGGTAGCCCCCATATAACAGTCATGCATTTTTTGCGAATTTTTGAATTTCGCGCCTGAAATGTTGTATGAAAATGATTTCTTCTCTTTGCAATTTTTTTGGGTTGATGAGTGGCTCCAATCAACGTATAAATCATCACAATTTTTTTTCTCTAAAATTTGCGCGAAGCGCAAAACCCCCCGCGAAGCGGGGCGAGGAAAATTGGAGCGAAGCGACAATTTACCTCGTTACACAATAAATTACTTAAACAACTATTCCTCCACCCGATCTATTGCTGGGGGCTCTGCCGATGAGGGGGATTAAGATTGAGCCTTAAATTAAACAAAAGGAAAAATTACTAATGCAATTGAGATCCTTGATGTGCCGCATTATCATTAGTTGAAAATTCAGTTGGAAAACCAAACTCGCCGGTCGCGACGCTACCGTTGAGTTTGGTTTTCCAACTCAATTTTCAACGTTGATCCCACGTCGTTTACAACTCGACGTGCCCGAAGATTATGAACCATATTCCTATCTTTTAACACAGGAGTATGGCTCATAATCTTCGGGCGTGTCAAAATGTTGTTCCGAAACATAAATTCACCCTTCTGAGGAACCTGCGTATGGGGGCTGGGCAGTGGAGGTTGCCCTCCACCTCCCACGTATTTTCCTCGGGTCCGTAGTTGCGCCATTTTATAAAAAAATTTTTGATTCCGTCCTCGATTTTCACCCCAACCACCTCCTCCACCTCATATTCATTAGTTGAAAATTCAGTTGGAAAACCAAACTCGCCGGTCGCGACGCTACCGTTGAGTTTGGTTTTCCAACTCAATTTTCAACGTTGATCCCACGTCGTTTACAACTAATGTTGTTCCAAAATACATTCACCCTTCTGTGGAATCGGCGCACGAGGTCTGGGCAATTGAGGTTGCCCTCCACCTCCCACGTACTCTCTTCCTCTTCATAATCTTTCCACTTGATTAGATATTTTTTTATCCCGTACTCAAACCTCACCCCTATAACATCCTCTACCTATATGGATAGAAAACAAGATGTAGTGGTAAGCTGACCAAGCTTACGAGATCCTTGATGTGCCGCATTATCATTAGTTGAAAATTCAGTTGGAAAACCAAACTCGCCGGTCGCGACGCTACCGTTGAGTTTGGTTTTCCAACTCAATTTTCAACGTTGATCCCACGTCGTTTACAACTCGACGTGCCCGAAGATTATGAACCATATTCCTATCTTTTAACACAGGAGTATGGCTCATAATCTTCGGGCGTGTCAAAATGTTGTTCCGAAACATAAATTCACCCTTCTGAGGAACCTGCGTATGGGGGCTGGGCAGTGGAGGTTGCCCTCCACCTCCCACGTATTTTCCTCGGGTCCGTAGTTGCGCCATTTTATAAAAAAATTTTTGATTCCGTCCTCGATTTTCACCCCAACCACCTCCTCCACCTCATATTCATTAGTTGAAAATTGAGTTGGAAAACCAAACTCGCCGGTCGCGACGCAACTGTTGAGTTTGGTTTTCCAACTCAATTTTCAACGTTGATCCCACGTCGTTTACAACGTTCCAAAACAACAAGTTTTTGAGCCTTCTAATAAATCTCCGGACGAGATCTGGGCAGTGGAGGTTGCCCTCAGGCTCTCACGTGTTCTCCTCTTCTCCATAATTTCGCCATTTAATTAAAAATTAAAGCATAAAAATTCCACAATTCTCCCCAAAGGCAATTTAAATAATAAATAATAAAATAAAAAAATAAAATAAATAAAAAGAAATAAAAAAATAAAAAATAAAAAAAAACTTACCCTGCGCCATTGGGTCATGGTTTTCGATGGCCCTAGCCCATTTAGGGCTTCGGTAAGGGCCATCCACCTGGCCCTTACGCTATTTGCGCGGCCTGAGAAGTCAAGGGGGCGCTCAAACACAGTGTTAATTAGGAGCTCTTCCTGAGCCCCATTGAACTTTCTTGCCTGCTGGCGTGGCATTTTTTAGCTGTGATTCTTTTTAGCTGTGTTTTCTTCACTTTCACACGGTGCACTAGAGGCGCGGAAGTGATGGGCGTTTGAAAATTCAGTTGGAAAACCAAACTCGCCGGTCGCGACGCTACCGTTGAGTTTGGTTTTCCAACTCAATTTTCAACGTTGATCCCACGTCGTTTACAACTAATGTTGTTCAAAAATACATACTCACCCTTCTGAGGAATCTACGGACCAGGTCTGGGCAATGCAGGTTGCCCTCAGGCTCCCACGTACTTTCTTCCTCTTCAAAATTCCTCCACTTTATTAGGAATTTCTTCACCCCGTGCTCATACTTGACTCCCAAAATTTCCTCCACCTATATGATGGCCCAAGTCCATTTAGGGTAGTGGTGAGCTCCATCCACTTCGCTCTGGCATTATTTGAGCGGCCATAAAAATCATACGGCCGCTCAAAAGTGGTGCTGATTACCTCCTTACCCTACGCCATTTGACCATTGTTTTGGATGGCCCTAGCCCATTTAGGGCTTCGGTGAGGGCCATCCACCTGGCCCTTACACTATTTGCGCGGCCTGAGAAATCAAGGGGGCGCTCAAAAACGGTGTTAATTAGGAGCTCTTCCTGAGCCCCATTGAACTTCCTTGCCTGTTGGCGTGGCATTTTTTAGCTGTGATTCTTTTTAGCTGTGTTTTCTTCACTTTCACACGGTGCACTAGAGGCGCGGAAGTGATGGGCGTTTGAAAATTCAGTTGGAAAACCAAACTCGCCGGTCGCGACGCTACCGTTGAGTTTGGTTTTCCAACTCAACTTTCAACGTTGATCCCACGTCGTTTACAACTCGACGTGCCCGAAGATTATGAACCATATTCCTATCTTTTAACACAGGAGTATGGCTCATAATCTTCGGGCGTGTCAAAATGTTGTTCCGAAACATAAATTCACCCTTCTGAGGAACCTGCGTATGGGGGCTGGGCAGTGGAGGTTGCCCTCCACCTCCCACGTATTTTCCTCGGGTCCGTAGTTGCGCCATTTTATAAAAAAATTTTTGATTCCGTCCTCGATTTTCACCCCCACCACCTCCTCCACCTCATATTCATTAGTTGAAAATTCAGTTGGAAAACCAAACTCGCCGGTCGCGACGCTACCGTTGAGTTTGGTTTTCCAACTCAATTTTCAACGTTGATCCCACGTCGTTTACAACTAATGTTGTTCCAAAATACATTCACCCTTCTGTGGAATCTGCGCAGGAGGTCAGGGCAGTGGAGGTTGCCCTCCACCTCCCACGTACTCTCGTCTTCTTCATAGTTTCTCCATTTGATGAGATATTTTTTTATCCCATTTTCATATTTCACCCCTATAACATCCTCTACCTATATGGATAGAAAACAAGATGTAGTGGTAAGCTGACCAAGCTTACGAGAGCTGTGTTTCTTTCAGTGTACCAATTTTGTGAGAGCAAACTAGAACGCGAATTAATTTAAATACGCGCAAAGTCCAAAAAAGTTGAAAAATCTTCCCCCAAGAAATATTTAAAACGTCATATCTCGGGAACGGCTCCATAGATTTTCGATTTTAAGCTATCGTTGGAAAGGTCTTAACCTCAACTATAACATATTAAAATATGAAGTAAATCGATAATGGCATTTTTGAAATATTCGAGTTCGAAATTTTCGAAAATTTCGATTTTGACTTTAGCGCCTCTCGCGGTCATTTCTCGAAGTTGCAATGTTCTAGACATTTGTAGGGTTTCACGAAACCTTTCATTTGCGCTTGATTTGATTAAAATCGGACTTGTAGAACCCGAAATATGACATGTCAAAGTTGGAACTCGATCGATGCTTGATCGATTTTTTTTAAGCTATAATAGGAGCTGAGATATAGGCAAAACTAAATTTGGGAGTTATTCAAAATGGTGGACGGAGGGGTGGGGGGTGGATTTGAATTCATAATTGGATGTCTTCCGTTCGATATTTAAACTATGCCGTTTACCGCAAGTCTCTCTCTATTACCGTTCTCTTGCAATTTCGGGTTGAACCACGGACATATTTTTGGCGCATACAAAGACCCTAATTCGTGCTTATCCCAAGTTTGAGCCCGATCTGACGATATTCGATTTTGCACGGTACAAAAAAGGTGTGTCTGAAAGAATCACAGCTAAAAGCCGTAAACTGATTATGTACATGTACGTACAATGTACGTCGTACATTGTACAATCTGTACAATTTATTCCCTGGAAACTATGGGTGGAGATTATCTTACCTCATACTCGTTGGGGTCTGTATGAGTAGTGATCTCGGGCTCCCTGATTCTTCGTGTGGACTCCTTTATTTAAAAAAAAAGAATAATGAGTATACTGTTTTGTATGTTTTCTTTTTAACTAATGTTACTGCGGCACCACACTGTATTGAGCAGGAGTTCGCGTCTTTTAGCGGAATTTTTAATACACTCACTCCCCAACAAACACCTTGCAACTTTAACTTTGGAAACTCTGAAGCAACGTTGCAAGAGAGTTTACTTCTTAGTTGCTAAAGTTGCGAATATGGTTGCATGAAAAACGATGCAGTATACTTTATCGCGATGTTGCCAAAGTTGCAAGATTTTCTTTATTATTTCAATAACTTGAAAAATTTAAGTGTTTTTGCATTCTAAAGTCTTTTCTACAACTTCTCAAAGAATAATTTACCTAAAAACACACTAAAATCTCAATTTTAAGCAAAATAATTAACTTTGAAAAAATCACTTAGAAAATAGTTGCAGGAAAGTATATATCAACGTTGCGCTAGTTGCAAAAAAATATCGAAAAAGAACAAATTTTCCTTGAAATTGAAGATTTTGGGACTCTAAATGAGTTTTATGCATTACTTATCCCTAAAATAGTTATTTTTTATTGATAATTTATCAAAAATTGTTAATTTTATTAAATATAATTTATTTAGTTGCTTAAACGTTGCATCAGGGTATGTCGGCGCAACCCAAGCACGTTTTGTGCCTATGTTGCGCCTTTCACCGCAAGGGGCGCGTCTATCGCGAGAAATAACACAAAACAGACAGAGAGTGGAATAGAAAAAAATGAGTCTGTCTCTTTCATTTATGTTTACAAACAGCAAAACTAGCGCCGCCCTGGTGGGTTGCTACCGAATCATTTTACAACGTTGTAGCAAAGGTTGCTGCATCGTTGCCTCGGAGTTGCAAAAAAATGTCAAACATGGCCGACGGCATAAAAAAGTTGATTTTTATTTCATTATTCCGAGCAATTGGGGGCCCAAAATGATGTGGGAAGGCTTTCTTAGGGATAGTTGGGTGCATTACTTGTGTTTAAAAAATTAATTAAAAAAAATTAAATTTTTGACCCCTAAAAAAAATAATTTTCGGTAAAAAAAATTAAGAAAATTGAGATGGGAGCATCATTTAAGTTCCTTTGAGGCGATTTCATGACAGTAGAACCACATGGCATATTTTTTTTCATTTGGAAAAAATCTAAAAACTCTATTATTAAATAATATAAATTATCCATTAGAGTTTGTCATTTATTATGATGGGAATATGGATGCCATATGATTATTATGAGTGTGCACCATATTTATCCTCTATTTATGACAGCGGAATATTTTGGGGAACTTTTTGGGTCAATTTAATTCAAAAAATTTTAGTTGCGAGACGGTATACGGGAAAGGATATTTCAGAGTTTTGCAACGTTGAGGCAACTAGTTGCGGCAACGCAGATATCTATTGACCATCTACTTCGAGGCAACGCAGATATATACCGTTAGGCATGGTTGCATTGTAGTGTATGTAACTCCGTGCAACGTTTAGGCAACTATCGATGGTTTGTTGGGTCATTCTTTACTCATCGCTCAACCATACAACAAAAACAAACAATTAATGATGCAAAATATTGGAAAAATTTGATATCGATAATTATCGATAATTCAGGAGCTGAAATCCTATGCTATCTCTGAAAAATTGATAAGACTGACCAGAATGACCATGACCAACGTGAGGAGCAGGGTAAAGGTGGACGAATCGCTTTCAAGGGAGTTCCACGTCAAGAATGGACTCAGACAGGGGGACGGACTCTCGCGCGTTCTCTTCAACCTGGCACTTGAGAAAGCGATTCGAGACTCCGGCGTGCGCATGAGGGGGACCATACTCAATAAGTCCACGCAGCTTCTCGCGTATGCTGACGATATAGACATCATGGGGCGCAAATCCCCTTGATGTCAAGGAGTCCTTCACCCAGATTGAATGCTCTGCGCAAGATTTGGGGCTGCACATTAACGAGGACAAGACAAGATATATGGTGGCATTTTTTTTAATTAACGAAAAGAATCAACATACAGTGAAATAGTAAAATAGTATCCTTACAGTAGAAGGGAAGACCTATAATTTCGTTTTTATTTCAAAGGTCTAGCTGGATTAGTATTTTAGTTACAGACTCCTAAAGAAAACTGATTCTAATCACCCCATTTTACGGTATATAAAACATTCAAAAAATAATAATTACTTTGCATTGGTAGGAAAAGAATTGATAGATGCGTAGGTATAAGAATGGAAATTATTTATGAAAGAAATCCTAGCATGATTTTTAATTTTTATTAAAATAAAGGACATTATGCACAATACATGGGCCAAGTACCTAATTGAAGGAAACGGAGAAAACAATTTTAACCCACCCAGTCTTGTAGGGAATCAAAAAAAGATAAAGAATCGCCAAAAGTATTCACCATTTTCCACTGGGGTCACAGAGAAAGTTAAGACTGAGATAAATTTCGACCAAAAGTGGCAGTAAAACTGACCATTTCTGCGAATGTGCCACTCGCATTAGTTTATATCGAATATTTCCTATACCTTTTACATTAGACAGTGCGACTCAAACACAAACTACAAATATGTTTTTTAAAATAACATAAAGTGTACATTTTCTTACATAGGCCTCCACTATTGCCTGGAGCTTCCGGCTGAGCTCGCTGCTCCCACTTGCGTGCCTCCTGCTCTTAGGAAGGTCCAGCAGCGCCTATATGTGAAAGAAAAATAAACATTAATTTTGATTTAATAATTTAGCTCTGCTCTACATCTGCTTTATGATTGGCTGTTGCAAACAGCGATTTAGAATAAGCCTCTTTTGATTTGTCTGAAAGATATTTAGCCCTCGTTTTCGTTTTCGAAAATCGGTCACATCGTTTAGTAAAGATGACCAACCATCCAAAAATAAAAGAAGTCAGTACTTTAGAGAGTTATCGATTTTCACCCCCACCACCTCCTCCACCTCATATTCATTAGTTGAAAATTCAGTTGGAAAACCAAACTCGCCGGTCGCGACGCTACCGTTGAGTTTGGTTTTCCAACTCAATTTTCAACGTTGATCCCACGTCGTTTACAACTAATGTTGTTTCAAAATACATTCACCCTTCTGTGGAATCTGCGCAGGAGGTCAGGGCAGTGGAGGTTGCCCTCCACCTCCCACGTACTCTCGTCTTCTTCATAGTTTCTCCATTTGATGAGATATTTTTTTATCCCATTTTCATATTTCACCCCTATAACATCCTCTACCTATATGATGGCCCAAGTCCATTTAGGGTAGTGGTGAGCTCCATCCACTTCGCTCTGGCATTATTTGAGCGGCCATAAAAATCATACGGCCGCTCAAAAGTGGTGCTGATTACCTCCTTACCCTACGCCATTTGACCATTGTTTTGGATGGCCCTAGCCCATTTAGGGCTTCGGTGAGGGCCATCCACCTGGCCCTTACGCTATTTGCGCGGCCTGAGAAGTCAAGGGGGCGCTCAAACACAGTGTTAATTAGGAGCTCTTCCTGAGCCCCATTGAACTTTCTTGCCTGCTGGCGTGGCATTTTTTAGCTGTGATTCTTTTTAGCTGTGTTTTCTTCACTTTCACACGGTGCACTAGAGGCGCGGAAGTGATGGGCGTTTGAAAATTCAGTTGGAAAACCAAACTCGCCGGTCGCGACGCTACCGTTGAGTTTGGTTTTCCAACTCAATTTTCAACGTTGATCCCACGTCGTTTACAACTCGACGTGCCCGAAGATTATGAACCATATTCCTATCTTTTAACACAGGAGTATGGCTCATAATCTTCGGGCGTGTCAAAATGTTGTTCCGAAACATAAATTCACCCTTCTGAGGAACCTGCGTATGGGGGCTGGGCAGTGGAGGTTGCCCTCCACCTCCCACGTATTTTCCTCGGGTCCGTAGTTGCGCCATTTTATAAAAAAATTTTTGATTCCGTCCTCGATTTTCACCCCAACCACCTCCTCCACCTCATATTCATTAGTTGAAAATTGAGTTGGAAAACCAAACTCGCCGGTCGCGACGCTACCGTTGAGTTTGGTTTTCCAACTCAATTTTCAACGTTGATCCCACGTCGTTTACAACTAATGTTGTTCCAAAATACATTCACCCTTCTGTGGAATCTGCGCAGGAGGTCAGGGCAGTGGAGGTTGCCCTCCACCTCCCACGTACTCTCGTCTTCTTCATAGTTTCTCCATTTGATGAGATATTTTTTTATCCCATTTTCATATTTCACCCCTATAACATCCTCTACCTATATGATGGCCCAAGTCCATTTAGGGTAGTGGTGAGCTCCATCCACTTCGCTCTGGCATTATTTGAGCGGCCATAAAAATCATACGGCCGCTCAAAAGTGGTGCTGATTACCTCCTTACCCTACGCCATTTGACCATTGTTTTGGATGGCCCTAGCCCATTTAGGGCTTCGGTGAGGGCCATCCACCTGGCCCTTACACTATTTGCGCGGCCTGAGAAATCAAGGGGGCGCTCAAAAACGGTGTTAATTAGGAGCTCTTCCTGAGCCCCATTGAACTTCCTTGCCTGTTGGCGTGGCATTTTTTAGCTGTGATTCTTTTTAGCTGTGTTTTCTTCACTTTCACACGGTGCACTAGAGGCGCGGAAGTGATGGGCGTTTGAAAATTCAGTTGGAAAACCAAACTCGCCGGTCGCGACGCTACCGTTGAGTTTGGTTTTCCAACTCAATTTTCAACGTTGATCCCACGTCGTTTACAACTCGACGTGCCCGAAGATTATGAACCATATTCCTATCTTTTAACACAGGAGTATGGCTCATAATCTTCGGGCGTGTCAAAATGTTGTTCCGAAACATAAATTCACCCTTCTGAGGAACCTGCGTATGGGGGCTGGGCAGTGGAGGTTGCCCTCCACCTCCCACGTATTTTCCTCGGGTCCGTAGTTGCGCCATTTTATAAAAAAATTTTTGATTCCGTCCTCGATTTTCACCCCAACCACCTCCTCCACCTCATATTCATTAGTTCCCAACAAACACCTTGCAACTTTAACTTTGGAAACTCTGAAGCAACGTTGCAAGAGAGTTTACTTCTTAGTTGCTAAAGTTGCGAATATGGTTGCATGGAAAACGATGTAGTATACTTTATCGCGATGTTGCCAAAGTTGCAAGATTTTCTTTATTATTTCAATAACTTGAAAAATTTAAGTGTTTTTGCATTCTAAAGTCTTTTCTACAACTTCTCAAAGAATAATTTACCTAAAAACACACTAAAATCTCAATTTTAAGCAAAATAATTAACTTTGAAAAAATCACCTTAAAAATAGTTGCAGGAAAGTATATATCAACGTTGCACTAGTTGCAATAAAATTTCGAAAAAGAATAAATTTTCCTTGAAATTGAAGTTTTTTTGGACTCTAAATGAGTTTTATGCATTACTTATCCCTAAAATAATTATTTTTTATTGATAATTTATCAAAAATTGGTAATTTTATTAAATATAATTTATTTAGTTGCTTAAACGTTGCATCAGGGTATGCCGGCGCAACCCAAGCACGTTTTGTGCCTATGTTGCGCCTTTCACCGCAAGGGGCGCGTCTATCGCGAGAAATAACACAAAACAGACAGAGAGTGGAATAGAAAAAAATGAGTCTGTCTCTTTCATTTATGTTTACAAACAGCAAAACTAGCGCCGCCCTGGTGGGTTGCTACCGAATCATTTTACAACGTTGTAGCAAAGGTTGCTGCATCGTTGCCTCGGAGTTGCAAAAAAATGTCAAACATGGCCGACGGCATAAAAAAGTTGATTTTTATTTCATTATTCCGAGCAATTGGGGGCCCAAAATGATGTGGGAAGGCTTTCTTAGGGATAGTTGGGTGCATTACTTGTGTTTAAAAAATTAATTAAAAAAAATTAAATTTTTGACCCCTAAAAAAAATAATTTTCGGTAAAAAAAATTAAGAAAATTGAGATGGGAGCATCATTTAAGTTCCTTTGAGGCGATTTCATGACAGTAGAACCACATGGCATATTTTTTTTCATTTGGAAAAAATCTAAAAACTCTATTATTAAATAATATAAATTATCCATTAGAGTTTGTCATTTATTATGATGGGAATATGGATGCCATATGATTATTATGAGTGTGCACCATATTTATCCTCTATTTATGACAGCGGAATATTTTGGGGAACTTTTTGGGTCAATTTAATTCAAAAAATTTTAGTTGCGAGACGGTATACGGGAAAGGATATTTCAGAGTTTTGCAACGTTGAGGCAACTAGTTGCGGCAACGCAGATATCTATTGACCATCTACTTCGAGGCAACGCAGATATATACCGTTAGGCATGGTTGCATTGTAGTGTATGTAACTCCGTGCAACGTTTAGGCAACTATCGATGGTTTGTTGGGTCATTCTTTACTCATCGCTCAACCATACAACAAAAACAAACAATTAATGATGCAAAATATTGGAAAAATTTGATATCGATAATTATCGATAATTCAGGAGCTGAAATCCTATGCTATCTCTGAAAAATTGATAAGACTGACCAGAATGACCATGACCAACGTGAGGAGCAGGGTAAAGGTGGACGAATCGCTTTCAAGGGAGTTCCACGTCAAGAATGGACTCAGACAGGGGGACGGACTCTCGCGCGTTCTCTTCAACCTGGCACTTGAGAAAGCGATTCGAGACTCCGGCGTGCGCATGAGGGGGACCATACTCAATAAGTCCACGCAGCTTCTCGCGTATGCTGACGATATAGACATCATGGGGCGCAAATCCCCTTGATGTCAAGGAGTCCTTCACCCAGATTGAATGCTCTGCGCAAGATTTGGGGCTGCACATTAACGAGGACAAGACAAGATATATGGTGGCATTTTTTTTAATTAACGAAAAGAATCAACATACAGTGAAATAGTAAAATAGTATCCTTACAGTAGAAGGGAAGACCTATAATTTCGTTTTTATTTCAAAGGTCTAGCTGGATTAGTATTTTAGTTACAGACTCCTAAAGAAAACTGATTCTAATCACCCCATTTTACGGTATATAAAACATTCAAAAAATAATAATTACTTTGCATTGGTAGGAAAAGAATTGATAGATGCGTAGGTATAAGAATGGAAATTATTTATGAAAGAAATCCTAGCATGATTTTTAATTTTTATTAAAATAAAGGACATTATGCACAATACATGGGCCAAGTACCTAATTGAAGGAAACGGAGAAAACAATTTTAACCCACCCAGTCTTGTAGGGAATCAAAAAAAGATAAAGAATCGCCAAAAGTATTCACCATTTTCCACTGGGGTCACAGAGAAAGTTAAGACTGAGATAAATTTCGACCAAAAGTGGCAGTAAAACTGACCATTTCTGCGAATGTGCCACTCGCATTAGTTTATATCGAATATTTCCTATACCTTTTACATTAGACAGTGCGACTCAAACACAAACTACAAATATGTTTTTTAAAATAACATAAAGTGTACATTTTCTTACATAGGCCTCCACTATTGCCTGGAGCTTCCGGCTGAGCTCGCTGCTCCCACTTGCGTGCCTCCTGCTCTTAGGAAGGTCCAGCAGCGCCTATATGTGAAAGAAAAATAAACATTAATTTTGATTTAATAATTTAGCTCTGCTCTACATCTGCTTTATGATTGGCTGTTGCAAACAGCGATTTAGAATAAGCCTCTTTTGATTTGTCTGAAAGATATTTAGCCCTCGTTTTCGTTTTCGAAAATCGGTCACATCGTTTAGTAAAGATGACCAACCATCCAAAAATAAAAGAAGTCAGTACTTTAGAGAGTTATCGATTTTCACCCCCACCACCTCCTCCACCTCATATTCATTAGTTGAAAATTCAGTTGGAAAACCAAACTCGCCGGTCGCGACGCTACCGTTGAGTTTGGTTTTCCAACTCAATTTTCAACGTTGATCCCACGTCGTTTACAACTAATGTTGTTTCAAAATACATTCACCCTTCTGTGGAATCTGCGCAGGAGGTCAGGGCAGTGGAGGTTGCCCTCCACCTCCCACGTACTCTCGTCTTCTTCATAGTTTCTCCATTTGATGAGATATTTTTTTTATCCCATTTTCATATTTCACCCCTATAACATCCTCTACCTATATGATGGCCCAAGTCCATTTAGGGTAGTGGTGAGCTCCATCCACTTCGCTCTGGCATTATTTGAGCGGCCATAAAAATCATACGGCCGCTCAAAAGTGGTGCTGATTACCTCCTTACCCTACGCCATTTGACCATTGTTTTGGATGGCCCTAGCCCATTTAGGGCTTCGGTGAGGGCCATCCACCTGGCCCTTACACTATTTGCGCGGCCTGAGAAATCAAGGGGGCGCTCAAAAACGGTGTTAATTAGGAGCTCTTCCTGAGCCCCATTGAACTTCCTTGCCTGTTGGCGTGGCATTTTTTAGCTGTGATTCTTTTTAGCTGTGTTTTCTTCACTTTCACACGGTGCACTAGAGGCGCGGAAGTGATGGGCGTTTGAAAATTCAGTTGGAAAACCAAACTCGCCGGTCGCGACGCTACCGTTGAGTTTGGTTTTCCAACTCAATTTTCAACGTTGATCCCACGTCGTTTACAACTCGACGTGCCCGAAGATTATGAACCATATTCCTATCTTTTAACACAGGAGTATGGCTCATAATCTTCGGGCGTGTCAAAATGTTGTTCCGAAACATAAATTCACCCTTCTGAGGAACCTGCGTATGGGGGCTGGGCAGTGGAGGTTGCCCTCCACCTCCCACGTATTTTCCTCGGGTCCGTAGTTGCGCCATTTTATAAAAAAATTTTTGATTCCGTCCTCGATTTTCACCCCAACCACCTCCTCCACCTCATATTCATTAGTTGAAAATTGAGTTGGAAAACCAAACTCGCCGGTCGCGACGCTACCGTTGAGTTTGGTTTTCCAACTCAATTTTCAACGTTGATCCCACGTCGTTTACAACTAATGTTGTTCCAAAATACATTCACCCTTCTGTGGAATCTGCGCAGGAGGTCAGGGCAGTGGAGGTTGCCCTCCACCTCCCACGTACTCTCGTCTTCTTCATAGTTTCTCCATTTGATGAGATATTTTTTTATCCCATTTTCATATTTCACCCCTATAACATCCTCTACCTATATGATGGCCCAAGTCCATTTAGGGTAGTGGTGAGCTCCATCCACTTCGCTCTGGCATTATTTGAGCGGCCATAAAAATCATACGGCCGCTCAAAAGTGGTGCTGATTACCTCCTTACCCTACGCCATTTGACCATTGTTTTCGATGGCCCTAGCCCATTTAGGGCTTCGGTAAGGGCCATCCACCTGGCCCTTACGCTATTTGCGCGGCCTGAGAAGTCAAGGGGGCGCTCAAACACAGTGTTAATTAGGAGCTCTTCCTGAGCCCCATTGAACTTTCTTGCCTGCTGGCGTGGCATTTTTTAGCTGTGATTCTTTTTAGCTGTGTTTTCTTCACTTTCACACGGTGCACTAGAGGCGCGGAAGTGATGGGCGTTTGAAAATTCAGTTGGAAAACCAAACTCGCCGGTCGCGACGCTACCGTTGAGTTTGGTTTTCCAACTCAATTTTCAACGTTGATCCCACGTCGTTTACAACTCGACGTGCCCGAAGATTATGAACCATATTCCTATCTTTTAACACAGGAGTATGGCTCATAATCTTCGGGCGTGTCAAAATGTTGTTCCGAAACATAAATTCACCCTTCTGAGGAACCTGCGTATGGGGGCTGGGCAGTGGAGGTTGCCCTCCACCTCCCACGTATTTTCCTCGGGTCCGTAGTTGCGCCATTTTATAAAAAAATTTTTGATTCCGTCCTCGATTTTCACCCCAACCACCTCCTCCACCTCATATTCATTAGTTGAAAATTGAGTTGGAAAACCAAACTCGCCGGTCGCGACGCTACCGTTGAGTTTGGTTTTCCAACTCAATTTTCAACGTTGATCCCACGTCGTTTACAACTAATGTTGTTTCAAAATACATTCACCCTTCTGTGGAATCTGCGCAGGAGGTCAGGGCAGTGGAGGTTGCCCTCCACCTCCCACGTACTCTCGTCTTCTTCATAGTTTCTCCATTTGATGAGATATTTTTTTATCCCATTTTCATATTTCACCCCTATAACATCCTCTACCTATATGATGGCCCAAGTCCATTTAGGGTAGTGGTGAGCTCCATCCACTTCGCTCTGGCATTATTTGAGCGGCCATAAAAATCATACGGCCGCTCAAAAGTGGTGCTGATTACCTCCTTACCCTACGCCATTTGACCATTGTTTTGGATGGCCCTAGCCCATTTAGGGCTTCGGTGAGGGCCATCCACCTGGCCCTTACACTATTTGCGCGGCCTGAGAAATCAAGGGGGCGCTCAAAAACGGTGTTAATTAGGAGCTCTTCCTGAGCCCCATTGAACTTCCTTGCCTGCTGGCGTGGCATTTTTTAGCTGTGATTCTTTTTAGCTGTGTTTTCTTCACTTTCACACGGTGCACTAGAGGCGCGGAAGTGATGGGCGTTTGAAAATTCAGTTGGAAAACCAAACTCGCCGGTCGCGACGCTACCGTTGAGTTTGGTTTTCCAACTCAATTTTCAACGTTGATCCCACGTCGTTTACAACTCGACGTGCCCGAAGATTATGAACCATATTCCTATCTTTTAACACAGGAGTATGGCTCATAATCTTCGGGCGTGTCAAAATGTTGTTCCGAAACATAAATTCACCCTTCTGAGGAACCTGCGTATGGGGGCTGGGCAGTGGAGGTTGCCCTCCACCTCCCACGTATTTTCCTCGGGTCCGTAGTTGCGCCATTTTATAAAAAAATTTTTGATTCCGTCCTCGATTTTCACCCCAACCACCTCCTCCACCTCATATTCATTAGTTGAAAATTGAGTTGGAAAACCAAACTCGCCGGTCGCGACGCTACCGTTGAGTTTGGTTTTCCAACTCAATTTTCAACGTTGATCCCACGTCGTTTACAACTAATGTTGTTCCAAAATACATTCACCCTTCTGTGGAATCTGCGCAGGAGGTCAGGGCAGTGGAGGTTGCCCTCCACCTCCCACGTACTCTCGTCTTCTTCATAGTTTCTCCATTTGATGAGATATTTTTTTATCCCATTTTCATATTTCACCCCTATAACATCCTCTACCTATATGATGGCCCAAGTCCATTTAGGGTAGTGGTGAGCTCCATCCACTTCGCTCTGGCATTATTTGAGCGGCCATAAAAATCATACGGCCGCTCAAAAGTGGTGCTGATTACCTCCTTACCCTACGCCATTTGACCATTGTTTTGGATGGCCCTAGCCCATTTAGGGCTTCGGTGAGGGCCATCCACCTGGCCCTTACACTATTTGCGCGGCCTGAGAAATCAAGGGGGCGCTCAAAAACGGTGTTAATTAGGAGCTCTTCCTGAGCCCCATTGAACTTCCTTGCCTGTTGGCGTGGCATTTTTTAGCTGTGATTCTTTTTAGCTGTGTTTTCTTCACTTTCACACGGTGCACTAGAGGCGCGGAAGTGATGGGCGTTTGAAAATTCAGTTGGAAAACCAAACTCGCCGGTCGCGACGCTACCGTTGAGTTTGGTTTTCCAACTCAATTTTCAACGTTGATCCCACGTCGTTTACAACTCGACGTGCCCGAAGATTATGAACCATATTCCTATCTTTTAACACAGGAGTATGGCTCATAATCTTCGGGCGTGTCAAAATGTTGTTCCGAAACATAAATTCACCCTTCTGAGGAACCTGCGTATGGGGGCTGGGCAGTGGAGGTTGCCCTCCACCTCCCACGTATTTTCCTCGGGTCCGTAGTTGCGCCATTTTATAAAAAAATTTTTGATTCCGTCCTCGATTTTCACCCCAACCACCTCCTCCACCTCATATTCATTAGTTGAAAATTGAGTTGGAAAACCAAACTCGCCGGTCGCGACGCTACCGTTGAGTTTGGTTTTCCAACTCAATTTTCAACGTTGATCCCACGTCGTTTACAACTAATGTTGTTCCAAAATACATTCACCCTTCTGTGGAATCTGCGCAGGAGGTCAGGGCAGTGGAGGTTGCCCTCCACCTCCCACGTACTCTCGTCTTCTTCATAGTTTCTCCATTTGATGAGATATTTTTTTATCCCATTTTCATATTTCACCCCTATAACATCCTCTACCTATATGATGGCCCAAGTCCATTTAGGGTAGTGGTGAGCTCCATCCACTTCGCTCTGGCATTATTTGAGCGGCCATAAAAATCATACGGCCGCTCAAAAGTGGTGCTGATTACCTCCTTACCCTACGCCATTTGACCATTGTTTTGGATGGCCCTAGCCCATTTAGGGCTTCGGTGAGGGCCATCCACCTGGCCCTTACACTATTTGCGCGGCCTGAGAAATCAAGGGGGCGCTCAAAAACGGTGTTAATTAGGAGCTCTTCCTGAGCCCCATTGAACTTCCTTGCCTGTTGGCGTGGCATTTTTTAGCTGTGATTCTTTTTAGCTGTGTTTTCTTCACTTTCACACGGTGCACTAGAGGCGCGGAAGTGATGGGCGTTTGAAAATTCAGTTGGAAAACCAAACTCGCCGGTCGCGACGCTACCGTTGAGTTTGGTTTTCCAACTCAATTTTCAACGTTGATCCCACGTCGTTTACAACTCGACGTGCCCGAAGATTATGAACCATATTCCTATCTTTTAACACAGGAGTATGGCTCATAATCTTCGGGCGTGTCAAAATGTTGTTCCGAAACATAAATTCACCCTTCTGAGGAACCTGCGTATGGGGGCTGGGCAGTGGAGGTTGCCCTCCACCTCCCACGTATTTTCCTCGGGTCCGTAGTTGCGCCATTTTATAAAAAAATTTTTGATTCCGTCCTCGATTTTCACCCCAACCACCTCCTCCACCTCATATTCATTAGTTGAAAATTGAGTTGGAAAACCAAACTCGCCGGTCGCGACGCAACTGTTGAGTTTGGTTTTCCAACTCAATTTTCAACGTTGATCCCACGTCGTTTACAACGTTCCAAAACAACAAGTTTTTGAGCCTTCTAATAAATCTCCGGACGAGATCTGGGCAGTGGAGGTTGCCCTCAGGCTCTCACGTGTTCTCCTCTTCTCCATAATTTCGCCATTTAATTAAAAATTAAAGCATAAAAATTCCACAATTCTCCCCAAAGGCAATTTAAATAATAAATAATAAAATAAAAAAAATAAAATAAATAAAAAGAAATAAAAAAATAAAAAATAAAAAAAAACTTACCCTGCGCCATTGGGTCATGGTTTTCGATGGCCCTAGCCCATTTAGGGCTTCGGTAAGGGCCATCCACCTGGCCCTTACGCTATTTGCGCGGCCTGAGAAGTCAAGGGGGCGCTCAAACACAGTGTTAATTAGGAGCTCTTCCTGAGCCCCATTGAACTTTCTTGCCTGCTGGCGTGGCATTTTTTCACTTTCACACGCGGAACTGACGGGCGATAGTGCGGAAGAAGAGATACAGCTAGAGGACGGTGCTGCCGCCTGAATTTTTAAAGTAGAACCAAATTTTGACGTTTTGGCCTTCAGAATCAGAAATGTAAACAAATGGCCAAAGTGTTTGTTTTTGTTGTGATAAAGTGATTGTGCGTGCAGTGATTTACCCGGATGAGGGATTGCTGGAGGCCAAGGATACCACGGAGAGCATAAAAGAGAATCCCTTGAGTGCCTCAAGGCGATCTCTGAAGAGCTCGTTAAATATTAGGTAAGTTTTATCTTTGGTTTTCTCTTGCCGGAAATTACACCGAGGCATTTCTGCATTCTTTTGAGTCACAGAGCTGGAAATTAACATTCGTTTTAAAGAAAAATGAATGAATGAATGATCTCCCGTGCAATGTTTAACAAAAAGGTAAAAAAAATATCCACTATTCGCCAAATTTTCATTGAATAAATGCCATAATGTCGTCCTTATTCTGTACTCTTCTATATTTTGTGTTCAATTGAACACAGATTACAAAGAAAGAACGGTTCTGAGTTAATTTTATATAAAGTACATTCTCCGCATTCTCTTAAATTTTTAATTATTTAGTCTTCGGTTTGTCTCTACAAAGTTCTAAAGAAGAAAATTATCTTGCCTAATTTAAACCCCTACGGAAATTCAAACTTTTCGAAAAGTTTAATATGAATGAGTTTCTTAATGAAAATTTAAGAAAATTCCTCTTAAATCTTACCTGAAGACCTTCCCTAAGTTGCCAAGAATCTAATTTTTATGTTCTATTGAAAATATAATTTCTAATTTTCCCTGAAAATCTTTCTTACAGAATACCTGGTTATGCTTCTCTAGCTGATCTCACAAAAACAAAAAAGTAGAATGCAGAAAGGTTCTGGAAGCTTAGGAGTAATCTGTAACGTTATAGAAGTAGACTGTGAAGGAATCTCATTGAAACAGGATTAAGAAAGGTGAGAAATATGTTAATAAATCATTATTTTCGTTGTCTGCTGCTCTTTCCTGCATTCTTCTATCTCACTACGGTTAATAAGAAATATGCATAAATACTTCTTTAAATTTTCCCAGGAACTCCTCCACTTGAAAGGACACGCGATGGCAGCAAATGGATCAATCCTTCTTTACCCTCAAAGAACTTCTTGTGATCGATAGAGTCTGTGAGAGATTCAATAATGTGGCACAGAGATTTTACAGAACACACCAAGTGATGGATTTTTATAAAATCTTTAAAAAGGACTCTATTCGATTAACTAAGGATGATGTAGTTGAGATATCTCGTCGTATTGGACCACATATTCACACATTTAGAGCCTCACGTGTAGCCTTTGCCAACTCTATCATGGATGTTTGTGAATTTCCCTTTAAGGCAAGGCAATTGAGTTTTGTAGTGATAAAAAATTGCGAAATATTTACTTTTATGGCTTCATATTTCTAAGTATTTGGAAGGAACAAATGAAGATCCTTTCGCGGGCTTTCAGTTCCCTGAAAACAGTTCATTTGCAAAATTACACAGTCACAGATAACTTTGAGAGTTGTTTTGTGGATTCCAACCCATAAATCCTCAATTTTTTATAAAATTTTGTCAAAATTTTGTGCGGAAACTCAACATAAGAGGATGCAATATTCTCGATGAAAAGTGCTTAAGAGCCATAGTGAGTAATTTTAGGGAACTAGAAGAACTCTCAATTTGCAATAACCTTTCAGTTTGTCTTCTAGATTATGCCATTTTGGCGGATATTGTGAGCTTAAAGGTTTTGCAAATAAACTATGAACTCTTCGTGAATTCTTTTATGGTGCAAATGCTCGTTAATGAAAATTGCTGAGCACGAGACATAAGTAGTGGTGCTATGCAGGAATCTCATGTCAAGAAAAAATGATCATGACATTTTTTCCTGACATTTTTTTTTTGTCATTCCCTCTCACTTCCACTAATGTATTTCCCTATCTTTCGTCTTTCTCTGACGCATAATGTGAAAACATTCATTCTTAGCCAATTTTTACGGGACACTTTTTAGGTTTTCTACCACACTAATCACTTCCTGCAGGTTTTTTGGACCTTCCCACAGGTCATCTGCAACACGGAAGGCCTGCCTGGGGTCAGGGAAATGCTTCCTGGGTAGTGGAATCCCACCTGAACGCGAAAAACTGGTCCGGGAGTGAATGTTTTGCTGTCGAACTTCACTGTTTTCACTTATTTGGCCGATAAATACCCACGATTTTCCACTTTTCACACTTTCACAGGCACTAAGAACACTTCCACAAGCCGCTTTTCACTTTTCCCGAGCTAAAATATCACAATTTACAGAGAAAATTGCAGAAAACTAAGAAACGTGTTGACTACGCATGAGCTTCAAAAAGAATGTCGCAGGAAGATGTTTTTTTTTTGACATTCTTTTTCCAGCTCTTGTGAAGTCACCGTATTTGTTAGTTTTGGTCAATTTTCTCTGTAAATTGTGATATTTTAGCTCGGGAAAAGTGAAAAGCGGCTTGTGGAAGTGTTCTTAGTGTATCTGAAAGTGTGGAAAGTGGAAAATCGTGGGTATTTATCGGCCAAATAATTGAAAACAGTGAAGTTCGACAGCAAAACATTCACTCCCGGACCAGTTTTTCGCGTTCAGGTGGGATTCCACTACCCAGGAAGCATTTCCCTGACCCCAGGCAGGCCTTCCGTGTTGCAGATGACCTGTGGGAAGGTCCAAAAAACCTGCAGGAAGTGATTTGTGTGGTGAAAATCCGAAAAAGAATCCCGTAAAAATTGGTCAGGGAACGAATGTTTTGATTTTTACTTCGTTCATTTTCACATATTTGGCCCATAAATGACCGTAAATTTCCATTTTCCACTGTTTTCCTGGCACTGTGGACTCTTTAGCTAAGCATTTTCCACTTTTCTTTGAGGAAAATATCCCCAAATGTTGAGAAAATTCAAGGAAATAAAAACATGTTGTGCGCAAGAAAAAAAGCATGCCATGAAAAAAAGATGTCGGAAACATGCGTGAGAGAAAGATGAAAGATAAGAAAATACATTTGTGGGAGTGAGATGGAATGACAAAAAAATGTCAGGAAAAAATGTCATGATCAGTTTTTCTCGACATTCTTTTCCTGCATAGCACTTCATCAACTTCTTCATATTACTTTGAGGTGATTTTATTCTTCTTCTCAACTATTTGAAGAAAAAAAATGAAAAAAAAACTTTTTTTTAAGATATTTGTCAATTTATTGTGTTTCTTCTTCACCTTCGACATCCTTGTATTATATACCACATTTTTGTAAAATAAAAAAAAAATCACAAAAGAAATAAATTATTCTCATTTTTTTTTAGCTACAGAGAGTGATGAGGATTTTACATGAGACTGCTTTTTGTAGAAGTTATAAGGGGGGTGGCTAGAGAGGAGGGCCTATATTTGATAGATTTTTGACTAAATATCGCTCTTTTTCCGCTTTACGCACATTTTGTCTAAAAACAGAAAATTACATGCATTCCACGTGAGATTGTGTGAAGAAAGTGCGCGAAATAAGTCAGAAATAGTGAAAAATACTTTAAACTGTTCGGTGCGTGGAACTGACCGAACACAGGTGATTCCCGTTGAGACCAGCATCCGATATTTGAGGAGTGCTGCCTACAAGGAGGCATACAGGAAGCAACCTGTGTGGGTTCTCTACGGAAGGAATCACAAGTGACCCCATCCGCCGCGAAAGACACGCAAAACTTGCATTTTTGCTGGAACAATGTGCACCGGGAATCCCTGTCCAATTTGCCGGGACATCAAAGAAATTCCATGGAAGTTTTCCCCTTGTTAAAAGTTGGCGTAGGAGGATTCCTTCTTTTTGTGCTGTGCAAGCATTCGTGCGAGTCAGTTGTTCTGGTTCTGCGCTGGTTGCAATTTTTACCTAAAAAACAACTATCTCGCCCGGGAAACATCTCTTAAAGCATGGTAAGTTCCAGCATAATCCCATCTTGTGGTCATCTTGTGACTATTCTAGGAATTTATTTTTTTTATTATTATTTCATTGATTCAGTATTTTTTCAAATTGAATTTTATACAATGAAAATTTAAACTCAAAATAGTAAAATATTCAAAATCTAATAAATTTAGAATTTTCCTTGTATAATTTCTCAGAAATTTCATGCCAAATTTGGTGAAATTGTGAATATTTTCTCTCATAGAAAACTAATCAATCCGTTAAATCTAGTTAATAACTCGAATGAAATTCGTTCCAAAGTTAGCAAAGTAGAAGATATAGATATACAAGGTATACCTATGATTATATACTTCTACTTGAAGACTATAAAGAGAATTTTCAGAATTTCACTTTGAACTTTAATTAAAATGTGAGCATCATCGCAGTTCTTTTAGCTTTTGCTTTTTTTTCTCAAACTTTATGACTCTTAAAGGAGTCAGGGCAGTGGGATGCAAAAGGTTTGCCTTTTGGGAAATAAACTTGAGTAAATTTTGATGAATTGCCAATGGAGATGCAAATTTTTTTTCTTTCTCATCATGTGTGGGCTTTGCTCTGGTTTTTAGGGATAAAGTCGTCATTGTTCCCCAATATATAATGCGATGATTTTTGTGTTGAATTTGCAGGCGGATACTACACAATTGAGCAAACAAAAAGTCAACTAAGGATAATTGTGCTCAATACTAATTTTATGCGACACGATCTCAAATACACGCAGAGCCATTCTGCGGCCATCAGGCAGAGACCAGGAAGCTCCAATGGTGACTCCTCTGAACATACCAATTACTACTATAACCATGGGAATTACTACCATGGCTCAAACAATGGGTACTATGCAGCTGTGCCGGCAACAGACACCGGGGGCCAGACGAGGGCACTCTCGGGAGTAGAGAGCCATGAATCACAGAGACAATGGGAATGGCTTGAAGCTGTGCTGGCTAAATCCAACAGGAACAAAGAAACTGTAAGTCTAACCATTGGCAATTGCCACCCACTCTATATCCTCCACCATACCATTGATTGGTACACACTATTGATTGGTACACACTATCTATTGCTGCACCTGCATATGCAGGTACACACACTAAATGCCTACGAAGAAAATTTCTATGTTGCTACACCGCATGAGCGCAAGTGAACGCAAGATCGCAAGTGAGCGCAAAAATGTATGGATGAACGCAAGTGAACGCAAGATCGCAAGTGAGCGCAAAAATGTATGGATGAACGCAAGTGAACGCAAGATCGCAAGTGAGCGCAAAAATGTATGGATGAACGCAAGTGAACGCAAGAACGCAAGATTGAACGCAAGCAACTGCACCATGAACGCAATAGTTATTGCCCCCTGATCCCACCGCTGCCACCAATTGTTACTGTAGAATACTTCTCCTGCATATCGATTCATTAATAAACCCTAAAACACTAGTCTGTAAACGGTGAAATAAATTATTATTCATTAATAAATTCCTAGATAGCTAGAATTTTAGAACTTCTTTCGCGAAAGTTTCTAGAGTTTTTGCTAAGAATTTACTTTTCCAGACAATTTTGAAAGACTCACAAAATTTTCAACAACAAAACGTTTTAGAATAAAGCATATTGAAATGATGTCAAAATTTATTTCAAGAGATAGATTAAAACTTTGGTGAAAAATATGGTTGTCAAAAGAACTGTTTAATAATGAAAAAAATCTGTAAGTTCAAAGAAAAGCCAACACTTTGGCTTTCTTGTGTAAAATTTCTCCATGTAATTCTCAATTTAATTGGTATCCTTGTGGATTTTTTTCTTGTTAGAAAATTACACAAGAAATCCCCTTAGTCATTTGAATGATATCAACAAGGGTTTTTCCACTTAAGCTTTGTATACCCAGCTAAGGGAGTCCTTGAAACTCCCAAAGCTTTTGGGCACGAGAGCTCTTGTGATTGATTTCATAGGGGACACTCTACTGGACGTGGGTCATTTGTCTTTCAATTTCTCTCCTCCCCCCTTTGGTGGTTCTCACCCCCACGTGCGTGGGGCTATTTTGGTCAATCTCTGAGGTATGACGAAATTACAGAACAATCACGCGGGGTGTGAGCTAGGGTGGAAGCCCTAGTGTAAGCCACATGAGGGTGGGTTTCTTGGAAATAAAGTTGGTGGTGGTTTACTTTTCATGCTCGCGGTGTGATTTGTGTGTCTCACCGAATAAAATTATTTCACACACACGTGGTATGAGTTGTGGGGGTAAAATGAAGAATTATATACCACCAAATTCGATAGAAATCTCAAGAGCAAAAAAAAAAAAAGAATACGCTGGTGTAACATTTTTTTCCTTTGTCGACTAGACTTTTCTTCTTCGCAGAATTTCCCTCCCTTATGTTGAGGTAGTAAAACATCCATTTTAGCTTTACTTTTTAATCAATACTTTTATTCCTTTTAATTAAATACTTATACTGTTGCTCACACGAATTTCCCACACACAAATGCGCTCACACAGATCTTTTCCTCGATGGTTTCCGCTGAAAGGTTACACTGAAAAGATCAAGGACGCAAAGAGGATGACAAATGAGAATGATTTTAGAATTCCACCGCCACTGCATGGCCAAATTTCTTCCTCATGCGATCTGTTACAGGAAGAAGAAAAGAATTTAAAGAGATAGAACCAAAGAATACAAATATTACAAAAGAATATTCTTTTTGCGAAAATGATTGAAGCATTTTGACGTGCAAAAAAGCATTTTTGGAGAAGGAAAGATCAATAGAAAAAAATTCAGTCGAATGGAAGTTTCCACAAAAAAAAACGAAATTTGTGAAATGAGAAAAAAATATGCAAATAACTCTCTAAGCTAAGATGACCTTTCAATCATTTCCCAAGGCAGCACACATTAAACAGAAACAGAAAGAATATAAAATAAAGCATTTAAAAGAGAGAGAGAGAAATCGACAATTTGCACAAAACATAAAAATATCATAACTAATGTGAAAAATAAACTGGGAAATTTTTTCGTTCAATTTTCCAGTATTTTCAATTTATAGTGTATTTTAATCAAAATTAATTCATAAAGACGCCGAATTCTAAGAGAAAATAAAAATTAGATTTTTTTTTGTATATCATGAATGTCTCAAAATGAATAATCTCCAACAAATAAATTTATTTCTTTGAGAAAATTGAACGAAAAATTAAAAACAAGCCTTTGGGAGAAGCAATTCAAAGATAGGAAGGACACGTATTGCTGCCATTTGAGTATTTTATGTCCAATATGTAGAATATTCATTTAAGATTGTTTAGGGAATTTATTAGGTACATTTAGGATTTTTTTAAAATCGTTTCGAATTATTTGCTTTTCTTGAATTGCCACATAAATGTGTTTCGCGTGTCTCGTGATTTGTTTTCTTCATTGCAGCAAATACAGGCGTGGATTCGGGGGTGGGGGGAGGGAAGTAAAAATTGCCATGACATTGAGGTGAACAGCACAGAATGGGGATAATTACGCCACTCCGATGACCCCACATGCAATCCGTCCGCCAGCATTGCCAGTCTTTCTCGAATCGGCATTTGTGCCCCGGCCGAGATCATCTTCAGATTCATGGAGTACCACAGCACGTCCGATGATACTGTTGAAGCCATTGAGGCTGATTACACTGTCACTGTAGGAGGTGTGAACGATACCATTTTGATCAGCTACAACATTGCCCAAGTCTCCACGGTGGCGAATTTCATCCTGAGGAGCTCCATGGTGCAGCTGCAACGTAATAAAATTTTCATAAATATTTTTTGTAAAGTTCTTTTTTTATATTTTTTTGTTTCTTGACGTTTAGCGATCATTTTCGACGTTTGACATTTCTTTTCCAACGTTTGGCATTTCTTTTCAATAATTTGATTTTTTTCTAACGTTTAACGTTTATTTTTAGAGATTGACGCCTATTCTAATAACAACATTTTTTCATTCGTTAAATACAACTTCTCTTACGTTTGACAGGTTTGACACAACTTTCTATTATTTGACGTTTTTTATTACTTTTGATATTTGTTCTAACGTTCAGTGATCACTTTCAAACTTTGAAGTTTAATATAACATTAAACATTAACATTTGACATTTTTTGTGACTTTTGACGTTTAATCTAATCTTTCAACTTCTTTTCAAACGTTGAATATTCTTTTCTCACGTTCAACTTTTCTTTAAAAATATTTGACGTTTTTTTTCTAATGTTTGACATTTCTGTTCTAATGTTTAACTCTTATTCGAACCTTTAAAGTTTCTTTAGTATTTTCCTTTCAACATTTGAAATTCATTTTCTAACGTTCAACACTTTTCACTTTTTTTTCTAAGGATTGACATTCTAACGTTTAAATTTTTTAAATAAAATTCAAAGACTACCCGTTTAAATTTATTTTTCATATTAATAAAAGAATCTTTTAGGTGGCATGCACCACGTAAAATCCAATCGTATTCACTGCAAAGAAATAAATTTCCTCACCTTGTCAGGGTTAAAGTGGCTTCCTGTGGAGCCACATCCACCTGAGAGATCTCCCCTCTCGTGAATGTGGAACCCATGAGGTCCTGGTGGGACTCCCTCAATGGTGATCTCAACAAATGTGGGTTCTGTGCAGGATGGCTGGGAGAAGGTGATATTTCCGCGCACTGTGTCCGATTGACTCAGCACCGCAATTGCCTTCAGTGGTTTATTCTCCTGCAGAAAGGGTTCAAATAAAAAAAATAAGAAGGGTTCACGCGCGGCACGTGCCACGAGGGAAGAGACTCACCGGAACAGCAGCCACGAGGGCGCCAAAGATGAGAATAGCTCCGGCGTACTTCATCATGCGTGGATTGCGACAGAGCTGAAATTGAAGTGATACACATTTTGTGGAGGAGACATGCATAAATATTCATTCGGGAGTGTGGGGGGGGGGGCAGTACACAAAAGTGGGTCAGGGAGCTGAAAGGCTGTCATCCACCTTCGTGATTGTCGCTGGGCATCAAGTGTAAGTGGACAGTTTGAGCATAATTTGTCTTGTGGTGGATCAGCTCTATCGCTGCCTCCTTCGGAGCTCACATGGAACAGATACACATGAGATGATTAATAGACGGGAACACACTCAATTGACTTGACCTTTGACTCGTTCCCCCGCGTTTGGGTAAGTCACATATAGAGAAAAGTTATGCCCCTAAGGAATTTGACGAATGCTCTGAATTTCCTTTTATATCCAGGTTATTTCTTTTTCTTCTCTTTTTCTCTCGACACAAACTAAATAGAATAAATTAATGAGGAATAATTATTCCAAAAAACACACATGAAAATTTAATTTCTTCTCCATGGTGACATTTTTCTTACTCTCACGACTTTCCATATTACCCTACAAAGTTGAATGAACCGCCTCTTGGGTAAGACAAACACCTTTTACTTTTTATTTTCCTCCACAATTCAGACATAATTTATTCATTGATGAATTAACCCATTAACCACTCTTATAGCCCCATAGGTAGGTAATTTCCCACCCCCACCATAAACTAAGATTTAAAAAAAAGTTGAGGAAATATATTTAATTACAAAAAATTGCATTCTAATTATTTTCTTGAATTAATTTAAATTTAAAAATTAATATTTTATCCATATTAAAATCTGCTAAATTATCATTATCTGCTCAAGAATTGCTATCTTTACACCACAATTGGTTAATAATGAATTATTTCCTCTATCACAAATCACTATAAGAAGCACTTTCAATTAATTGTTTGAAATCTTATCACAAAACGTGCGACGCAAAGCACACAAAGTTGATAAAAAAGAATATTTTTCCTTCTCGTGATTATTTTTTCTGGATTTTAGGTAGGTATGACACAAAATTATTCGTGATAATAATTTTTTTTTTGCAAACTGGCAATCCTTCAGAAAATCTCAATAAATAAATTTCTCCTTTTCAATCACCCATCTGACCCTCAAGAGATTTAATATGTTTTGCACCTTTCAAGAGACAATTTTTTTTATAAATATAAATACACCGAGAAATGTCACGAATCTTTACACTGCATAAAAAAAAACTTAAAGCAAGGACATTACAATCATTTAACATTGTCTTCAGCAATCATTAATAGGCAAAAAGAAGCATTAATGGATCGATTAAATGCAAAAAAAAATCTCTCAATCCTGTAGCAATTCTTACGAGTTTATAAAGCTGATCTGTATCGATGCAAAAGTTCTTGATTTTGACCTTATTCGCGGATTGTTTTGGGACCTTGCAGCGTGCCAATTTCCTACGCACCTTGCTTTTATTTTATGATCTCTTTTAATTGTTTTTATTTTAGGTTTATTTATAGGTTAATATTTACATAATAATTGGTTTTCGAATGAAATATTTTACATTTAAATCATGACTGTATCGAAAGCTAACAGAATATCCAAAAGAGAATTTCGCTAAGATATTCAAATGAATTTTCAATACCTGGGTAAATATGATTCATTAAAAATAAATTTAAATTAAAGTAAATTGAAGATTTAATTCCAAAAAAAGACTCAAAATTCTTTTTATTTGAAAATCCATAATTTCTATTAAAAAAAGAACATTTTCAAACAGATTCATGCATTGAAAAAGGAGTTTATTCATTTTGATTCACATATTGTCATGGGATCATTTTAAAACTTTAACAAATAATTCCTCAAAAATGTTTTAGATGCCACACCTTTTGAGCGAAGTATATGCTTTAAGGATAATTTCCACATGATTCAATATAATTTTTTATAATACATCTTATGTTTATTTAAAGGCTTTAAAGGTAAAATAGGTAGTTGATTATAGTTAATTCTTCAAAAAAATTCAAAATACTTAAACACGGTGATTTGCAAGAAAATATAAATACCACGACCCCATTGCACCTTATATTGCCTTTTGTGTGTGCTTTGGGTGCTTTGCATGATACTGCTTATGATTCTCATGATTCTCTGCATGAAAACCTTAAAGTGAATAAACTCCTTTCTATTTAATTTTGCATTTTCCCACAGCTTTTCTTTTCAAATTTTTCTGATCAATATTTTTGAGGAATTTGAACTCATATTTGAATCCTTTGCCCCGTAATTTTTTTTTGCTCCCACAACATTGTACGAATGATTACAAAATCTATGAACTTTCAAAACAACCTGAAATAATTCCCCCTAATTTTCTAAATCATTCAACCTATTAACATAAAATCGACTTTATGTTGTGGTATGACATTTAGTTAATTTATGTATTGAATCATGATTTACTACACCTTTCAGGTAAAATATTGTCGTACTTCTGTGTCAATTTTATTTCATTATTAATGAAGCTTCATTTTTATTTTTCTTCTCTGTTTAACAGTGCTCAATTATCTAGTTTTATTCCATGTCGTGTTCCTATCTGAGATTTAACAAAAAAAAACTGATTTTGCTTTCTAATTAAGATTCATTGCGCGGATGATTATTTTTTATTCAGAGATTTCACGAGAAACTTTGCTTCTCACCCATATTAAAAATTGAGAATTTGCATTAATTGTGGGAATTTTTGAAATGAAAATTTATTTGTTAATGACCCAATATTGCGGGGAAAATAGGTTAATAGAATTCTCCACTAATTCTTCATTTTGTCTCCTCCGGTCTCCTCTGCTATCTTATCACTCCACCGTGATCGTAAAGCAAGAATTTTAACGCGATGTTTGTAAACATCGAAGTGTGAAAGTGAATTTTGTCCACAAGAGAGCTTCGAGAACTTACCGTCTTTTTTTTCTTAAGGAGGGAAACGCCTCTTGAATTTCCTGTTGAGCAAGCACTTAAGTATATTCACTGGCCACCGCACAAAATCACGTAGGATCCAAACGACGACTCAAAGTGATCTGACCACTGTTGCTCTGAATTGACTCCACCAGTAGATTTTCATGCTCTCGCACACACTTCCAACCGCAACTACTGGAGAATATTCCGGTGTGTACTTACAGTGGAAATAATTTGATTACATAAATTACACAAACATTCACATGAGAGACACGTTTTTTCTCCCACCTCCGACACCATCATGGGGGGTCATCACTAAAGTCTTGAAAATCGTTGATCTTGTTGGAATTGGCTTGAGATTAAAAAAGCGATTTTTTTTTCTTTTTTCTATTAAAGATCCTTTCCAGAATTGCCGAAAAGGAAGCAAGAAAAAAGAAAAGTTTAAGAAAAGACCAAGAAATTCTTGAAATTGTTAAGATTTATACTGAAATTTCAACGATTTTAAAGTTTTCTATGCAAGATACTGATCCAATGAATAATTAATTACTTTTATATTAAGAATTGGTGATATTTGTCAAAAGACCTGCAAAATATTTAGATTTTAGTCACGAATTTTTGAAAATCTTACTTAAAAATCCGTTAAAAATTCCCAAAGATTTACCAGATAAACACCACTTGCCGGAGAACCTGTTCAATACTATTTAAATAAAATTTAATATAGATTTTTGTCCAATTTAGTAACTTGAAAACAAGGGGTGTTTATCTGAACAAAATTATTCGGATCTTCAAAAATATTCGGTTTATTCACTAATATTCGGTTCATTCGCCAAAGAAATTCAAATATAGCCTAAGCTAAGTCTAAGCCTAAAAATGATAAATTCAAGTATAAAAACGCTTAAATCAAAGCGAAAAGTTGTAAATTCAACCCCAAAGAAGAATAAATTCAAGCCAATTTGGTTTCCAGTCCCAAAACAGCTCAGATTGAGGAACAAAATTTATTTAAAAAATATTATAAAAGCCTAAAAAAGGACTAGATTCAAACCGAAAAGTATTAGTAAATTAATGCTTAAAAAGAAGTAAATTTAACCCAAAAAAGATTAAATTCAAACAAAAAATTCCAAAATACGTTTTTGAATTTTTTTTCGTTATAAGTTTATCGATTTTTAGCAAAAGATGTGAAATCAAATATTCAATATTATATATTAAATAGAAATCAATTCTCATAAATCTGATATCATTTTTAGGTCAATATTAGGCCCTTATTTTTCCATAATTTTCTACATTTAAAGTCTTAATAATTTTAAGTAATAGTTAATTTAAAAAAGACACTAGGAAATCAAAATTGGGCCCCATTTCCCTAACGAATGGTCAAATAATTTTTCAGATCTTCAGAAATATTCGGATGATTCGCTTAAATAGCCAAAATATTCGCCAGATAAACACCCCTTGCTTGAAAAATTTTAATTTAGAAGAAAAGTTCAATCAATTCCTTCTAGAGTTTAAACAAAACATCTAAAATCTTAAACTTTTAGAACAACTCATACCCCTTTTTTTACCAAAACCTGGTATAAAAAAATCAAAAGGAATCAACAAAAATAGCGATTTTTATCTATTTCTTGTTAGATAAAAAAAATCACAAATGGTTTGTTTTTGCAAATTTTCTACTTTTTAATTGATATTCCTTCCCTCCCAAAAAAAATGGGCATTAAGTTAATGAAGAAGTCGTGCTTTTCGGGGAAATCACACATATTGTAGAGAGAGGAAAAACACCAAGAATAACAAACTTTCAAGGCTTCTTCACCACAAAATATATTGAATGTGTTGTCTTACTACATATTGCTATATAGAGGTGTGAATTGGGGTGGAGTATTTGATATACAATTGAGAGAGCTTTAAATGTACTTGTTGCGCCCAAGAGACGCCGTATGGAGTGCATTTGGTTGATCCCCATTGAAGGGAGTCATACCACGATGGGGTCTCTTGTTGGCTCGCTTCTTATCAAGATCAGTCCCTTCGACAGTTTGGAGGCTCTGTGCGCGCTGCAGGGACAATCTTAGGGGTTTCTTTGGCGGCAACGGACGCAAGGGTTTCGATCCAAGGGGTTCCGATGTGTAGTCCACATCCCTTGGCTGCCCTCCGCAGTCTGAATCAAAGTCCAGGCTCTTTACACTCCTGAGATCATGAGTTCTCTGATGATTCAAATGATTCGGATGTCCGTTGACCTTTCGCGCCAAAATTTCCAACTTCCGATCCGAACTGTGAAGGGGAATTTTGTAAAGTTAATTAAAATTGATTTAAAAGAAAAAATAATAAACATCTTGACTCAACCACTGATTAATTTTTCCTTCGCCTAAATTCCCACAAAATAGTATTTCAAAATTCCAAAGAAAAACTCACCTGGCGGACTTATTGTACTCATGCAGGTGATCACCGCTACGAGAAATATGTTGCTGATGATGCCCATGGCAAGATGCGAGTCTTCCGGATCTCTGTACATAGCGCTCCCGTCGAATTTCCTCGAGATCCCGCTTCGACGACACATTGCTAGTCAGGGAGACCGTTGATGTGGATAAATTCCTGCGAACTCCCTCACTCTCCCCATTAGCATGCCCATTCATATCCTTCACAATAGTTGTCTTGGTCACGTGCGATGCTTTGGACAGCTGAGCCACAGCCGGTGGACTCTTGGTGGGTTTCCCATCCACAATGGTCGTAATGAAATTTCCACGTTGAAAAATTTCCGGCTTTTCCACCAATTTGGGTGTTGGCGATGAGATACTTATGCTTGTCACGTGGGAATTATTTGTTGGCGATGAACGAGACTCCTTGGTCTCCTGAAGTTCCTTCACCTGCTCCTCGAGGTAGGATATACGATGCTGCAGACGCAAATTATCCTCTTGACTCTGAATCAGTTGCTGCTGCGCAAATGGCATAGCTCTCTGGCGAATGACCACCAGCTGGCAACGACTGGATGAGCCAATTAGCCTTTGGAGCTCTTCGCGGCTGCGCCCACTGAAGATCTTCCCATTCACCTCGATTATTCGGTCACCCCGATAGAGACCCTCCCCCTCCAGTGCCCATTCAATCCACATTCCCGGACAATCATTCCTCGATGTGGCTGCCCACCGACCAACGGTCACCTGAACTGCGTGCAAGCTCAAATTTGTGCCACTCTGCAGGATATTGTAAATTGAATTGGCTTCGGGTTTTGATTTTTCCAGGCGTGACTGAAGTGCCTGGATCTCCTCCACAAGCGACAGGAGTTGAAGCTCCTCGCGTCCGAGGGCATACTCCAGTTCCGCTTGACGAATTCTAACGTCGATATTACTGAAAATAAAATTTAAAATTTGTTTTAATTTTATTTCCAAGTAAAATTAATATTATTATTTTTTATTTAAAAACAGAATTGTGACGTCATTGTCTGTATTTTTAGGTAAAAAATTATTCTTATTTAGGCACATCAACAATAATTTTCTTTTAAACTAACTTATATTCTTCAATATTTTCATTTTTAAATTAAAAATATTGTTAATTGTTTAATATTTTTTTAATTAACAAATTCCCCTCCAATTTTCTACTGACCAAATCAAAGTTTGTTAAATAAATTTTTAACTTACTAAAAAATATTTTACAGCCAAATAAAAATTTAACATCTTGAGGATTTGTGGACGCCTTATAATGAGCCATCAAAATTAATTTAGGCCAGACTGGATTTTTTTTATCCTGATGGGATTGATTAGGAAACTTAAGAAATATTTTACTGCCTGCCCGGATTATTTCACGAAATAAATCATTAATTAAAGAGGGGAAATATCGCAAAGATAGAGTATAATAATTTACAAATATTTACGATTTTATCCAAGAAAGCAATAAAGATAAAGATCTTCCTCACAGACAGAAGGTGTTTTGCAAATAAAATCCCCGTAAAAACTTTTAAGACCGATCATCAATTTGAAGATTATCACATTGCTAGAAAATATTAATAAAAAAAATACCACAAATATTGAGATTATTTTCAGCATAAAGGTTTATTTTTGCTAATAAAGTCTCCCCTTGGTGGGATCTTTTTATTGCACACAAACGCGTGTATCTTATCTCTCAACTGCTTGTAGTATTTATCGACTGTTGTTGGTGTTATTACAATAATTTTATTTTTAAATCACCTCATTATAAGCCATAATTGCACCTCAAGCTTCCCCCATCCCTACATGTGATGTTCGCTTCCTCCTCAAGTTAAATTGCTTATCATACCTCAAGGTGTTCGTCTTTCGTGTTGAAAAATCATCACCGTGTAGGACGATATTCCTACAGGGGCTATTAATTACCCTTAAATAGAGAGCTAACGGGTCCCGAACTGAATCGGACGAGCAACAGTGGGCTACTGAACCTATGAGTGCCTGATGAGCGGCATAGAGCTAACGACTCATCTCACTCTTTCACCCAGAGCAGTCCAACCCTTGACACACATAGTGCCACAGCTCAACATATAATACGGTAGAAGGGTTTCTCTACCGGGGCACATAGCATTGTTCTACAACCGTTAATTAGGGAATAAAAAAAAACGCCATTTATGGACAGAGATTTATCACAGTTCATCTCGCGAAGTATATACACTAAAACACCAAGAGAACGTCTCTCTGGGAAGGAACATTACTGGATTGCGGAGTCCACGTGAAGGAATTTATAGCTATGAGTGAGTTCTATTTAATTACCCAGCCAGCGCGAAAGGATAGGAGGAATTTGTGAAACCATAGATGGTATTAAATTTAAAAGAAAGAAAAATAAAGAGATTGATGTCCCGTTGGGAAAAATGATCAACGTGGTGGAACTTACTCTGTAATATCGAGTTTATCCAAAGCTGCTTTGAGATTTCTAATGGCGATCTTCTTGTTCTCAGCATCAATCTTGAGTCTGTGGAGTCTCTGCTCAGCTGCTGGACGTTCACTCTCCTCCAGGGGCGTCCCACAGGGACGTGGCAATTTTCCCAGACCCAATTGCATCCTCAAACTCTGAATAATTGCTTCGCGATCTTGAAGAGCTGAACGCACCTCCTTTGTTGGGGCAGATTCAGGTCGTGGGGATGATCTCACAGATGAACTACCACCAAGTGATGTACCTTTGCGACGTCTCGGAGTGCTTCCGCTCAGTGACACCTCGATACTGGCCATCTAAAAAGGAGAGATTCACACAAAAAAAATATTCAACATTCGATCAGTATGGAATCGTGCTAGAGAGACCTCTTGAAGTTGGGAGACTGTGTCAATGACCCGTTAATTCCCCCCTTGATTACCCAGAATAATTGACAAGATGCGATCACCAATGGTGAAGGAGAAGAAGATCTCAACGAGCGCGCGCGCGACTATGAAAGAATTTTTGGAGTCGAATTGATGATTTTTTTTCTGGGTGGGAGTGTCATCACACCGAGTGAAAGAGACTGGACCAAAAAGCGATAAGCTAAACAGACACGACAACTCTGTGTGATGGAGAAAAGTTGATGAAAATCTGTGAGAAAGACATTCCATTGAATAATACATAGTACGCAATATTTAGAAGGTGGAACTGGTTTATCCAATTATGGAGGCTCTTAATCACAGAACCTCCATCTCCCTGTCTTGCAATGAATTACTCAAACACTCCCGAGTAATTGATGTCTCTGGACGCATTGGTAGAAAGGCGTAAGAGAGTCGTCTCGGCGACATAGTCCTCAATCTGCATGGCAAATCAACAAATAAATTCTACTTCGGTCAAGATGATTGAAATGAGGAGATGAAGAGATTTAATTTTTTTAAATTGATTATTAACCTTTGAATCATTTTATTAATATTTTTTATTTTAAAGTTTTCTCTTAAAGCTCTTAAATAAATTTAATTTTATTAAATTTAAGAGCCTAAACTTAATTCTCATAATTGAAATTTCATAAAAAGTACCTATTTATGTGATTTAAATAAAATGCAAGCATTCTGAAAGTCAGATTTTCAGTTAGAATATTCTAGCTCAAAATTTTCTATCTAAAACCAATGTTTCGGACTACTTATTTGAATCCTTCCTCAGGCATCAAATGAATCAAACTTAAAATACGTCAGGAAACAAAAAAATCTCAACATTCAGCCAAAAATATCATCTTTTTCCCACACATTAATGGTTGATCTGAGGAAGGATTTAAGAAAAGCTCAACAGACATCCAAAACTCCAATAGAAAATCTTAAACCACGCCCCTATTGTAACAAAAGTTTCCCTTTGCATGAAGCTCTTGCCTATACCTAAAACACCTCAATTGATATTAAGAATTATTTATTTAATGGTAAAAAATAAGATATTCCTCTTTTAAAAAGCCATGATTTCCTTAATTTTTTTTTCGGTGAATTAAAATAGATTATTCATGAAGCAAAGATGCAAATGCTTCATGAATAAAAACCGTAAAATGAGCTTTGATGAGGACGCGAATTATGCTTATTTTTTTGATAAATATTTCCACTGATTTTTCCTAGTGGATAATGCAGTTTTTTGGACTTTTTTTTGATTGTTTTTGAACTTTTATATATCTTTATAAATTCTTTCCTTTAACCCAAAAACACTTGTATGTATAAGGGAGAAATAAATTATTATTATTCTTTCCTTTAAAATTACAATTAAAAAAATTAAAAATGAACTTTTTTTTCAGAAGCAAAATTACAAGAAATTAGGAATTAAATTCAAAAAATCTCATAAAACTTTGCACGTCATTTCATACAAAATAGTTTTGTAATTCCTTCAATAATGTATAGGTATGTAGTTTCAACTCACGATCTGGACTTTATGCTGATTTTTCAACACTTCTTTAACAAGCTCAAGAATATCCATCTCATACTCTTCTTATTCTTATGACCTGAAGAAATAGCGCATGTCCCATTAAAAAATGTCGTATGAGCCACTGAATATCGTCGTTCCGCCTCAAAATAAACCATAAATCATAATAATTACATATTCACACAACATAAAAAATGTCTTTTATTATTTTATATGGTGTAGATGCCTACCTATAAAAAACATCTATCATCGTAGACAATTTTGCGTAAGAGAAAACATTCCCAAAATCGTGTTCATTAATTGCACGTGAGAAAGGGCGATTGCGTGAAAGTTAAGGCTATAGTTTTAAATTTACAAAACATCACTAAAGACATTACTAAACGACGCTATTTTTTGCATAGTTTTTTCATATTTCAACTTTGATAAAAAATTATAATCATTAACTTTTAATATGCGGTTGTGGTGTTTGAATCGAATTAAAAACTCATTTTGTGTGAGATCTTCCTCCTATACGGTCTCTTAATTCATGCTTAATGTTTGTACAATGCTTGGATGCTTAAATGTTGAATTTTGATTATTCCAATTTGCATATTCTTATGATTCTTATGCAGGTTTGTGTATAATATAAAATTCTTGTAGAAGAGAATTCTTAGGAAGATTAAGAAGCAATTTTTTAGAGGATGATTTGTGAGCACACGGGCAACTTTATAAAACTCACGTAACAACAAATGAAATTCTTATTTATAATTACGCAAAATTCTTATGATTCTTACATAAACCATATAAATGAGGCTTGTAATTTCCAATGTAGATATGTACGTGCAGATAGATGTATCATCATATTATACTGCCGCTGTGAGAATCTTATGCAATTAAATTAGTTATTTCAATGATCCGCCCCAGAATGTCTTGCAGTTGGGTCAGAAGAAGCATTTTAAGTTGCCTTTTTTGTGTCTGTTTAGAAGCTAAAACTTGATATGCACGGTCTATGGTTTCAGGAAATGAAATGCTACATATAAATTAGATATGGGGAGCTTCAGATGTGCGGTGGAGTTGGAGCACTTTATCATGGGTGGAGCGTACGCAGTCATGAAACCTCCTAACAACTCAGTGAATCACTCTGGGCGACATGGAGATCGCAAGAGGTGCATTTGTGCATAAAAGAGGACTAGACGTGTGATTTGTCCTCGTGCACACATTGCGGTCTGGTCAGATAGGAGTGCGCATCTTTTTCTTCTTTTACGGAGCAGATCGGTTATGTATATATGGAGATGATTGAGGAGAAGAAGAAAAAGAAAAAAAATATGGAAAGAAGAGACCGCATGAGAGGAGATACGAGTTTGAGAGGAAAAAGATTTCCAATCACAGTTAGGAATTTAAATATATTATAATTATTTATGATGAACTTTAAATTGTTGCTGATATACCTTTGCCTCGAGTGTCTCCAGGTGAGACATTCTTGGTTTCCCCTGCGATGATGTGGTCGATGCTGGTGCTCCCGCAGTCGATAGGATTGTCATTGATGTGGTTCTCTCTGGGGCACCGTAAATAGTGCGATTGGTGCCAAAGGCCGTTGATGAGGGTTCACTCAAGACACTACCCGATTCCATTTCACATTGTTCCACACAATCTTCTATAAACTTTTTTTTAATTTTAATTTTAATACCACAATGAATCTTTTCGTCCTTCTCTCGCCCAAGATGCTTCGGATGCTGAACGATGAGGGGATGGGTGTGGGGTTTTTAATTAAACCTCTTGAGATGATTCATTAAACCCGGAATCTCTCTCCCATCAATATCACTAATTGCGGAAATTTGTTATACTCCTCCGTGGGATTAAATACAACGTTTGATCCAATGCCGAGAGATCTGTGGGAGAAGAAAATGTGTGTGAAAAAAAGAAGATTAAAAAAATTATTTAACATCCTAATGGAATGCAGATTGTAAAAATGAAATTAAAAAGAAAATTGTAAACACGGCGTCAAGGTTTTGTTTTCTATGTTACCACCCAAAAATGAATGAATAAAAGAAGTGTGAGAGAAAGGTAAATAATAAATTTTCCCATTATGGTCACTTTCTTAGTAAATTTCATACGGCATTTTAGCCGCCGAAAAAAAAATGCATTAACACCACGTATTTTTTTTTCAGACGAAAATGGAGTGAGAATTTATAGTGTGCAGTAAAAGGGGATAATCAGAAAAGAAAATATTGTACCAACGTATACAAATCTTAACTCAATGAATTTTAAAGTACTTAGTCTTCTTATTTAAATAGAATCTATTACCAACAATGTACTTTAAGATTCATTTGCATAAAATATTCTTTTTTTTTAAACACTTTTAAATAATAAAAAACTTGAAACTTTAAAATTCAATTTAAAAGGAGTCTATTCATTTAGAGGCTTTCATCCCCGTGATATCGTAAAAGACACTCAACGTATCCGGAAAATATTGTGGGAGTTCGTAAACAATTCTGGAAAAGCCAAAAAACAATTTTTCATGTCCATTAATAATCCCTAAAATCCATGCGTGGCATCTGATATTAAAATTTTTATGCTTGAAGCATTTGCGTCTTTGCTTCATTGATATTGCGCTTATATTCATGTACTGAAGGATCGAAATTTAACAAATTAATTGAACTGGCAGCCGTGTGCAATCTCAGAAATCAAGAAATTTCTTAAAATTAATAGATATCATTGATTGAAGCATATGCTTCTTGTGCAAAAGGAATTCAAATGAGTTACAATAGGGGCGTGATTACTGCAAGAATCCAGCTTTAATTTGTGTCTCATAATTTTCTGCTCTTAATTACCAATAAAAGTGCAAGGAAAAAAGTAATTTTTGCATAACACAATGCTCATTTCCTTTTAACACAGTTATGTTTTTTCGTTATGTACATTTTAATTGTAACTTCAATTAAATAGCAATTAAAAGAAGCACAAACAAATATGAATTAAATCTGGCGCCGCGATACAAGAAAGTATTTTTTTTTATAAATTAAACTGGATTTTTTTATTTCGTTAATTTGCATTTCAAAAGAAAAATCAGTGAAAGTCTCTTCCATATATGAATATTTAAATAATGTTTTATCATTGAATATTGAAATTTTTCATGAAAAACCTCTAATACGACATTCCAGAGGTCAATAAATCTCTTCTCGCACCTTATCTATTTATGTAAAACCCACGCAACGCACTTTCCTTCTCTTTTACGGATGGTTTTACGAAGAAAAAAACTATTTATCGTAATTACTATTTTGTACTAATTGCACTTAAAACTTAAAAGGAGTAAATGAAGAAGAAAAATAGTCGGTGTATTGTTAAATTTATTGCTACTATTAATACATTATGAGTTTTTGCTATTATGGAGCTTTTGAAAGTGATTGAACTCACCAAATTACGTTGCTAAAGCGGAAAGAGAAAAATGTTTTGGGCATAGAAGCTTAATTCCATGTAATTTTACATAAATACCCACTGAAAGAGTCAATGGGTTAATAGATTTTCACTTAAAAATCACATAAAGAAGCAAATAATGCAACTTATGCGGCAAAATTTATCATTATTTCTAATTTTCTGCTTTTCACGCCCGCCAGAGACAAGCGATGTGGGGGAGGTGACGTTGAGGAACGCGCGTGCAGAAAATATTGAGCTTCGAGACGCGGTTATTTCGTGCAATTAATTTTTTTCTGTGTCTGCTGTCGGGGAAAAAAGGCACCATAAGACAGATGAATTAGATATATGGAATATGTGAAACAATGGATTAAGTAAATTGCAGGAAGTTTTATTAATAAAATGAACAGAAACTATATACAATAAATCATTTTTTTTTCAGTTCTGAATGCACGAGAAAAAAAAAGATTTAAAGTGTGACTGGTATTATGGAAAATTAATTAAGATCTATCAACATCAAGTTCTCTCCTTGTTCTTAATTTTTAACACCTTATTTTTTTCTTAATTTATTTCTTCACACGGCCTCTGAATTTTCTATATATAATTCTTAGAATTTAACTTCAAAAGACTTGAGTGTTTAAAAGAAAAAAAACCTCATTATATCCCGGCTATTATGGACAATTTATCCCTCCAGATATTGGTCTATTTTAAATGAATCCACACCGCACCAGCACAGTGTCCAACAGTGAGACTAACACGAAAAGTGGGGATACATACAGGTGAAAAACGAAAAGAAATATAATGGAAAATAATTTGAAAATAAAAACCAAAATATCTTCCATGAAGAACGAGTTTTGCCGCCATTTGAGCCACGGTCAAGGTGAATTTTATATGAAAAGGGAAGAAACAGAGAGAAAATAGCCAGAGAGCTCTTTTTTCTCTTCTTCTCACCTTCTCAATTATCATTTTATGGTTTCTTCCATTTCTTAATAAATTCCTTCACTCTGGTGCGCCCTCACAGCGAACGCACCCAAGGTAAAGGGGCGCTGTGTATGAGGCTCTTTTATAAATCTTTCAGCATTTCTGAAAAACAACAAATATGAACTACTATGGGAATTTTAATTCTATATTATACAAGATTGCTGCTCTTATTTTTTTTGTTTTCTTTAACTAATTTTTGCATAGCAGTTTAGCATAATTTGTACATGGGGGCTTACAAATGCTGAAGTGAGTGCACTATTTAATGTTTTCTTTATTCTGTTTACTGGCAAAATAAGAAAATGGAGATTTTATAAATGAGAAAATGGATTTTGTTATCTGTTAGTTCTGTTAGAAATTCTCTTATAAAATAAAATAAACACTAGATGTCTCCAAGACATTAAAATCCCTCTAGCGGAGAAAGTTGTTTGAATTAACCGTTTCAAAAATAAAATAAAAAGTTGTTGTTTGCGTACACAGGAGCTATTTCAATTATTTGGTGATCTTATTAGCTTAATTTTGTGGAATTTCTCAACAATCCATACTATAGAGCGTACTCGTAATGTCCATAAAAATACTTTTATGCAATTTACGAGGCTGAATTGAGTCTCGTCTCGATACGCACAACTATTTTCTACTACACTCAACTTAATCCCAATTTAAAAATAAATAAAAAAAAAACATCTCAAGAGAAAATCTCTTTAATTTCCTGCGCAAATGGTGACGACCTTCCGCAAGAGGTGGTCTTTTTGCAGAAGAAGAAGAAAAAAAAGACAGAGTTGAAGAAAATTAGACCGGACATGATTTATCAACTAGCATCATCGAGATTATACTTTGTATGGGATGGCATTTTGAGCTAAATAATTGCAATTATCCTCTCGCACATGATACTTATCGTGAAATGTGCATACAAATGAGGAGATGGGAGGTTATTTTTTGCGTCATGCTTCTTTTTTATGCTTCAAATCCATAACCATGGTGAATTGATGAGGTGCAACTGTATCAAAAGTAGCTACATATTAAGCATTTTTAGCTGTAAAATCCCATTGAAGGTGGTCCGCGACATTCTCCTCGCAGATAAATTAGCAATTTTGCACAATTGTCTCAAAATACCCACATCATGGAAATATTTTGAATCTCTTACATTTTCAACGGTGATGCCGTATGTATAATTTAATGGAGAATTTCATGGGACAAATTCACCTGGCAAAGGTAAAATACCAGTCCAATGTGCAATGATAATGAAATTATCACGCACGACTTGGAACCATCCAATTTTCAAACTGAAAACCGCACACTGGGCAAAAGTAAAAAAGCAAACCGTGCGGGGAGACCAAGAGCAGCGAAAAGAAATTATTACGAGACCAGACACATTAATTGCATGAGAAGAAGAAACAAGCAAAAGTAAGAAAAAACGAGCATAAAAAATGTTGAAGAAAAGAATGATCAGTGAATTGATTCACAGTGAAATATTATTGACATAATATCGTTGTTATAAAATGAACAACAATACGGGAGTGAGATTGATGGGATTGTTTGAAAAATTTCTTTCTTCTTATGCTCTTTATGTTCTCGCGGCCCTACATTTGCAATTACCATTTTGGCGACACAGTGAGACATGGCTGAAAGACTCGGCAGACTACACGATTGGTATGTGAGAAAATTTTCTAAAACCGTTTAGTTTAATTTTTCCATCTACATTTCTAATTCTTTCTTCTTTGCGGAGAAAATGTAATTTATTTTACAAATTGAGTTGTCTCTGGGAAGCATTAAAATTAACTAGAAGAAAAAAACTTTAAATGCTAATTATGCTGCAAGGAACGATAAAAAAAAAGTTGAATATAAAATTAATTAATTCTTAAATTGATTCATAGTTTATTTTAGAGTTTAGAGCAGTTTAAAAATAGATGTACGTAAAAAATCAAAATCTGAATTGCCCAGAAAAATGATTTTTACTCTTACTTTTAGATTCGTGAATAGCACCATAAAGTTTTTTTTTTCATAGCCATCGTTATTTTTAACAACGCTAAAAGACGTTAAAAACAATGCTCGTTCCCGATGAATTAATAATGAGTTTTTCCAATGAAAATTTTCCAAAACATTTATTTTCAAGCTCTTATTTTATCCCATGTGGAGTTCAATAAATGCTTAACATAAATTGTAATGGTAAAAAATAAATAAATAAAAGGAAAAAACGAACAAGACATGACTTACAACACTACCTCAACCAAAAGAGGTGGACAAGAAAACATGTTCACGAGGTGCAACAAGCAAATGTAAAAATTTCTTTTATTGTGTTGTGCAGAAAGTTAACAAGAAGAAGAAAAAATGGTAAAAGAAGAGCATCGAGATCAGAAGAAAAGAATTAAATCAAATAAAACTTATGTTCACCTCCGCATATTTTTTACTCCCTATTGTTGTTGCCTCTTTTTCTATATTTCTATACATTTATATATTGTCTTTTAATGCTGGTATAGTATTTTCTTATATCTAATTACGTGGTGGTGGTGTACTCTACAACAAAATTGTATTCTCAGTCAGTTTGAAACAGCCAAGCAAAATGAACCCATCCAGGTGAGGCGGGAGGACGCGGCAAAAATGACTAAAAGAGGCGATACGCTCTGTAAGCAGAGGAGACAGTTAATGAAAAAAAACCCAACGATATATTCAGGCTGAAGAAGAAGAGAGTCTCTCATTCTTAAAGCCAATTTTTGCCGCAGAAGACCCCTTTTCGCGTCTGAGCACGAAAGTTGGCACAAAATTTCTTCAACAAGTCCCTCCATTGAACTTTATTGTTTGAATTCAACCTCCTCTTCCTACATGGCAATGAATTTCTTTGAGTTTTTTCTACCTCCATGAAAGCGAGGTATTGATTTCCACAAGAGAAAGACCAAACGTGGTACACACAATGTCTTAAGATGTCACCTAATCGCACCTTAACCCTTATAAATGCTTCAGCAATGCCGGAAGGTCTTTGAACAATTCTCTCGTGAGAATTATGCAGGATCATTGTACGTACGAGTACACACAGCGAAACACAATTAAATGTAATTTTACATCGAAATTCAACCGCAAATTTTCTCTCCTTTTTTTTCATTTAATTGGGGTAGTTTATAACCCCTCGAAACAACATTTTCGGGGCGTTAAATGTTAAAAATTACAAAAAGTCAATAATGTGAATTTAACAACCATTTCCGGTTTTTTTTCTTCGGCTTATTTCTTGAGCAATGAGTAAGTCGTCAACATTAGGTGACTCACGAGATACCTTTGTGAAAACAATAGTATATCAGCAATTTTTCCACGTCTTTGGACAGCTTATTTCGTAAGAAAAAAAGTACTTTACACACTTCATTGAAAAATCACTAAAAAATATTTCATTTAAATTCCAACTTGAAACTTTTTTTTACATCGAGTTTTAGGAAAATATTATTTTAATTTTAAGACGAAAAGGAGTCTTATAATTTATTTAGATTAACTTTGCACTGAAGCTAAACAAAGTGGAGAAGTAAAATCGAGCGAGTAAAACCGTTAAAAGTTCTTATCAAAATATATTCAAATCAATCAGAAAATAGTTATAGATCTTTTTTCTTATTTTTCATTAATTTTTTTAATAAACTTTAGCTGCAAATCAATTAAATGATGAACTAAGCTAAATCCAAATCTTTCAAAATGGTGGAAATTTAGCACAAAGAAACCTCGAAAAGAATACCTACCTTCAATATAAATCTAACAAGGGAACATTGCAATTCGTACCTACTGATCAGAAAAGATTTTTTAACCTACAAAATCTCAAACAAAATTCTGTAAAAAATTATTTTAAGATGAAAAATTAAATCTTTTACGGCGATTTTTATAATGATTATTTAATTAAAATTATCATTTGTGGTATTTTATTTAATTTTCTAATGCAATTTATTGTTTAAACTTTAAAAAAAAAAGTCTTTCTTCTTTTGAAGGAATATTCCTTAATAAAAGGACTTAACTCGTCATGAACATTTGAACAGTATCCCTTGTAATATTTTAATACAAAAAAAATATTAAAATGGATTCAACGATTGCTTTCAATTTATGACTTCAATGTCTTGAAAATGTTCAGCTTCAGTAAGCAATTCTTTGTAATTGACTTAACATCAGCAAAAAGAACTTCTCTGTTTGCCTCTACTGCTTCTTCGTTGCTTTGTATCATAAAAGAAGGTTTTTAACGATTTAAACATATGCGTGTTATGACAATGGGATCCCCTCATTTTGCATCAATCATTAAATTTATTCTGAGCCCCACATTACGCTATGATGACACATTCAAGACATTTTAAAAGGGCTGCGAGAGAACACACGATCGATTGTCAGCACTTTTCGTCACTATTTTATTACCTCTCAGACCATCTCAGGCGACGTCTTCAAAGAGAGGGAGTTGCAAAAAGAGGAAGTAATAAACCCAATTAGTCCAAATTAGCTTCTGCTTTGAGTTTAATTATAAACCGAACTTTGTTATGATCACCGCCATGATAAGGTTTTTTTTTGTGTGAATAATAGCGAGGTTGAGATCGTTTATCACTATAATTTTGTGAAAAAAAAATTATATGAAACCCCGATTATTCGCAAAATTCTAACAAAATTCAAAAGAATTATATATTATCTAAATCTTTAAAAAAAAAACCAAAAACTTTGCTTTCTGGAGAGAAAAAAAATCTTTTGTACAAAATTGAATGAAAAAGATCATGAATGATGATCATTTATTGCACTGTGATTAACCAAAAAACCCCAATTATTCTTGAGAAATTTTTCTTAAAGATGACCTGAATTTGCAAAAATCAATCACTTTCTATAAATAAAAAAAAGAAATATGAAAGATTCTCAATAAAGGCAATCTGGGTAAATGAAGTAGAAAAAAAAACTTTCTCAATCGAGATCATATTCCAGGGACAATTTTGCTTTATTTCACTTCAAATATCATCCAATTTCACGTGCACAGAGTGAAAGAGATTAATGGATGGGAAGAAGAAGTGAAGACGCAAAAAACGAGCACTCGCAATGGAAGAGGAATAAATTATAAGGTTTGATGAGAGATAGTAAATTTGATGTGAATGGACATCTATAAATCACTTGCGATCGTCTCAAATTGAAATTTTTTTCCCATTGAATTGGCGTCCTCGTGGGGACATAAGTGATCGTTACGAGAGGGGGGGGGGCGCATGGAGAAAACAATTAGTCAAAAAAAAGTATTGTCTTGAGGCGTATAAAATTTGATACTACCCATTGATTGTGAGTCATGTTCATTAGAGGCCCGGAAACATTTCATAAGAGATCCCCATTTTGCCTCCAAAACTTCACAGTAATTTCTTGTTCCAGAAACATGGTATACGATCGCTAAATGGAACCTCTTTTGGCTGAAACATGCATAACACACATTTTCTAATTGCTACTAAAAACTAATTTAAAGTTTTGTTTTTCAAACTCATAATTAAATTACATTTTATTCTAAAAAGTATTATTTTAGGTTTGATGAAGACATTCAGTAGAAACAAAAATTAGATATAATTTGTGAGAATATTGACAAATTCTTTTATCGAACACCCAAAACTGAATCCAAAAGATTTTTTAATGATTTAATTGCTCCTCAAAAATTAAAAAAGTTTTAAATATAATTATTTAAATATTAAGCATTTAAATGGACAAATACAACAAAATTGATCAAAAGTCTTATAAAAAAAACGTAAACCACGCCCCCACTCTGTATTAAATTTTCCTTTAAATACGTAAAACCCGTAAAACATATGCGTCAATGCTCCAATTGATTTTTTTTTACAATGGAGGCGTGGCTATAATAGTAGTTTAGGTATTTTATTGATTTACTAATTTATCTTTTTCTCTTTGTATTAAGCATAAGAACATCTTGTCGAAATTCATAGGTGAAACAATAGCACAATTGCCTCATGCATTGAAAGAGGAAAAAAAAACACAATAATGACGTCATTTTGTGCATTTTTGAACTAAATATTTGCAGTTTTTTACCAGATAATCATTTATTATGTTTTCTCAATTGCGGTCTTGATAATTTTGTTTCCATCAGAGAATACTAAATACGTTGGAAAAATATTTTTATTTTCAGAATAAACCCCAAACATCAAATTGCCCTCGCTTTACTCTATAAGCATTGCACGCATTGGCAAAAAAAATTGAATAGAATAGTAAAAGTGAGGGTAAAGTAACCCACAATGCGGTATACTCGACCCCTTGCAGGTCACTGCCGAGTCGAAGGTATTGAAATTTTGGGATGGTCTCCTATACAAACGGTAAGTGAAAAAGAAATTTAATAGCCAGGTAATCGACGAAAAAGGTCATTTGGCGATCTTTTGCGTTTTTTTGCGTGTGCAGCACTCTTAATATTATTTCCTCTACTATCTAATTTCAATTTCTGTTTTTTTTTTGGCTTCACTAAAAGTGCCTTTTTTCGGGTGAATTAATTCCATTTGAGATTACCGCCAAGCCTAAGAAGTGTATAGGCATTGAGATCGCAGCAATTTTCGGTGTCATTTGGACCATCTCGTGTGAGAATTGGTCAAGAGATCGCATGAGTTTTTTGTTGATCGTCAAGAGAAATTAATCTCAATGTGTGTCTGTGCAACTATGAGAATGACGGCTAGATTGTGATCTTCCCTACACAACAATTCTTTGAAATTAATTCAAGAGGTTAAGGTCTTTTTGCCCCTTTATTCTTGCGAGAGTTCTTTTTTTTTCATTCATGCTGCTGCTGCGTTGCCTTCTCAAGCACATGATCACTATCAGAAGATCTAATGGAGAGGAGCTCTGGTGGATCGTATACAGAGAGTGGAAAAAATGTGCGCGATCGTATCAAAATGATTTGTCGGGAAACAATTTTGAGAGAATGGAGATCATGATCAATGTTCAAATTCACGAAAAATTGTCCATTGAACTGCCGTGATCGCAATGGAATGCGCACCTATTTTGCATAACATGGCAAATTTATTTTTGCATCCGCCTCCTGAAGAATCTGTACGTCTTGTGGGTTGGTTTTGTGTTATTATTACTTAATAAATCCGCTCATAGAGAGAGAGAAAGAATTATATATGTCACAGTACACACCTTAATGAGGAGGATTAATGTATTCCCGCCGTAGCAACATATTTTATTCCACCATCACCCCTATATGCATAATTTTTTTCCCACAAATTGCAGAGCTTAGTGAGTCCTCAACAACACTATAAAACCATAAGGGGGGTAAACACAAGATTATTAAATTTTCTCACTGTGTGTTTTTTCACTTATTTGTTGTAAAAAGCAAAAATGTTTTTTTTTTATCCAAAGATGAGCGTGGTTGAGCACACATGCCCGGCAATCACATCAAATATCTGCCGAAAAGCACTTGAAACATCTGCCACGATTGAGACCAATTTTCTCTCATGTTCACCACTCCTCTGTGTGATCCGAATTAATCTCTTCTGTTTGTAACACCACAAACAACCACGGAGTGTGAACAAATGCTCTTCCTCCTCGATGGGCAACACAGCACAAACTGAACAACAAACTCCGCGCTACGAGGTTCGCGTGTTGTTAAAAAAAAAACCTCTGCTTTGGCTTTTTGTGAAGAGAGGGGAGATTTTTCAATTTATAATTCCAAAGGCATTGAGGGGAATTAATATTATGTACCTTTGAGCTTCTCTCTTTCATCCGGCGTCATTATAATAATTCTCAAGTGCATACCGCCGCATCTCTTTAGATCAAGCCCTAAAATACATAAACTCCTTATCGCTTCTCAACTGATTCAAAAAAAAAATAACGCTTTTCTCCCGCCAAAGGGAAAGATCGAAGAAAAGATCTTTCAGCGAAGAGAAAAACACGAAATTCCACTCAAATAGTGCCAACCTCCCCTAACTTTCACCCTTTTCATTATTTTTCTGCATCTGCATGGTGGAACAATGCCAACGTACTGACTTTCATCAACAACTGCACGAAGGGTGGTGTTGGCAAAAGGGGGTGATTTTTGATTCAGGACGCCGCAATCAAGCGTCACATTGTACCGGGCAAGTCGGTGAGGTGACAATGTTATTATTATCTATATAATAAAGAAAGGTCTGTTTGTTGGTAATCAGTCGTGTTCGGCTATACAAATCTACACCGTTTGACCGATCGCGATGAAATTTGGTACAGAGGCTCCTTATAACAGGCGGTTTCGAGTGGCCGTATCCATTTTCCCCCCAAAGCCCCCCTTCAGGTAGCCCCCATATAACTCTCATGCATTTTTTGCGAATTTTTGAATTTGGCGCCCGAAATGTTGTATGAAAATGATTTCTTCTCTTTACGATTTTTTTCTTTTGGGTTTGATAAGTGGCCCAAATATAGGGGAGACCGGGGTAAAAATAGTCAATTTGCGTAAATCCTTATCTGCAGGATTCCCCAAGGGCAAGAAAATTTCCTCGATAGGTCATTCTTATAGGAAATTTCCTGGCCTACAACTTTGTCTCAGACCACTTTTCTCTATCTCCACAGGAAATATGAGTTTTCGAGCTTTTCCTAAACCCTTCCGCTTCTGACTTTTTTTAAACGCGGCGGGTAAATATAGTCACCAGTTGGCTAAATAAAGTCGGTCGAATTTTCCGACATTTCCAATGATTTTCCAACTGAGAGATTGATAGTAGTTGATAGCTAAACTTCTCACCTTTTGATCCACGACAAGGAATTTCACTTTTATACGCACTAAAACAGAGAATTTTGCGATTTTCTCAAACACGCCATTTTGCAACAAATGAATAGAAAATATGTCAAAAATTTCGAACTCCCATATGATTTACATGGGTTGACCCGATCTACCCCAAGGGGTATGTTTTGATTCAAATAATTGTTCAGAAAAATCATTAAAAGTTATTGAAAAATACACCTTGGCAACGTTTTCTGAAGTAACCCAGCTAGTGAGAAAAATTATCAGATTGGAAAATTGCTGAAGGAAAACTTCGGAAAACGCGTTTTTCTCAATACGCAAAAGTTTGGGAAATGGGCCAAAAATCTATTTTCATTTTTAACTCCTAAAGTACTGATCAGATAACCTCCAAATTACTGTCAAAAATTATAGGTTGGTAGGGCTTTGCACCCTAATTTTTTCCGATTTTTCCGATTTATATTTTGGGAGAAATTGGCATTTGAAAATTCCAAAATGACTATTTTTACCCCGGTCTCCCCTACTTATATACTTATAAACCATCATAATTTTTTTTTCTAAAATTTGCGCGAAGCGCAACAAATCCCCGCGAAGCGGGGCGAGGTAAATTGGAGCGAAGCGACAATTTACCTCGTTATTATTATGTTGTATTATGTATATGGAAAATCATAGAATTTATTCAATTTTAAAATAATTTAAAATTTGTTCTCAAAAATACTTAGGGGAACGTGGCCCAATTCGGACCTCTTAAAGCCTTTTTAAATCCGCTATTACTTAAAATTGATAAAACTTTAAATGTAGAAAGTTATGGAAGTTAAAAGAGCATTAAATGGGCTTTAAAATGGTACCAAATTAAAAAATTTTGATCTTTAGGTATTTTATACCATTTTTTCTCATTTTGCGCGGACCTTTAGAGGTCGGAATTGGGCCACGTTCCCCTAAGATTAAAAGGATAAGGTCACAAATACATGGGGATGTGAACCCAGACGGATTTTGACCAAACTTGGCCTTATCCTTTAAGAAAAATTATGCTGGGAATGTAAAAAGATTTTAAAATTTTTTACAGGTTTTTCTTAGATTTCTAAATTTTCACATACAATTCCTAATGAATTAGGCGAGAACGCGGTGAAGTTCTTCTTTTTCAAAAATTCAGATAAAAATTCTAAAAAATAATTTTTAGAAGAGAAAAATTGATTTTGGGGAAAATTCATGAGAAGATATTTTCATCATAATTTTTTTAGGGTCAAAAGGGGTATGTATCTGTGAAAATAATTGTATAACTGAACCGAATATTGACAATTATTAGGTACTAAATCATTCAAATTGAAGCAAATTAAATTATTAATTAAATACAATAGAACAATGAAGAGCCAGAAAACGCGAAAAACTGTTTTTGGTCAAAGAAATAAAATTTGAGGAAGAAATCAAAAAATTTTCAATTTTTCAATACACCGGTTCTTTGAGCCATTTTACCCCACACCCACCTAACAAAAATTTCATATTTTTTCAATAAGTAAAGTCGGATAAGTGCTTTAATATCATGGAGATACGTTAACCTACTTGCTCTGTACTGCATGTGATGTCTTTCTCAATTAATTATAAAATATTCCAACCAATGTGAATGACAGTGCAAATGGAAGAATCTCTTTGATTCTCCATGTTACATTTCTTTTGCATTTTAAACACACATAATCGTGAGAATATTCTCTGTTGTAATTACAATTTTTTTTCTTCTTCACCACCTCTCCCGTCTTTGTCGGTGTTGCTATATTAAAAAAAAGAAGTTACATTGAGAATTTTATTTAAATGAATTTACTTTTTTTTCCGGAAAGAAAAGAAAAATGCGTGTTGTTGTCTCACTAAAGTCTTTAATTTGTATTTAATGCACAGATACTTTTTTTTCGGTTTTGCTATAAATACTTTCCATAGAGCAATGCATGGTGCGTTCTTTTGATCTTAGGACATTGTGACATTCGAGTCCAGAAGTTTGTACGATGGGCCACTTGAGCTCTTTCCCGGGTAGATGAGGAAGAGCGTCAGTTGCAAGATTGTGAGGATGCACCCCAGGAAATTTGGTATCTATTGTAAAAAGGGAAATGAACCATAATTACGATCAGATGCAATCTGTCGCGGAGGACGGTGATTTGTTTCGTCTTCCTTTTTTTTCTTTCCTACCTGAATAAAGGAGTCCTCAATGATCACACCATAGATAAACCACTGAAGGCAAACGAAGAAGGAAGAGAGGATCATTGGAAAGGGAAGACTGTCTGAATTCTTGACTCTTATCACATGAAGCAACATCGTCAGAGGGGCTGCGAAGAATAATACAGTCACGGTGCAACAGATAATACCTAAAAAGAGAGAAAAAAAGAATATTTCAAAGAAAATTCACACCTCATGCTTTCTGTGGATCTGCTGTAGTTTTATCAAATAAAAATCTCACAAATGGGTAGCATGACATGGGATTTTCTCTTTTCTAAACACACTTGAAGGACACCTGGTTCTTTAAGCTGTACCCAAGCAACAGCGTCAAAAGACGTTGTTCGTTGTTTTTTCTCACTTGCTCTTTGTCAAAATGTATTGCGCTATCACTGTCAAACAAGAAACGCGGTTTCTATGTTATATAACCGCCTTTCTTGTTTGACAGTGACAGCGCAATACATTTTGACAAAGAGCAAGTGAGAAAAAACAACGAACAACGTCTTTTGACGCTGTCGTATGGCCAGGCCTTTATAGTATTTATTTTAAACAAATAAAGAGAGGTCTTTGTCTTAAAATAAGGAGTTGTAACTAATTTTATTTATTTTCATTTTTTTACATTTTTCTTTTATTATTTTTTCACTTTATCGTCTTCATTATAATTTTCATGACATCTCTGGATGCACTGTGAATATACCTCGACCTGCGGGATGAAGTTCTGTACAAATTACATTTGGTCGAAATGCAGTATTAAAAAAAAAGAACTTGATTTTTTTTAATAAAAAAAATGAAAAAAAAATTTCCTGTTAATTTATTTTTATATTCCTTAAAGTTGCATTAAAATCAAAATAAAAGGTTTTTTTTGGTGTAGATTTGGTTTTTGCGACAAAATCAGTTTAACATCTTATCAAAATCAAAAACAGATTATTCCAACTTAGCTGAATAAGAAAAATTATTACCTTTCCAACAATACCCCATTAACCTCAATCGGTTAAGAAATACACCCATAAAAGGCGTTTAAAATGATAAACTATGAAAAACTATTTTAAGGAATTGACGGATTTTCTCGGCGTATGGACTAAATGTTGACCTCCTGTGTCGAGGGACTGTAGTTCTTGCAAGGGGTGTTTATCTGGCGAATAATTCGATATTTTTGGCGAATCTTAGCGAATCATACGAATCTTTGGCAAATTAATTTATACACTCATAGTAAGTTCCCACAAAGTAAGACGAAGTATATGATTAATGTAAAAAAGTTACAAGACTTATATAGGTTCCCAAGAAGTGTTGCGAAGACGAAGTATATGATAAAGATGTAAGAAAGTATCAAGCCTTATATATGTTCATACAAAGTGTTGCGAAGACGAAGTATATAATTAAAATGTAAAAAAGTAACAAGCCTATTATACAAATTTTAATTTTAGCGAGATATATTATATTTACCTCACAATATAAAAGAAAATATCAACACTATTCCTTGTAAATTAAAACCTTTCTCCGGCTCTATTTTATTAAATTAATTTGAATTTTTTATCTGACAAACATTATTCAAGAAAAAACGTTAAAATTACTCATTAAATTTTTGCATGATAAAAGAATGTTGTTGTAGTTTGTGGAAGTGGTCTTGTGGAACGGTTGCAATGATAAGTGTGATAAGCCAGGTGTGTGTGTAGTTTTAATTACAAAAGCACATGGAATGTGTCCAGTAATCGTAAGATGACGTGTTATCAATTTTAGGCAACTTACCCAATATCTCAATGGCCCTCTGTTCCTCCACCTCGTACTGCGTGTACGCAACAACAGATACGAGTACAAGGAGGACTGTTGCAAATTGGCGCAGGATGACCTTTTTATTCGTAGACAGGACGTAGAAGATCACGGTGTAGCAGAACATCAGGCACGTCCCGGCTATATTGACTAGAACCACGGAGGCTTCATTGGTCAGCAGACCATATTTCAGCCACAAACTGCATCTGAAAGAGGCGAAAAGCTGGGGATTAGGAATTAATTCTTTTTTTTAATGTTGCCGGAACTTACGAAAGGAAACCGGAAATAAATGGCACAGCCGAAACATTTTCTGTTGATTTCCTTTGCATGCACTTCCGGCAAACGAGGATTCCAGAGAGAAACTGGAGGATTGTCGAAATGACTGTGGTTGTTGAGAGAAAATCCAGCAATTCTATAGACATTTCCTGGCCGTTTTTTTTTCCCGGAAGCCGAAAATTTCTCCTCCTTTTCTGCAGATGCGTCTTGTCCTTGTTTCCGTTGATCCCTTTTAAATCTTCCAATCCATAAGTTTAAATGTATCGTCACTAAATTATCCCCAAAAAAAGAACTTAAAGTTTTTCTTTTGAATGAAAATTGTGGTTTATCACAAAAAAAAATCCAAATATTTTGTTTTTCCACCTTGACTTTTTTACCACTCTGAAGTTTTTATGAATAATTTGACATTCAGACGTCAAGAAAAGTGACAGATGGGACTTATGCGGGCCTTCTGTTTGCGCCCGGATGCAATGTAAGTGAAAAAAGTGAATAAAGTGTTGTAATAGGGGTTGATGGAGTGTAGGAAGGATGTATCGCCAATTGCTTCGGATCACTCCACTCAACTATGCATCCACAGTGCGTATTTCTTTTCCTGGACTCACCCAGATGCGCCTCGAAAGTTCCGGCAGGTCAGTTGAAGTATTTCCTTTATAAATGAGAACAGTTCAGGAGATTCCCTTCCTTCTTTTGCAGCCCATCCAGCCCTGACACACCTGGCAAGGTGGACAAGGAGTCCAAGTATAGTCGTGCCAATGTGAAGAAGAGCGTAAGAGGCTACGTATTCACGCGATACTTTGACTACCTCACCAACTATGACAAAGTCCTGGAGAAGAAGTTCCCGGCGGCGATGCACGTCTACCGGGTATTTATGGTGGGCATCAAGGACTTCTACACGGACACCAAGAAGTTCCTCAAGATCATTCGCATCGTTAACACCGCGCCCGGGGGCTTGAAGGCACTCACAAGGAAGGAAATGGAGCTCTATCATCAAATGCCGCGTGATATGAGGAAGATTGCTCCTGTCCTCCTCATCTCTGCGCTCCCCTTTGCCAATTATGTGATATTCCCACTCGCGTAAGTCTTCTGCAACATCTTAAAAACTTTTTTCTAAATGCAAAAGAAGCCTTAAAAAAACGACTCCTAATCGCATTTTGCTCACGATTATCTCACATTTTAGAGTAATTTTATTATCAGGAAACTCAAAAGTTGGGCTTTTTTGTCATGAACCTGAGGCCCGATTATGGAGTTACCCAGAATTGGTTCTCCCAACATATTGGTTTGTCCAATATTTACACGGATTTCTAACCTAAGATATTCACATAAATTGAGTGCAATTTTGATTTTCTGTCTCATTCACACCTATTGAATGTAATGGTAAAAATGTTAGGTTAGAATATTCCTCATTCATAAGTTTTTATAACAAGCAACGATGCAGAGCAGTCAATATCAGTTCAAGATTTGCCTCTCGTTGTAATATTGCACTGGTGGGAACGAGTGTGGGGATATTCCTGACCGAATGAGAATTTTTTTCATATCTGCATTACAACCTATCGAACACCACCGAGTCTTGAACCCGCCGACCATCCCAGGGACAGAGCAAACGGACACTGGGCCGTCTGCTTTGCAACTGTTCTACTGGGCCGATTAACCGCGAAAAATAAAATCAAAACAATAAAAAGTGAGGTTATGTTGAGTTTCGCCGGTTTCGCCGCGTATAAAAATGTTCGCCACCTGAAATATGCGCAATAATACAACCGCGAAGTGAATGTTGGTTACTCTTCCAACAATTTGTAACCAGCATTTCCAATTCTGGGTGGGTCCATAATCGGGCCTCTGATAATTGCGTAAAATAGCCTCATCTGAATAACATTTTTCTTCAGATATATGTACCCAAGATACTTCCTAACATCACATTTCTGGGACATTCGTCAGAAGAGTGAGTTCCAGCAGCTCTACCTGAAGGAACGCATCATCCACAATCGTCGTATTTTTCGGTATATGCAAGCAAAGCTTGAACAACTTCGCCCCGTGGAGGAAGACTTTGCAAAAGTCTCCAATATCCTTGGGCTTCTGGGTAGTGGACTTCATCCCACGGCTCAGGAAATCCTCGCAGTACGTCCAATCTTCGGCAGAGCTCCCTACCAAATGAGTTCCCTCTCATCAGGGCATGTTGCCACGCTGTGTCACCTACACGATGTCCGTACGGGGCTACTGAAGCGTGCTCGCTTAACGGAACGTTTCACGCTCTTCCAGCACATGGACAGGGCCATCAAGCACGAAGGTGGGGTACACAATATGACACCCGACTCCCTAAAGCACGCCTGCTACCTGCGCGGCCTCAACCCAACAAATCTCAGCAACGACCAGATGATTGAGTGGCTGCGCGACTGGGTGACCGTCTCGCTGGCCGTAGACACGGAAACAATGAGCCTCTTCTTCCACCTACCCATCCTCATTGCCTACAATCACCCCAACAATTGGGTACTCACACACAAGTGAGCCCACCCAGCGTAGTAGCTAGTCAGTGTGGTGGTGGATGAGACACCCCCACAAGACTCACGTTGACTGTTGAACCCCAAATGTAAATAAAAAAAGTTCTCGCAAATTAAAAGATTTAATTTTAGAAGAAAAAAATCTCTTTATTTCTGAAAAGGAAATTATTTACAAAAGCATTCCATTTTTATTTATTAATTTCTACGACTTTTCTTTAAAAAAAATCCCATAAAAAGCAGGAATGTACCTTAAAAAAATTAATCAGAGAAAACAAACGAGGATGGAATTAAAGGGTAATTCTGGATTAAGAAAAAATATTTCCTACACAGAGAAAAATATTTTCCCAAAATGCAAACTAAGGGAATTGAAATCGTTCTCACAGATTGTCTTGAAAGTAAAAGTACGCAAAAACCAACCTATTCGTGGATTAAGACGCTGATAAAAAAATTTTGGGGTAGATTCTGATACAAATCTTTTCTTTCCTTACAATTCGTCAGTTTTAAGTTTTTTGGTATTCTGGGAAAAATCTTTTAAGATTTCATTTCTTTCTTTAAACGGGTTTCTCAAAGAAAATTACTCTTCAAGCGCCCTTTAAAGTTCTTTCTGACTGATTTCTGGAAATACTTATTCTTTGAGAACGACAACAGAATAATTTTAAAAATCCATCTGTTTTGTTAGAAAAAAAAAGATTTTTATCAGAATTTTACTTTGAATGAAAAAATATTTTTTTTAATTTTTTAAGTTCATCATCATCACTATGGTAAGATATCACAGTGTTCAAAAACTAGGGCTATATGCACTTTTTAAGTTCAATTAAAAGGTTTTTTTTTATTTGCAGCGATTTTTAATTTTTTTATGCGCTTTCTAAAAATGTTCTATTTTGTTAAAAGAAAAAAAAATTAATCAAATTAAAAAGATTTTTCCATATCACAGAAAAATCGTTCTCATGTTTGAAAAGATCCTGAATAGGAGTGAAACTAATATTACGTGATCTATTTAAAAGATGATATCCCTAAAATAGACTTCTAAAAGGTTAATCTTCTCAACTTACCACCCACATTTTCCAAAATTTTTGCGTCTGTTTTATGATTTTTACGTTTTTTCTTAAAGTTTTGCGAATTTTTTTTGAATTTCGTGTGATTTTCTTAAAGTTTTAACGTTTCTTCGCATATTTTCATTTCATCGCAGCTTTTTCTTATTTTCTTTGCAATTTCCTTAATTTTCCACGTTTTACTGATTTTTTTTATATCCCACTCTTACTTCTTCTTCTTCTTTTTCTAAAACTCACATAGTGAAGTGTGATCAACGAAACAGAAACTTTTCACATTTATTTTTCTCTGTGTAACATTTAACACGAAATCTTTCAATCTAACAATTTATTTGAATCATTTGAATTATTTTCTCATATTTATTTTCAATTAAAATCTGCAAGAATGACTAAAATTGTACGTACGTACATTCCTGCTTCGTTGGGATTTTTTTTATCTAAAATTGCTTTAAATTACCTATTTAAAAAAAAAACTAAAAAGAAAATAAACTTAAAGCTGATTTTTTTGTTCTAAAGGACGAATAATTAAGACGAGTATTTCGCGCAATTTAATTTCTAGAGACGTTCAGAGTGGAATAAAATGGGGTAGATCCCCAATGGGAGGCCTACTGAAGGGAACACTTGGCACAACAACACACTCCCCCACGGATTCATCATTGGAAATGGAAGAAATGGAAGTCTCACCACATTCATCCTGCCCACTGATCCAGTAGTTCCTTTTCATTTTGCTGACTTTTGCCAATGTCCTGGCTAGACGTTCCTTCGCCTCTGGACTCAATTCAACATCCTCGCACTCGCGTTCTTCAGCAAAGTAGCGCACTTTGTCATTTTTGAACACAACATTCGGTGGGTCGCGTTTTTTGGGCACTTTTTCACTTGAACTCATTAACTTCTTCTGCGGATGCGGGAAGGGACAGCGCGGTCTATCACAAACGCCCTTTGCTTCGACTTCCGGACAGATGCGATCATGACGTTTGGGGCACTGGAAGAAAATTCATTTTTTTTTGCGGGAGAGACAAGATGAGAGTGGAAATCTCGGAATTAGTAGGATTTTTTTTAAAGAGAATTTTCCAAAAGAAAAGTCATTCAAATTGAAATTTCCTCACCTTTTCGGCTTGTTTGCAGAACCCCTCGAGGAAGTCTCGACAGATTTCTGTCTTCTCATTGAGCTTCTTGTGCAAATAGGGGCAATCTGAGGCTGTACAGCATCCTTCCAGGAAGAATTTGCACGTTGGCATCTTGGACAGGTCAGCTTTGTGCGCCAGGAGGCATTTGGGGTCTTTGCATGCACCCTTGAGGAATTTCCGGCAAACAGCTACTTGTTCCGGATCATGTACCCGATGGCAGCGCCCCCTCTCACGTGCCAGACACTTCCCCAGACGACGATAGATGAGGCATGGCAGGTTACTCTTGACCATTTTATTGGCCAAAAAGGAGATACTTCTCTGCTTGGCGATGCTGCAGAGAAATAAAATTTTTTTGAGGTTATAACAAAAACATATCTTTCCGGAAACATCTCCCAGTCATCCCTAACCTCAAATGCGTCCGGGCAAAGTGAGAATTCGTCCTTTCGTACGTTCCATTCTTATTAGCCGTGTACGTTAGGCCACCAAAGTGGATTCGTGTCAATTTCAGCGCAGACGATGACGCATTTGACTTCCGGAGGCGCTTCCCATTCCCATCCACCGTAAACTTCTCCCCACGAATAAATAGCACACGATCCTGGGCTTTCTTTGGCGATACATGCGTCTTGGTTACAGCACCAGGGGTAGATTTTTGCAATTTATTCGCAGTGGATTTGTACAGAACACCATTAATGTTCAGGAAATGGAGCTTCCGGTTCTTTGACGAAGTGTTCGGATGAGAAGATTTGGGGGTTTCGTTGAATCGTGATATCTTCTGAGGGGAGTAGCTCACGAAGGAAGTTCCACTAGGGTTAAAAAAATATATTTGTGGCTTAAAACTGATCTTTTTGGTAAAAGAGAATATAGAAAAGACTGAAAAACACAAAAGAAAATTAATTCAAGATGGCTGCTGTCCGCCATTGTAAAACAACCGTCAATCATTATGAAAAGAACGTATTTTTTGTACGACAAGTGCTGATGCAAGTGGCGATATTAGGTGAAAATAAAATTATTACTTTGCTCATCACTGTAATGCTCTATTTTCACGACCACAATTGTGATCACAAACAGAAAAAAAAATCCTTTTTTAGGACGAATTTTTCTAAATAACTAAAATTAGGCAAAAACTTAGAAAAACTTACATCCTCATCAACTTTCTATTGGTGGTGGTAACAATCTTTGGGCTGAAACTGCTCCTGAGCTTCCTCTGACTAGGTGGTGTCATCTTCAGGGTTAAATTCCTTCTGTCAATTTTGTACAAATTCCTCCCGCCTTCGGAGCTCTTCACGGGGCTCTTCTTGCCCACCCCAATGGGTGTCTGGCTCGTCGTCCGGATGAGCTTATTCTTGCTAATCTTCACCAGCCTCGTACTTGGCACTTGGGGTCCCTTCACAGCTGCTGGCTTCCCCACATTCCGGATGAGTTTCCGTCGGGTCTTGTAAATGGGCGGCGGTGTCGGGGTGGCTTCTTCGTGGATCACAGTGGGATTTGGGTCTACTGGGACAGCAGCAGCGGGCAAGGTCAGGAATTTGGGATTAACGTGAATATTTGACGCAACTGTGGCCTTTGTGAAAAATGACGGATTTATGTGGGCATTCCGGAATTTGGGATTAACATGGATGGATTTGAACTTAACAGGGAGCACTTGGTCCTCCATTGTCTTTTGCTCTGAGCACAGGTATCTTTTGATAACAGAAAATACTTGGAAAATACGATTAAGTTTCTTTTTTCACAAATTTTCTTATTACATTGAATTTTAGACGAATTTAGTTTTAGAACAAGAATTCTTCATTCAAATTGGCCGTTAGTACACGGAAATTGCATTTCCACTTTTTAGCTGTGATTCTTTCTTCAAAGAAGCACAGCTTCTGTGTACACTCAAAAATGCAAAGTCGTCAGATCGGGCTCAAACTTGGGATGAGCACGAATTAGGGTCCCTACATTCCAAAAAACGGTGGCGCCAAAAATCTTTCCGGCCGGCCGTCCGGCCGTCCTGCCGTCCGGCCGGAATGTAACGCAATATTGCAAGAGAACGGTAATAGATAGAGACTTGCGGTCAACGGCAAAGTTCATATATCGGGTGGAAGACATCCGATTATGAAATTAAATCCAACCCCCCACCCCTCCGTCCGCCATTTTGAATAACTCCAAAATTTTCTTTTGCCTATATCTCAGCCCCTGTAATAGCTAGAGGTCTGAAATTTTGATATGTTGTAGGGGCCATCAAGACCTTTCCAATGATACCTCATTTTCGAAAATCGGCCAAGCCGTTTAGCCAATATGGCCGCCACAATTTTTTATCGAAAATCGGCCATAACTCGAGAACGGCTTGACCGATTTTGATCAACTTGGGCTCAAATGAAAGATATTAATGAGCCCTACAACTGCTCGGAACATCGCAAGTTCAAAAAATGACCGCAAGTGGCGCTAAAATCGAAAACAAAATTTTCGATGAGTTTTCGATGAATATCTCGAGCACGGCTTTATAGAATTGCTTCATATTTTGATATGTTATAGTTGGCTATAATATCTTATATCATGCCAAAAATGAAGAAAATCTATGTAGCCGTTCCGGAGATATCGCGTTTTAAAGTTAACATGTCATATCTTGAGTTGCATAAGATCAACGCCCCGCGAAGCGGGGCTTTTTTATATGCACATATAAAAGTAAAGTAAAATATATATAAATGCATAGATATATACATTATATATACATATAAAAATGCAAAGATAAAAATATATAAACTGCAAAGATAAAAATTAAATATAGCATGGATGGAACAGTATAAAGCGAAAGAACGGTAAGTAAAAACTTACGGGCTGTGATTCTTTCTTTGTCAGTGAAATGTGAAATTAACTGAAAATTGAGGATGGGCAAATTTTGAGGAAGGCTTTCGCGCGTACCGAATCACAGCCAACGCCCACGATTAAGGCATTTCACAAATTATCTGCGCGTTGGCTGTGATTCGGTGCGCGAGAAAGCCTTCCTCAAAATTTGCCCATCCTCAATTTTCAGTTAATTTCACATTTCACTGACAAAGAAAGAATCACAGCCCGTAAGTTTTTACTTACCGTTCTTTCGCTTTATACTGTTCCATCCATGCTATATTTAATTTTTTTACTAAAATTACTGAAATTATGGAAAAATACGGCAGAAAAAGAAAATTTCTTTAAAAAAAATAATAATCAAAAGAATCTTATACAAAAATCCTTGAATAAAACAAGAAACCGTAGAAAACAACAAAAAACTCATCTAAATATGCGAAAGTATCTTACGAAAGTTCCATGGAAATCAATGTGCGTTGAAGGGTGATCAATTTCTTGAGTTCCCTCAAAACCTGTTAAAGTACAAGACAAGAAACTTATCAAATCTCTTTCTTTCCGGTTCGCGAGAAATATGGTGAGTTTGTGATTTTCTCTGTGAGTTTTTCGTGGTTTTTTCATATAAATTCTGGAAAATTCTCAAATTTTCCCTTTCAAAAATGTTCATAAAAGATCAATGAAGAGTGAATTAATTAAATTATCTGGAAAATTGTGGGATTTATGTGAAAAATCCGCGATTTTTCCTTGTCCTGCCACATGTGTTGTCATTTGTGGATAGGAAACATAACCTCACAAATACCATAGGAGCGTCTTTCTGGACAAAAAAGTAATGAAATCTTTGTTTTTTTCAGCCGTTTAAGCGATTCGTAGAGACTGGCCGTGTGGCCAAATGCTCCCACGGGCCCCTCAAGGGGAAACTGGTTGCAATTGTGGATGTAATTGATCCAAATCGCGTCCTCATTGACGGACCCTGCACGGGGGTTAAGAGACAGGCATACCGTCTCAATAATCTCCACCTCACCAAGTTTGTCCTCAAGTTCCCATTCACATCCCCCACCAGGGTCATCCGGAAAGCATGGCTGGCCGCTGATGTGAATGCCAAATGGGCTGAGACATGTTGGGCTAAGAAAGCCAAGGCACAAGAAAAGGTGAGTGTTTCCGGAAAAAGTCAATTCAAACCGCATTGTCCCTCGAATCTCAGTGATGATCCTTTATCTTGATAGGAATGTGCCGACTGAAACATATATGAAGCCAATCTAATCTGAAAAACTCCCTAAAAAGCACAAAAAAATGTGATTTTGCAAGAATTTTTGTCTAAAATTGTGAAAAATTCCTCTTTCAGCGGTCAAATCTCAATGATTATGACAGATTTAAGCTGCGCGTGGCCAAGAGATCCCGCAACCGTATGCTGACAGTACAGTTCAGAAAGATGAAGCGGTATGCATCCATTGATGGGACGCTATTTGGTGAGAAGAGCATCCGGAAGCCCAAGCTATGGAAGGATCAGCTGGCCAAGAGGAAGGCCAAGAAGCCAAGTGGAGGAAAGACAGCCGCGGCTGCTGAGTAAATTTTGGATTCCAAGGCTTTTCAATAAAAGAAATTCACGCGGAGATAACAAATTCTCTTTTATTTGCATCCTATCGAAATTTAGATTTGGCTTTTTTTTAGGGGGAACAAATTGCTCGGGGTCTTCTCTTAAAAGCACTGATATTGTAATTGAGTTGAAATTCTTAATTGAAAAGATTTCGTCGCTTGTATCAGCACTTGTAGTAAAAACCAGACGATATTTAACAGTTTTATTCAAAAATTTAATGATTCTCACAGAGACAATATCCTTTTGAGGTAAATTCATAATTTTTAGAAAAAATCAAGGATTTAATAATTAAACTTTAAGCAGTGTAAGTTCACTTGGATCTGGGAAGGAGTCTCTCACGAAAATATTCTCATCTCTATCAAGACTCTCTATATATCCCATCCAGTAGATGACAATACCAGCCCCAAAGCGATTTTGGTAGCAAGAAAGCTGTTCTCTGACGTATTTCTCGTGATTTGAGACATCCCCAAAAAGGGCTTTGCTTTCAATCCAGTGAATTGGAATTCCTCGGTACAGACAAGGAACGACTAACTTTAGGTCAGGAGTCTTATCATATCCAGTGCGTCTCAGATCACCTTCGTCATGGAAAACCAATCCAACTTTCTTGGCCATTTCTTTCAGCTGAAATACAATTTGTATAGAAGAAAAAACGATTATGAATAAATTAAATTAAAATTACCCTTATTTCGTATTCCTCCCCTATGAATCTTCGAATTAAATCCGTAAGTGGGCCATCGTAGCTATCGTTGAAGAGACACTTTCGAACATTTGCAGCTAGTGCCATATCCGGAATGAGGTAGGGACTCTTCACCATGTTGCTGATGTCTCCTTTAGTCTTGGATCCTTTGTATTTTTCAGTCAGGAGGAGTCTTGCAAGGCCCACAGGTGAGAATTTAACATCAATTGATTTGTTCAGGAGAATGGAATCATCATTGGGATTCTCAGCAATTTCACTTTCATATTGCTGAAGGATAGTGGAAGATTGCGCCTGGATGTGGTAGTAAGTAGTCTTTAGTTGCGTCTGTACCTCCCGGGAAATGATACTGGACAACACGATGGGATATTCCGAAAATTCCGGGAAAGTCTTTTGCAATTCTCTTTCACAATCAATCATAAGACCTCGGAAGTTTCTTATGAATTTCACTATTTCATTGTACTTATCTACCGCTATCACTACCATGATGAGAATCTGTTGGGGGTGGAATCAAAATAAATTTTTATAAGGAGATCTTGAAGCTTTTTTGTTGTTACAGCAAAACTAACCTACCCCAATAAAGAATTTATTTATTTTGTTGATATGGATTATGATGGACATGACAACGGACAATCCTATGAGATTCTCTTATGCAACGAGACATGTCCAATGCTAGTGCAATGGCTTATTAATGGACATTCGATTGGGAAATGTCCAACAATATTCGCTAACTTTATCTTAACTAATTAATATTAAAACACTTGGAGGACCCAACATTTGGCACAACGCGGAGGATCAAATTGGTAATAAGTACCAGTTGATAAAATATGCTCAATAATTAATTATTAATCAGTTTATTGAACAAGGATCGAAAGTTTCACTAATTCTCAATCTCCTTCAAGCATTCCTACACCGAATTACTAAATATTTAATTTAGAAAATCGTCACTGAAAAAAAAATTGCGTAGAATCGATGCAAAATTGCCAATTCAAACGACTTTTTTAGCTACAATTTTACATAATTTATTATTGCGCCTAAATAATCACAAACTTTGATTCTTTAAGTAACTTTTTAATCACTTCCGGCAATAAAATTAGTCCACATTAATTATTTTTGACTGAGGAAAAGTGAACAAGAGTACTTTATTTGGGAAATATGGGGAAACATAACCTCAAAACCACGGCAAAAATGCATGGGATTTTGACTGGTAGTTATTACCAATTTGATCCTCCACGTTGGATTCTGACTTTGACCTCAATTATCTTCCAAAGAAAAGACTTTTCTCGAGATTTTCTTTCTGCTATCTTAAAGTAATTAAAATTCCCTACACATAGATGCTAAATTCATCGAGATAAGTCCAATAGATTTTATTCTGTGACGATTTTAAAGTTTCAATTGGTACCAATTACCAGTAAAGTCCTCCGAGTGTTAAGGGGTGTTTATCTGGAGAATTTTTCGATTCTTTTGGCGAATAATGCGAGGATTCGAAGATTTTTATTCTGGCTTCCTATTCATTGGAAAAATTTAAAAAAAATCGATCGCGGAATTCGCAAAGAACCGCGAAAAATTCCACGGAACTCGCGAAGAACCGCGAAATTGAAATTGATTTTCATTCAATTAAACATCCCTTGATTGATAGGCTGAAAATTATTAAAGACCGTGGTATTTGTGATTGTGAATCAAGAATATTTAAAGTTCTGACGTGGGTAAAAGCAATCAAGACGGAAGATTGCAAGAAAAACCCAACGTTTTTCGCCTTTTTTGCAAACAGCGCCGTTTCGAATAACTTATTACTTATTAATCTTCAGGCTCTAGGAATACATAATTGCACAAGCGAGATTTATCATACACAAAAAATTGAGAAACTTTTGTAAAGGAAAATTCTCTTAGGTCTGCAAGGGGAAAAATCTCCTTAATTTTCCTGACAAAGAAAAATCACAAATTATTCAAAACGTCGTTGATTGCAAAAAAAACGTTGCGTTTTTCTTGCATTTTCCCGCTTTTCCCGTCTTGGCCGCTTTTCTGAGGAATTTTTCATTCATAAAGACGACAATCGTTAATTATTTTAAGCACATAGTTAAAAAAAATAAAGTTAGCGAATGTAGATAAAGTCACTGACGGAAGTCATGAAAATGTCATTGAAACATTCTGTTTTTGTTCTACGACAGAGACCAGGAAAAAATAAGATAAATTCATCTAACATGTCGGACAAATCCACTGAAAATATACTTGATTGTCCAGCCAGGGTGAGATTCTTTATGGGGTTTTAGTGCGTGCATTACATGCTTGTTTACATTTTCTAATTTTGTTCTCACAGTGAATTTTTCTTTCGTTCTTAAACATTTTACAATGTCAAAGAACAGCTCAAATACCTCCAGTTCTGAACAAGAAGCTTCAGAAGTTTCAGAAGCTTCAGAAGTTACAACGAAAAGACGGAAATGTAAGCTACAAATCATTCTTAATTTGCTAAAAGATCTGCATTCGGTAACAAATAAATTTTTCTTGGACAATGTAGTGGATCATGAGGACCTCTATTTGGCCGACTTACCCAACTCTGAGTCTTATGAAAAGAGCTACATGCACAGGGATACAGTTTCTCATGTTGTGACAACAAAAACGGATTTTATAATAACAGCAAGCATCGATGGCCACATTAAATTCTGGAAGAAAATAGAGGAAGGAATTGAATTTGTGAAGCATTTCCGCAGTCATTTAGGTGCAATTACCAGCGTATCTGTTGACTGCCAAGGAAATCTCCTGGCCACAGCATCCATGGATAAGAGTATCAAAGTTTATGATGTCCCCAACTTTGACATGATCAACATGATAAAGGTGGATTATGTGCCAAGATGCACGGAATGGACGTACTCCGGATCTGATGTTATATCCAGTTTAATGGTGTAAGAAAACTCAAAGATTTTAATTTATTCTTTAAGATTTTGTATTAAATCAATAAGAGAAAGCCACAGGAAATGGAAAAGATGATCTTAACTATTTTTCTTTCCACAGAACCGATGCAGACTCCAACCTAATTTTTGTCTACGACGCTAAAGGTGATCACAAACTTCTCTATACCTTTGACAAATTACACACAGCTCCCGTGATAATTTTAAGGTATAATCCGGTGTATGAAGTTGTGATCTCTGTGGATGTAAAAGGAATTTTGGAGTACCGCACTGGACCTAAAGGTGAATTCACCTTCCCGAGCAAAATTGTTTCGTTCAACTCAAAGCTAGACACGAGCTTGTTTGAGTTTGCTAAACAAAAAACCATCGTCTCTAGTTTGGAATTCTCAGAGGATGGGAAGAAATTCGCCACACTCTCCCTTGATCGAATGGTCCGGGTATTTGCCTTCCTCTCGGGACGCTTGCTGCGTGTCTTCGATGAATCCTTGGCGAGATTCTCGGAGCGTCATCAGGAGCACCCGAGACTGCCAAATATGGAATTTGGTCGTCGAATGGCCAATGAGAAGGATCTTGAAAAATCAGATAAACTCTCCCAGGCAAATGTTATATTCGATCGAAGTGGCCACTTTATTCTCTACTCAACCATGCTGGGAATAAAACTGGTCAACATTGATACAAATAAGTGCGTGAAGATCCTTGGCAGTAGTGACAACATTAGGCCATTGCACATTTCGCTGTATCAGGGAAAAATACGTCGGACTAAGGGAGCAATTACATTCGAACAGGAAGCTTCAGAGAATCCCACACTTCAATCAATTGCCAATGATTCCACCTTATTCACAACGGCTTACAAGTAAGTACAGTAATGTGTTGGGTTGTCCAATATTTACACGGATTTCTAACCTAAGATATTCACATAAATTCAGTACAATTTTGATTTTCTCTCTCATTCATCCCCATTGAATGTAATGGTAAAAATGTTTCACTATAATTCTCTAAAAAGGCTGCCACGACCGAATCGCTACACCGATTTTCAAAAATTTACCAGATTTAGAAAGGTGAGAAATGTACCTTTCCAACGATAGTCTATTTGTCAAAATCGGTGCACTAGCGGCCGAGATGCAAGAGGTCAAAGTTAAAATTTGTGAAATCGTGAAAAAATGCTTTCGTCTAGCTTTACTAAAACGGTTGCCACGACCGAACCGCTTGACCGATTTTCAAAAATTCACCAGTTTTAGAAAGGTGAGAAATGTACCTTTCCAAAAAAAGTTAATTTTTGAAAATCAGTTAACCACAGCCGAAGATATAGCCACTTGAAATTTGCCTTCAAAAATACCTCATTTTTGCTTGCCCGGAAACTTTTTGAGGTTAGTGTACCTGAACGTTCTGCATGAGAACTCATTTTTGTCAGAAGTTTGGTTTAATGGGTGTGTGCACAGCACACCTAACCTCCTCTTTTTACCTCGCTTGAGTCAGTTCAGTGTCGCTGTTGCAGTATTATGGGTCACGTTTTTAAGTTAGGAATTTCATTCGTTTTACTCTTAGACTTGAGAGAAATAAAATTGCTGTATGCTCGTCATATGGCTTCAGAAGTGGGATATTACTTGCCTATGAATAGGCACGAAGGCTTTTAAATGGTAAGAGAATAATTAAGGTGTAAGAATATTCTGTTCCATCGGTTAACAACAAAGCCAAACGTCAAACATTTTATTTTTTTTCTATTTTTTTATGAATTTTAATGTGTTTTCCAAGTTAAAAATGCATCAAATTCACGCAAAAGAGGCCAAAGAAGACGTTTTACCTGAAAAATGTCCTTTAAAGGCATTCATAGAATAAATATCGCGATAAAAAGAACGCATGTTTCAGTGTTTCATGTGGACGTGAAAGGGTTAAAAGGTAATCTAACATTTTTCCTTTCTGCGATTTTTTTTTCAAAAGGAAACAACGCTTTTACCTCTATAGTCGACGTTCTCCACTTTATGTTCAAAATAGTGAGCGTGACATCTTCAATGAGAAGCCCTCAAAGGAGGACATTATTTCCGTATCTGATGCTCAGAGCAGCCAGGTCATCTATGACAATGCTACAATCCACACAACCATGGGGGATATCTATATAAAACTCTTTGGCAATTTATGCCCCAAAACTGTTGAGAATTTCTGCACACACAGCAAAAATGGGTGAGTTTTATTTGCTGGAGGAATGTTCTTTATTATTAATTTTGCAGACAAATTATAATGCTAAATGTTTTTTTTTTAATTTTTTTTTAGATACTACAATGGTCACATTTTCCATCGCATCATCAAGGGATTTATGATCCAAACTGGAGACCCAACAGGAACGGGGACGGGTGGAAAATCCATTTGGGGTTCAGACTTCCAAGATGAATTTGTGGCCACGCTGAAACACGATAAACCCTACACGGTTAGCATGGCAAATGCTGGACCCAATACAAATGGGAGTCAGTTCTTTATAACTGTCCTCCCGACTCCGTGGTTGGACAACAAACACACGGTGTTCGGGCGCGTTCTCAAGGGTATGGAGATTGTGCAGAATATCTGTAATGTGAAAACAAGTCCCAAAACGGATAAACCCTATGATGACATTAAGATTGTTTCAATAAAACTACATTAAAAGACATTTATTTCAACAAATCCTCAATGAGATGTTAGATGGAGAAATAAATTGAAGAAAAAAAGAGTTTAAGGAGAAATTGATTTATATTTTTTTTCTTGGTGTTGAAGATTGAATAGCCCCTTATAGTCCCTTTGGGGAAATTGAAAGGTTTAGTATATAGTTAATCGCAGTAGGCGTATTCTTGCACAGAAAAAGAAGTGAAGTCAAAGAGACGCTAATGTAATTTGTTAAAAATCATATAAAATAGTAAGTAATCACTTTATATTTATGCCGCAAAACGAAGAATAGGCACTAATAGTTTAAATACTTTTATAGGAATTTGTCGGCTCAAAGGGATGGCAAAAATATTGTAGGTATGATTTGAAATAGCTGATTGAAGAAAGGTAAAAGATGGAAGATTATATATATAATGAACAAAATTTAGCTAATTAAAATTAATTTTAAATAGGATTTGATACAAGACAAAAGAAAGGCGTGAAGGGATAAATAGCGGCTAGCTAACAATAGGTAAAAAAAAAATTTGTAGCACATTTAGAAAGAATTTAATCAGAATAATTTGTTGCAGAATCCCTCACAACCAACTCACTTGCCAATACATTTGCCATTTGCCAATTTTGTAATATGGCGCGCTCGCCATAGATATTTTTCCATCCTCGCCACCCACCCACACCGTAGATCAAATTGAAATAAATAAATAATAAATAAATGAAATAAATAAAACAGTCCACCAGTTTGGTTGGATGCGCATGGAATGATCCTGAGTGCAAAAACAGTCCTGATGGAATTCGGGAGGGATTCCGGTCGGCCTAGAGGTATTGCGTGCCACACTGCGACTTGTTGAGACCCCACACGGAGCAATTTAAGCGCTCCTTTAACTATTCTGTCCCGCTGATCCTGAACAATCTTGCGCCCCGGGTACCATCTTTAACTCCCTGTTGCGTGAGGGAGTGGTTGAGGAGCTGTGCCAGTGGTGATGTTATCGTAGAACTGATGAAGTCTGTGTATACGTAATTTTCTGTGCTTTCCATGTTTTAATTAAATTCTCTAATTTTTTTTTAGTGTGATGCTAGGTTGACCGAAATTCTTTCAAATGTATTTTTTGAAATTGAATAAATTGAAATTGAATTGAATTGAATTGATTGCTATCCCTAACACTTGGTAACCACGTGATCGTTTCCAGTTGTTTTCTAAGGCATCAGCAACATCCTGTCTCGATTTGAATAAAATCAACCAAGCAGACAGAAGATTATGTCCGTTGGAATTTGAAAGACTAGAATAAAAATCGATCAAGCGGTTTTCTGGAAAAGTAAACCCATTCGAATCAAACTGAAAAAAAACTTGCTTTGGTTACTTTAAGAATCTCCAAATCTACAAGTTTCTTGTGCTTATCAAGTCTGCGTTTTTCTCCCCTGATCAGCAATTACAAACAGAGAATGAAGCAAAAAGGAGGAGACGAGAAATCACTGAATCAACAAGAAATTCTAGAAAGATATTTAGTTAGGAAACGAACGATATCTGTTGAGGATGATTGCTCATCGAATCCGCGATTTTTCTCAAAAATTCCTCAATTTTCCCCATCGGTTTGTGAGTGGTGGGAAAGCCTTCCGGAAAATCCCTGGGCCTTCCGGATATACGGCTCTGAATCGTCTCTTCAAAAAAGGTGTATAAGATGGTGGAATAAATTTTTTTTATAAACTTTTCTTTATTTTCTTGAATTGGGATTTTATTTTGCTTGGCCAGGTCCATCAGATTTGGATGCCCTGCATGTGTCGGGCTTTGAAAAATTCCACCGATACGGGAAGATTGTCCGGGAAACTCCCCTTCCGGGAGTTAATGTTGTGTGGCTCTTTGATCCCAATGACATCGCCACTGTTCTCAATGATCACGGCAATGGGAACTTCCCGCAACGGAGAAGTCATCTGGCTCTCGAGAAATACCGAAATGATCGCCCGGAAATCTATCGAACTCCTGGTCTTCTACCCACGTGAGCTAAGAAATTCATAATCTTCCTTTTCTGGATCAATTTCTTAGGCAGATTCTAAGTTTATGATTTATGCTCGGCAGAAATGGTGAGATGTGGTGGAAGCTGCGATCTCAGGTGCAAAAGAATCTCAGCTCTCCTCAAATTGTCAAGAGCTTCCTGACAGAAGTGAATGCAATCACGAAGAATTTCCTCGATAAACTTAATCTCAATCGTGCACGAAATGATCTTCTTCCGGAACTTGCACGTCTCAATTTGGAGAGTAAGTTTTCACCAGGAAATCCAAAGAATCAATTAATCGGTGACCCTTTGTTTCCACAGTTATTGGGTTCTTGGCATTTGATACTCATCTGAATAGCTTCAGTGATGCTGAACGCCATCCCAAATCTCGATCCTCACGCTTGATTGAGGCTGCTGAGGAGTCCAACAGTTGCATTCTGCCCCTTGATCAGAATTTTCCGCTCTATAGAATTTTTGAAACTCCCCTCTACAGACGTTTCCGGGAATCTCAGGAAGTTCTCGAGAAAGTTGCCTTGGAATTGGTTGAGAAGAAAGTTCAAGAACTAACTGGCAATGACGACAAAGTCGGGAAGAAATCCCTCATTGAAGAGTACCTCAGGAATGAGAATCTCGAGATCAGGGATATTGTGGGTAAGTTCCTGTCAGGAATTCTCCTGAAGATCAGGAAATAATTATTAAAATAAATCCCTTCAAAAGGCATGGCTGCTGATTTCTTCCTCGCTGGGATCGATACAACAACCTACACTTCCAGCTTCCTTCTCTATCACATTTCCCGGAATGCTGAAGTGCAGCAAAAACTCTTTGAAGAATGTCAGAAAGTTCTTCCGGAAGAAGATTCGAACATCACTGAGAATTGTCTGCAAGAAATTCCCTATGCGAAGGCCGTTCTCAAGGAATCCCTTCGCCTCAATCCCGTTTCCGTGGGCGTGGGGCGTGTTTTGGGTGCAGATACCGTTCTTTCGGGCTACGTGGTACCTCGAGGGGTGAGTGGGAGATTGGACATATGAGGGTCATTGGGGAATAGTGACATGTGGAAATGAATAACATTTCAGACCATCATTGTGACGCAGAACTTGATTTCTTGCCGGCTTCCCGTTCACTTCTACCAACCGGAATACTTTGTGCCTGAGCGATGGCTCAAGATCACGCGCAATTCAGCACCCCATCCTCACCTGGTCTTGCCCTTTGGCCACGGGATGAGATCGTGCATCGCCAGGCGACTTGCTGAGCAAAATATGCTCCTTCTCATGATTAGGGTACGTTTAATTTTTATTTACTCAAATCTTGTGATGATTATTTTAAAAATTAAAGATGGCGTAGATTTAAAATGTTGGAAATTGATCAATTTTTTGGTTGGATCGTATTTTTTATCTTTTTCTTGTATTTTTATTCTATTTTAATAGTTTTCTATCAATCCTTGATCTTTTATACAATCTTTATCCATTCTAAGCATCCAGTTTTCTTTGGCGTCCTTTTCTTAAACTGTCCGCCATTTTTAGATCCTCAATTAGTGAAACCTATCTACAGTCTACAGGAAATCCCTTCAATTTCCATCAAAAATGATTTCAAAACTTTTTTTATTTAAGAAAAAAGAAAAAAAATTATCTTCATGGCGGAAATTTAATTTTCCTTTCCAGCTTGTGAGAAAATACAAATTAGAGTGGAAAGGTACAGCCAAACTTGATTTCCACACAAAACTCGTCAACAAGCCGTCAAGCCCAATCGCCATTAATCTCACTGAGCGCACGAGGAAGTGAAAAATAAAATTTAAATGGAAGACAAATGAAGACAAAGGTCATGCCCTAAAGGTATCCCGGAAGAAGTTGACGACAAATTCCACAAAGAGAGAGAAAAAACTTCATTTCGATGGGAACTCTGTCACAAATTTTATTTTCAAACATTCATCATATAGGAGACTCTACAAATTTTATTTATGAGTTTGAGGAGTAATTTACAAGGACGGGATATCCTTTGGAGTCCACATACTTGAAGGTTCCCTTCTCAATTAACAGCTTCCCATCGCGTACCACAGTTTGACCTCCGATCTCGACAAAATTGTAACCTCCCGGAGGAGATTTTTCAACTCTGGAAAAGAAAATTTATAATTTTAGGAAAATCACCTAAAGGGCATCGCTATTCTTGGTGAGTTCCATTTATTTTTATTTCTAGATCTTTTAGACAATTTTAAATGTTTTAAAATTACTTTTGACAATCTTTAAAATAAGTTTAAAATTTTTATTTTCTTGGATTTAATAATTATTGTTATGTTATAGAATTATCTTGGTTTAGAAGTCAATCTAAGAATTTTTCATCTTGAAAATCCTTAACTTTGATAAGTAAACAAGATCTTGATTTATTAATTACATATTCAGCTTTTTTATTCAACATTTTGCAAGAAGTTGAAAGATAAAATGTTTCAAGATTTTCAAGAAAAAAGTTTTTTTTTGTAATTATATTTTTTTTGTATCAATAAAATTATTAAGATCGAGAGATTTTTACTTCTTGATAGCAAGTCAATAGTTTTGACGCTAATCTTAAGTATTTTGCGTTTCCTGGGAGTCCTTAAAAATGTTTGAAATTAAGATCTTGAAATCTTGACTCCGGAATTCGGGTTAATTATTTCGCATTCTTAATAATAGAAATCTGTAAAATATTAAAGAATTGTTAAAAAAAAATATTCAAGATCTCAAGATTTTGATTTCTTGTCTACAATTTGTTCAAGATTAACTTAAAAAAAAAATATCTCGTTCTTCTTCCATCATTATAAGTCAAGAGTTTACTTTAAAACTTTAGGAAGTAATAAAAATTAAATGTTAAAAATAATAGAAAATATTGAAAAAACATGGAAAAATCAAAGAAAATAATTATAATTTTCCATAAAAGATCTTCAATAAATAAAGAATTTTCATAGATTAAATCAGGGATCAGATTGTACGTAGTTTTCTGGATTTCCTGAATTTTCCTGGTTTAAACAAGAAAGGTCAATTAAAGGCATTAATAAAGGATATTGTGGAGTGTGTAGGTGGATTTCATTTAGGAGGATCAGGATACTCACAGTTGTGTTTACCTTATCCGAAATGGCGTTGCGTGGAATAATGGTTCTCCGTAGTGCGTAGCTGGTCCTACAGGTGGATAAGGTCCTGCTGGTGGCTTAGGTGGCCCGTACTCTTCGTGTGGCCTTTCTGGTGGGTAGGGATACTCCTTTGGTACGTATGGCAAGATATCATTGGGAATTTCCGGAAGAGCAGGAAGTGGTGGTGGAAGTGGGACCGGATTCAGGTAAACAGTCTCCTGTGGGGGTCCATACTCTGTATGTGGGACTTGTGGAACTTCGTAGGTTTCAGGAGGTGGTGGTGGGAAGTGCGGGATTACAACTGATGGCAATTCCGGGAGGGTTGGGAGTGGTGGTGGCAGGGGAATTCTTGCAACGGGAATAAATTTCTTTGGTGGTCCATATTCCGTGTGGGGAACTTCAGGAGGATAGGGGCCAGTGGGTTCAGGAGGTCCGTATTCCGTGTGGGGAACTTCAGGAGGATAGGGGCCAGTGGGTTCAGGAACTGGAGGAAGTTCTGGTGGGTAGATGCCTTTGGGAACTTCAGGTGGAGCCGGGGGGAAGTGTGGGATGACAACTGGAGGTAATTCAGGCAGGGGCGGAAGTGGTGGTGGTAGGGGGATTCTAGCGATGGGAATTACCTTCTTCGGTGGCCCATATTCTGTGTGTGGAACTTCCGGAGGGTATGGTCCAGTTGGTTCATGAGCAGGTGGTCCGTATTCCGTGTGAGGAACTTCAGGAGGGTAAGGGCCAGTGGGTTCAGGAGCAGGAGGTCCGTATTCCGTGTGGGGGACTTCAGGAGGGTAAGGGCCAGTGGGTTCAGGAGCTGGTGGAGCCTCTGGTGGGTAGGGACCTTCAGGAACTTCTGGAGGAGCTGGTGGGAAATGCGGGATGACAACATCGGGAATTTCTGGGAGTGGCGGAAGAGCTGGTGGTGGTGGAGGTGGTGGTGCTGGGACTGTGGGAGTAGGTTTTGGTGGCCCATACTCCTCATGTGGCACCTCAGGTGGGTATGGTGCATCAGGAAGGGTAGGAACTTCCGGAATAACGGGAACTTCTGGAATCTCCGGAGGAACTGGAGGGAAATGTGAAATGACAACATCCGGAATTTCAGGGAGACTTGGTAGAGAAGGTGGTGGTGGGACTGGTACAGCTGGAACTTGGGGTACACCGTATTCAGCATGAGGAGTCTCTGGTGGGTAACTTCCAACTTTTGGAACTTCAGGCAATGGCGGAAGGAATGCGTGTGGAGGATGTTCTGGTTGTACAATTGCTGGTCTCTTTGGAACTCCGTATGTATCAGCGGGAGTTTCAACTGGACTTTCATCGGATTCTTCTGAGCTTGAATCATCCTCATTTTCGCTTACATTATCAAAAGGTTGGGGGATGGTCGGTAATTCGGGGAGCTTTGGAAGTTCAGGTGCTACAGGTGGTCGGTAGGTTGAATCATCCACTAAATCCGTGTCCTTTGGGCCGAAATTAAAATCAAATTCCGGAAGTTTAGGGAGTTCTGACAATTTTGGAGGCAGAGGAATGTGTTTAGGTGGTCCATATTCCTCATGAGGAACTTCTGGTGGACTTTCCGTGGTTGTTGTGGTTGTGGTGGTTGTTGTAGTTGTTGTTGTTGGAGGCGGTGGTGGTGGTTGAGTTGTCGTTGGTACTCCGTAATGTGAATGAGGAACTTCTGGAGGGTATGGCGCATCTCGACGGTGTAGAGAATGATAAGAACTGCTAGAAGAGCTGCTGCTGCTGCTGTCTGAGTTGCTACTCTCTTGGAAGCTCTTTGAGCTGGAGCTGGAACTGCGGGATTGATGGGAAGCTTTTCGTTCTCCAAATCCACCAGAACTGTGTCCACCACTTGAATGATGTCCCGCAGAATGATGGCCGTGGCTGCTTTCAAATCCCGAACCACCGGAAGAGGCTCCGAAGCTACTTTCGGAGAATTGAGATGAGCTCCCAGAGCCATGAGAGCCAGCTGAGGAATGATGATGGCCTGTTCTGTGATTTGATGCATGATGCCCAGATGATTCGTAGTCAGAACCACCACTGCTGGAGCCAGATGAGAAGGATGATCCACTTGAGCTGCCTTCGGAGTAATTTTCAGATCCACCAGAAGAGTGGTGGCCAGAAGAGTGGTGCCCAGAGGATTGATGTCCAGAATTGAATCCAGCTATCTGGTGAGCTGTTTCAAACCCAGAATTCTCACTTCCAGATGCAAATGACGATGAAGAACCTTCGGAGAAGCTTCCACCTTCACTGAAGCCACCACTGCCACCACTGTAGGATTTCGCAGAGTGTCCATGGTGTCCTCCTGAGTGTCCCTCTGAGTATCCACCAGACTCCTGGTAGCCTCCTCCGAAGCTACTATGGCCACTGCTGTGGGATTCATGTTGAGACGATCCCGAGTAGCCTCCTTCACTCTGGTAGGAACCCTCAGAGAATGAGGAATGCGATCCAGGTCGTGGGAGGGCTAAAACACAGCCTAAAAGGCATGCTAGCACTATGATTCTCTGTGCACAAAAATCACCAATTAAATCACAATCACGCACTATTTTTTACCTCACGAATGGACTCACCATTTTGTGCCAGGAACACCTAAAATCTAAATAATCCAAATAATTTGTTCACAACACTCGTACCGAGAAAAAAGGTAATTTCACTGTGACTATCGAAAGTAAACTGTCGCTTCTGTGAATGGGCCAAATGGTTTTATACCCTGAATGTGAAAACCTGCCCCTTCGAGACACCTTAGGGCAAAATTTTGGTTGAATTCCTACCTTCTGAATTTCCCAATGCCCCCCGCATCCAGTTTCACCCATACAACGACGATTCACTGAGTCAGGGTTGAGAATTGCACATTGATAAGTTTTTTCTTTCTTTCAAAAAAATCACCAACAAGCCCCCCTTAAAATATAAATTAATTTCGCACGTGAGTCATGCCCTCTTGAACCCGTTCCACAGCACGCAAGAAAAAAAATTACTCATAAACACATCTTTATTTCGAGGCGGAAGAAAAGTACATAGGGTACATACATACATAATTTCTAGGATTAATTACAAATTGAATAAATTACAAAGATATAATTCGCAACGTGATCATTTTTCTCTGTAACGGAAATTCATTCGACAAACAACCATCATTTTCTTTCCATTAACAAATTACAAAAAGATATGTAGCTTCATTCAACCACGTGTGTGTGAATGAAAATCTATTTCCAGAGAAAAAAAAATGTCGTCTTGGCAGCAAAAATACTTTTAGTATTAAAATGTATAATGTATATAGAAAGATTAGTCACTCTAGTTGGAGTTATTTTGTTTTCTTCATTAATTAATCTACGTGATTTTACTAATTACGCACGTATTATTTCCTGCTCTGGTCGTGTTTTTACTCTCTCTCTCTTTCTCTTTCTCTTTCTCTCGGCTCCATAAAATGCCCTTTTGCAAACCAATTTGTCAATGAAAAATGAATCATTGCACTTTCTGCATTGGGAGGGGGGGGGCATAAAAGAGTTTTGTGATTTTATGTTCTATGAAAATTTCCAAAAAAAAAATCATTGATAGATGGTCTTTATGATTTTTTTTTCTCTGAAAGTATTTAATCAGTTTTACGAGGAATTTGTAGGGAAAAAGCGGCAATTCTGACCACTCTAAAAATTTTCTTGCGAAATAAGAAAAGTTTAAAATCAGAAATTTATTTAATAAAATAAATTGTCTTAAATAAAAATATAGACAAGAAAAAAGTGAATAAAGATTTGGTCAAAGAAAGAATATTTTAGCAAATAAAATTATTATGCGTGAGGAGGGATTTTCTTTAACACATTTCTGTGTGTTGGACACCTTTGCCTTATGATGATTCTCATTTTATACGCTACTGAAAGAATTAATTACCCACGGTATGGTAAAAAATTACCTAGATGGCAATACACTCAATAATTTTTATCAATTGAAATTTTTTACGCGCTTTGTGCCAATTTTATACGCCAACGTAAAGATTATTTGATTACCCGGCTGGCAATACCGAAATTATTTTTATTTTATTGATTTTTTCGGTACATTGTTGTAAAGTTTCTCAATTGAAAGAATTAAGATTGAAGAACAAATAAAAAATAAAAATTTTTACGTTGAGAAATAACTTGTTTTTTTTTAATTGTATAAAATTGAAAAAAAAATAGAAAAAAATAAATTAATCTATGAATTCAAAAATGCTCTGTGTCAAAAAGTATGAATAAAAATTATTTCCAAATTGTTTAAAACAATACCTAAAAGTTCAATTTGTTTCAATAAATTATTGAAAATAAAAAAAAATGCATTTTTTTTGAATAATTGATTCTTTGTTTAATAGGTTAAGAAAACTTTTACAATTTTAGTCCAATCGGGTAGAGTATTTTTTTTACATCCGCAACCGTTTGCTACACGTCACGTAAAAAAACAATTTTGCGTATTGTACCGGGTCTTAACGTATTGATTTCCAAATAATTTTTCATCAATGGAATTATTAAAATTTAATTTGAATTCACTTGATTATGCAAAAAATGATTTTATTTACTAAACTAGCAGAGTTTAAAAGTTAAATAAAACTTTAAAAAAAAATTACAAAATGTGCCTAATTCAGCGACCAAGAAACCCTTGAAATCTTTGAATTTTGTACTGAAATTTCAAGATTTAAAGCGAATTGCAAGGGTCTCTTGGTAAGGCCCAATGTGAGGATTTTTAGATTCAAAAAGATCAATGAGATACGTCATTAATAGGTACCTATCTTTAAAAATTTTCAGATCGTCTATTCTTTTGTTTGAAAAAAAAAAAAAAATCACTAAATCTCTCTACAATTTAAAACAAAATGAAGGGCATGTAAAATCTTATCCCTCTCGCTGAAAGAAAAAAAAAGATAAAATCCTAATATAATGTTTTTATGCATAAAATTACAATAATGCAAGATTGCAAATTGTAAAGAAAAAAATAAAACTTTTGTATTTCCACTCGACAATGTGGAAAAATCCACATTTCAATGGATAAACAATTATTGTTTATTGTGTCATATTTCTTTTATGCTTTTAACTATATTTTTTTCACACAATTCCTCCTCAATAGAGGCTGAATGAAAAACATGACGTGGCCCATTGCATAATTCGCCCACAAGTACAATGTGTGCGCCACTAATGGACTTTCGATGGCTTCTGGAGCATTTTGAGAGAATTTAAGTGATTTAAGTTTAAAATTGAGAGAGATTCAAAAAATCAAGGTAAACCCCCCCACATGACACTGCGCGTGAGATATTTTTTCGATCTTCAGGAAGACATTACGGAGATCCTTCCTTTGATCTTTGGCCGTTGCGAATTCTTTTTTCTTTAAGGTTTTATTTAAAATAATTTTCGGGAAAAGGTTGAGATGTTCAGTAGTTTCAGGGATTTTTATGGCAGTCCTGGGTGAGCTCCTGGAATGATCCTCCTCTCATGGAGACCCAAAACACATTTCACATTGCACTTATTAGTCCTGTGTGAGTCCTTTTATGCACTTCTTATTAATAAGATTATTAACTCGCACGCTCAATTTGTTGCATGCCCAAGTCTTTTAGTGTCCTTAAAAGGATTCTAAACACCTAATTCTATCGTTATCACACCACATTTCTTGAGGCACATTTTTTTTTATCTTTTAGTATTTCGTCAATTTGATTACGTGATAGGTCGTGGGTCGTATGGGGTGGCATTGAAGCCAACATATCGGTTATTTTTTCGATGGACAAATCCTCGACCAGGAGCTGTGTTGTAGTAGATAACCCTTCGGATACCGAATGGATCAATGTACCCGAAACTTCCGGTTCTTGTGTCTCCGCCTGAATTTTGTTCTTCATGGTACTGCCTGGGTAGGTAGTACCGGAATCCTTCACTTGTCTTCAAATTAACCCCATCGTACTGCGGATATTGGGGATCATACCCATTCCCGATTGCATTGGGTACCCTGTCAAGTTGATCCCTATTGAGATTTGGGTGGTAGTACTGGAAGGATAGGGGTCCAACGTACTTTCGAATGGCTCCTCTGTCGTAGATTGGAGGGATGGTTCGTAGGGTTGTGCTGATGATGTCTGGCCTAATGGTGGATCCCTCAATGGGTGGTGGGATGTAGGGTCGGAAACCAAAATCAGGTGGACTGAGATCATTAGATGGGGGTAAAAGGGGAGGTGGTGTCGTTGAATACAGCACACCAATTGGATCTAAACTTGATGAGAAGTCCGGTCTGGGGGTTGATGAATGGAATACAGGTGGTCCGTAGTTGATTGCTGGTCGTATCCTTCCTGTTGTGGGGAAAATGGGAACGGGAGTTGTTGGGATTTCGGTGTCTGTAACCGGAGGAGCTAGCGTTGTCGAGGGTGTCCCGTAGATTGGTTTTGACGTCGTTGCTGGAAGGTAGTCGTGTGAAGGAGTTGGATGAGGTCGATGGATTTCTTTCACAGGCGGTAGGTAGTCTATTGGATCTCCATGGGGACGAATGAAGACTGTTTCGGGTTTAGCGTAGTCATTTCCAATTACATTTGATTGGATTGGCGGGGAAATTGTTGTTGTTGGTGTTGTTGAATAGATCTCCGTGTAGGTCTTCTTTCCCTCAACACCTGGTGCCTTCTTGGCGATCTTCAGGGCGTCCTGGAACAAGAAAAGTTTCTTACATACCTCAAAAGGAAAAAAAGAAGAATTTTTATTAATTAATTACTTGAATTGAACTATCGCGCCCAACATAGACTGTTGCAGATTTGAGAATGCGATACCCTTGATTGTCTGCAATGTAGTCTTTTTGTCTCAAGTATCCAAGTGAATCAATCCATGCGTCCGTTCCTGATGGGCAAAGAAAATTAATTATTTACATTTCATTCAATGCCCACGCAAAGGTCGTGCTTAAACGCTGCGTGAGTGTTGAGGTGGAACAAGAATTTATTACCAACTACTGTGCCGTCTTGAAGACGCTTCTCTTTGCGGTACTGGCCATTGTCGGTCTGATAGCGAAAGAATCTCTCTGGACCCTCGTCTGTCTGAATGTGGTACTGCCCACTGCCTGGTGTACCCCAGGAAGCTGTACACATTGACGTATAGACCTGCAAAGAATTTTCTTTTTAATTATTTTTCAGTTAAGACAAAAACTTTATTTTAGAAAAAAAAATTACTAAAAAGGATCTTCTGGACAGGAAATAATATAGTTTTAAATTTCTTTTAAAAGAAAAATCCTTCCGGGATGTTTGAATTCCCGGAAATATTTAATATGCGAATTAATTCGTGTCAAAAGTACCACCATTTTCACAAAGAAAAACTCCATGAAAATCTTTTGAATATTCATGACGGTTTTTTTTGACTCTCTTAGATGGGAAGCTGCGTTGAAAAACATCCGCAGCAAAATAGCCCCATTTACCTCCAACTTTGCGTAAATTAAAGCGCGGGAAATTAATTTGTTTATTCCATGAGTAGTAACAAAAAGAACCATTCAAGTGAATGATGATCGTGCTCATGTGCGAACTCATAGCAATATTATTAACAATAATGGGTAGCAAAGCTCACAAAGTATGTGCAAGCTGAAAGTGAAACTTTCCTCGATGGTAATTTAATTATTATTATATGAAAAAATCACGTGGTTTTTATCTTGTAATGGTGAAAGAAATGCAAGAAAAACTCGCGATAACAGACACGTTAATTAGAGGCGCTGCTCCAGGTGTTGCTGTCTTTTCAGCTTCCTCTTGTGCTTGATCTGTCGTTGCGATGTCTCGCATTTGGATTAGTATCAGTTAAAGATTTTTTTTAGACTTGGTTGTAATTTTTTGAAGGAAGAATTTCAAAAAAAGGAATTTTGCAAATGGATCAGTTTTTTTAAACAGGTATTGAAACCTTTCTCAGCATAAGAGCTTTTTCTTCTTGGCACGTATTCAATCTACAATGTGCACTGATTCACTTTCTCAACATTGGAATTCAGTGAAAATTGTCAGGTTGTCTTTATTGATTAGTTGATGTCAATTGAGATTGTTAAACAACGCGCAGCAAACTCCGTGACATATTAAAACACTTAAGTGCCTCTTCATTTAACAACCAAATGGGAGGTCTAAAATTGCTAATAAACCATTATGCCACTAATAAACATCTGCCACCACTCAATGGACACTGCGAAGACATTCCATGAGCATATAAATTTTTTCCTAAATGAATTTTCTTTCTGTGAGAAATTTTCTCAATACACGATTACCTCATGATTGCTTCAGCGGAACATTTTACATATTTTTCAATCAAAAATGGGAAAATATAAATTAAAATTGGTCAAAGTGGGTTGATAAAATTGTGTACTACGCCTTATCGCGCATATGCACGTATAGGTCTACCACACTATGTCACTGAAAGTTATGCCAACCAATGCATTTCATTATGTGAAAGTGGCGTTGACCAAATTTGGTATCTGGGTTTTGCAAAGCAGTGTCTGGTCAAATGTCCCGCATGCAGAACCCTTTTGATCTGCAGCGAAAGGCACGAAGAAAAAAAAATGTAGGTGAATCACTGAATTATTTAACAGCAATTTAATTGTTTATATACCAACGCATGGAGAAGAAAAGTGAAAATCTTACTCCATTGCGCACAAGAGAGTCTATTGAACTTGAAAACCGGTAGATTTATTTTTCATTTTGATGCTGCAAACTCGTGTTTGCAGTGCTGATCTTCGTACCGCGAGAAAATTCAATGGCATTGGTGGGTTCATGTTAATCCATCACAGAAGCACTTTCTTCACGGTTTTTACTGCACCACCACACATTATATTGCTTTTATTATGAGTTATGGTTATGGGAGTTTAAGAAGCTCTCTTAAATATACCCTCTTTTTTGCATAATTTATGGTTTACGTTTAGTAGAAGCAAACATCCGGGGAGGATCATATCACTCTAAAGAAAATCCACGTATCTTCAGATCCTCCAGATCAACTTTTTGCTCTCTCTCTCTCTCTTTGAACATTCTCAAATCATTTAAGATATTTTTCTTGTTTTAAAAAAAATATTAATGAAGATCACTTTGCAACACTTTATGATTTCTTGCAAAACACCCAAAAGAAATAATAAAAAAAATCTTACATAATATGATTCAGTTTTGAGAATACAGCAAAAAACCTGAACAAAAAGATTGAGGCTGAATGTGGTGCACATAATCTTTCCTTCCTGAAGGTATCAATCACCAAAAATCACGGTAGATTGAGGGTAATACTCTTATAATGCCACACGCAAGAAAAAAAGGCGCTACTTAATTACTCAACAGTTAAATCAATAATAAATCGGATAATTGGCTTTGCTGAACAATAGACCCAATGTTTTCTTACTTCTTTGTCTTTCTATTAAATGTCCATAATAAAATATATAACTACATGAAATGATAAAAAAAAGTGTATTTCGTGAAGCAAAACATTTTGTTTTCCATTTGAGGGGTAATTTGGATAATTTTCTTGAAGAGAGAAGCATCAATTTCTCAAATAATTCATGAAGCAAAATTTCCCTTTTATCAATGAAAGTATTTCGTTTTTTTTTTGTTTTTTGTTTTAAACCTTCCAAGAAAATAAGTTATACTACATACTTGGCATTCATGTTGCTTTATGAAGCTCGAAAAAATGTAAATAGTAGGAGAACGTGGCCCAATTCCGACCTCCTTCGACCTTTTTTCAGTTATGGGAGTAAAAAGAGCATTAAATGGGATTTAAAATGATACCAAATTTAAGAATATTGCTTTTAATTTAATAGGAGGTCGGAATTAGGCTACGTTCCCCTACCTATATATTTTTTTCATACAGAGATTTAAAATTAGCGATTTTTAAAATTTTTTTTAACCTAAAAATCTTTCACTGAAGAATTTTAAAATATTTTTTTATCTGAATTTAAGTAAATTAAATTGTATTAAATTTCTGGTTAAATTACTAAACTTATTATATTTTTATTTAATTTCTATACTAGTTAACCCCTAAATCAAAGATATTGAATCATTTTTATTTTATTTTATTTTTATAAAAAAGGGTTTTTCTTTTAACAATAAGAGTTTATATAATTTATTTTTAGTTCTAATAAATCGGGTATAAAATTATTCATTCAAAGAAAATAATTTTATACGAAAAAAGAGTTCTCGAATTATTATAAAACAAAAACCTGAATTAATTCAAATCAAATTCCTTAATTAAAATCCTGATAAATTCAACCAATTTGGTAGTTTCTAAGCTTTCTAAGAAACAAAATATTCCTCCATGACAACGAATATTGTTAGTTTGTTTGAAAGAAAAATGTCGGCATTTGGGTCAGCTTTTGGTTCTCTTCGTCGCAATCGGGGGGAATGTACGCCAAATCCATCACTTCAGCATCGGAAAACCCTCCTAAGTCACATTCATGACAATATGTCTTGTGCTGGACGGAAAACATACTTCCAGAGAATCGTTTTTGTGGCTAAGCACGCACCTGGAAGGGATATTCTCGATGTTAAGGACTTCTACGTGGACTACTCCAATGATGTCAATAAAAATGCTTCAGACGATAAGCTCACGGGATTGGTGCTGATTTACAAAAGCTACACCGTTCAGATGATTGAGGGATCTGAAATTATTCTCGGGCGCTATATGGTGAGACTTGCGGGGAAGGAGAAGGAATTGTATGAGGATTCCAAGGTTGTCCTCATCTACAACAATGCCAATCAGGTATATAAAGAGGTGATTAAGGACTCTGTTTTTTACTTAATTAATCTTCTCTAAATTTCTTTAGAGAATTTTCAACAAAATCATTTGGCGCCTATCAGATCTTTCGGAAGTAGATGAAGTGAATGATCAAGGAATTGATCTTGATCAGTTCAAAGTGGAAAAGCAAGAAATAACGAATGATCCACTGATAAATTCAGCATCCTTCCTAAAGGTTGTCTATGATCTTGCAAAGTACATTAATATGGACGATTTAGATGACAACAGCACCATTTCTATGCTGTACCTGCCCTCAACATATAATGATCTCATTCCAAGTGTGGCCTCCATGAATGCCATCCTGTCCATTGATTTTCTTCCCACAGTCACGGAGTACGGAAGCGAGATCTTTGGTGTCATACCACAGCATTACCATCACAGTGAGCTCGTATGGCCCGTACCGTATGACTTTACGCCCCACAATATTTTCAAAACTGAAAAGTACGATGTCAATCTCACGTTTGGCAATGAGAAGTACGAAGATAAATGATGAACTCCCAAATAGAAGCACATATATTGGAATGTTTCCTCGTCGGAGTATTAGGTGGCAATGAGCAACTTCTTCACCCACATTTTATGTTCTTTCTTCACTCTCATGCGGCGTCCAACCTACAAAATTGCTTGAGAACGTGAAGTGAATAATTTTATGCAATAATCAATATGACGGTGCCTGTCGTACGCGAGTGATGATTTCATTTTTCCTCGAGAGATCAATTTTGCTTTTATTGTACGTCCAATGCGTAACAAGGTCATGGTTAGTAAAGCACAAACACTCAAGCGTTAAATAGCACCTGGAATGGTTGTGATTCTTGTAGAGTTTTACGTAATTTTTTAGGTGTGAAAGAAACGGGGAGAAGCGCACGAAAGAAGGGAGAAGGGTGCGGAGAGGAAAATTGTTAGTTCGGGAAAATTAATTAGTAGCTATGTCTCATTTGAGTAATTAAATCTCAGTGCTAATGGCGCAGTGTTAGTTTAATGGCTGAGCCACACAAATGGATTTTTTTTCTTTGCCGCCACACCGCTTGAAAGGGAAAAGAGCTGTGAAAGAGAGGTTGTCCTATAGACGTATACAGAAGAAATTACAAATCTTGAGTCACGATCGTTTTTCTCGGTGTCTACTATACACAAAGTTCCGTTGTTTAATTCATGCGCCCTCAAAGTGGCCCAATTCTATTTCTTTTGCTGCGCGGTATTTGTAGACTAAAAACAGCATAATACCACGTGTGCAAGAAGTGGGTAAGAAACGAAGAAAAAAAGGTCGTTGCATAATAATAATCTTCTTTTAGCATAAGATCACCCTGGACCACGCCTTTGAGATCCACATATAAAGTTTAACATTCATTCCATAATCTCTCTGGCCGGGAAGTAAAAGCATAGATATATGAGATCGCCATGATCGTGCCTTTGTCCAGTCTGCAACCAATCACGAAATATCAATCATATACGGGGCTCGTGAGCCACTGCCGAAAGGTTAAGAGATTTATTTGATGTTGTGGTTTGGGTGTTTTCACTTTTTTTTGCACCCTGATAAGATCATCGACCATTCCTCTCAATGGGACACCACGTGGAAAGTGATGAATGAATTTTATGTGAAAGATCATAAAATGTAGAGTGAAGGTATTTATACGAATAAATTTTACTCTCAATAGCAATTTCAATTTCTTGCTTAATTTATTGCACAGCAACTTTATGGAGAGCATGGGGTACTTTGTACATTCAAATAGGCTTGAAATCCCATTAGATGAATGATCATGAGTTGAGTGATCATTTGAATTGATTACCCTGAGCAGGTGAAGAGGATTTATATTGATGCGCAATCTATGTATCTTGATGGCTTTTTCTCACCATAAGACTTTTATTGGTTGAAATAACCGCTCTGATAGGCTTGCTGATGTCTATATTTAAAGACACTTCAAAGGAGATTTTCTTTGTTTTTTTCTACCCATTCCAGCATCCTCATAAAACCATCACAGTTGAATGCTAATTATTCAGTCTAAACTGCATCGAAATCGTGTCTCTAAGCTGAGAGTCTAAATTTCCTAATTAACATCGTTCTAATTACTCCTTTTATTTTCATTTGAACTTTTTCTTTCCCTCAAGGTGTTCAGGTAAATTTGAATTCTTGAGGTTAATAAAATTTTGTAGCCAATAAAAGATCATGTTTTTTTGTTGTTGAAAATTAATTGCACACGAAGAGGCATTATTGAAAAAGGAAATTCCCCATTTCCCTTTAAAATGTTTAATTTCTCTATCTAATACCAATAAAATGTCGGGGAAATTGCAAGACCCATAACTCGGAGCTTGGGCTTTTAGAAACTTCTTTTAGAGCATTTACATCGTGAACATTGCTTAAGGGTGTCACATGTCAATTGAAGAAATTTATCAAGATGGGAAGAAAGTTCAGTGAGAGTCACATTAAAATGCACAAACTCTGAAATTTCTAATCAATTAATATTTATTCTATTCAACATAAGAGCAATTAACCAATGATTTGAAACTTTGTGTAAATGTGTGCAAGTACCTTGATTTTATCGAATGTCACCGTGTAACCTTCGTAGGAAATTAGAGACATTTTTCTTTTAATCGTTATGCATGAATTGACAAGATAGAGTGGTACATGGACTGGGGAGAAAATTGCTGAGATTGTTATAATGTTACATGATGTTTGTTGATGTTTATTTTATTGATTTCTTATTCATCAATAATCTTCCACTGCAAAAAAAACATGTGCAACAGTTGAAAGAAACCTTTCTGATGATTGAAGAAAGTGGGGGGAATTATTTGTACGTTAAAGAAAAGGATCCTTAAAAGGAGTTTATTAATTTTTGTATGAGAACCCGTGAAGGAACAAACCAGAAATTTATTTAAAAGGGCATTTTGCGAACCATTGGAATTTAAAGGAAATTGACAATTAATAAAATTTAAATGACGTTTTCTTTTCTAACGTGAAAAGTCTTTTAACGCTTAACATTTCTTTCCTAGCATATTTGAAAATTCTTCTAATCTTTGACATTTCTTTTTTGAATTATGACTTGGAATTGTATTGCTTGTCGTTTCTTTTCTTTCGTTTGACATATTTAAAGTTTGACGTTTGTTTCGTAGCAATTGACGTTTCTTTCTAACTTTTGACGTTTCATTCTATAAAGACTTCAGAGAAACTAACTCAGAGCTTCTGCAAAACATTAATTAAAACAATTAAAAAAATAATAAAAAAACGATCAAAAAACGGGTAATTAATCCCACAAATTTTGTCATTTTGTCACCAATAATATATACATATAGTTCAGATACTAACAAGTGATAAACTCTCACTTTTCCTGATACTGGAGTTCACGTCAAATTTATTATGTAAAAAAAAGACAAACTGAGAGAATCGTCCACATTAATTCAGACCTCACGTCCGCATAATTTCTTGCATTTCGTTGAACTCTTTTGATTTTAATTCGTGCTTTAGCCATTGAGCATTTTTTTGCGGGGCCGCTTTGGTGTGTGGATTAATTTTATGTATACCACAAGATGCGATTCCATAATGTTGCAAAGCGATTGCGTTTTTCTCATTCATTTTACTTCCCTCTCTTGTGTTTCAATATATATGTATCCTCATATGAATTTCATAACATTTTGATGGAATTGTTCGTGCGTCGGGAAAAATGTGGCTCTCAGCAGCTCTGATTTTTTTCTCTCTTCTCTCACTCCTCAATATTGATCTATATAAAAAGTACTTCAAAGATCACTCCAGCAATTTTATCTTCGAGATTGCAAAAGTGCTTCACACAGCCTTCAAATGTCTCGGAGCGACAGCTGTGGCATATTTTACCTAAGCAAATGGGTTCAGGCAAATGAGTTTCTTGTGAGTGGGTGTTATAAATTGTGGACACTTCATGATCCGCTTCATGCGAGATTGGCTTTGATGCTCTTTATCATGTAAAAAAATTAAAATTATTGTTGGTGCAAAAAAAAACGCGATCAGGAAAGTTCCCATGGCAAGTTGAAGGTGGAACACAAAATGTCGCTTACTTTTACAAGAAATTCGTGACAAAAGTCTCGCCAAAATTAAGTGTGATTAATGGTGTCAAATATTTCTTTTTTTTCTTATTTATTTGATTAAAAAATAAATGTTATTTTTGAGAGATTTATGGATTAATCCTTTTAATCTTCTGAGTGAGAATTATAAAGAATTTTGACCTCTTTGGGCGAGAAACCTTTACGTTAATTTAATTTTAATTTTAAATTTTCAATTAGCTTTACATCTAATATTTTAACCCTCCGTATACCTCAGGAGAGGTAAATACTATATCACATTAAATTCTTCTTTCATAAACCCTCAATCATCCATATGTTTATGATTAAAATCATAAAAATCAATGTTTATTGATAAATTACGCCGATTTCTTCCCTCTCTATTCTTATCGTGGCTTTTTATCGCCCCTGCGTGGTATCTTTGTCTCCATCGCAATGACCATTTAACCATTACTTAACATTTCCTACATTTGTGCTTCTTGCCGCACTCAATTGACCGAAAAATGTCCCTCAAAGAACTTCTCTGTTCCATTTGGCGTTTCTTTCTGAAATTATACTTTGGCTACTTGAGGCGTATGAATGAAGTATCTCAGACTCATGGTGTTAATTACATTCTTGATGAAAGGCTCCATCCACTTGAAAGGTAAACTATCTTATTTTACTAAAGAAAATATGAGAACAAGTAAATCCGAACTTTTTATCAGGCTTGTGTGGGTCGTGATCGTCATTAGTGCATTCTGTGGAGCAATTTCAATTGGAAGTAATCAATTGGGAAGGTACAATGCCAATCCCACTGTTATATCTCACGAACGAGACTATCACGATTGGAATGGAACGATGCCCGCTGTGACTTTCTGCTATGTTGATCGCCTAAGCCCGGAAGCAGTGGAGGTATTCTTGGAAACAAAGTGGAACATCACACCTTCACACAAGGAATATCCCTTCTTTTTCCGCTTCATTGAATTCGTTTCAAATATTTCAGTAATGAATCTTCAGGCCTTTGATGAATTTGCCTTCGATGAGCAGCTCAGAAGTGCTGACTTCTTGGAAATCACAAAGGCAGTTGTGCCCATCTTTGAGCAGTACATCAGTAACTTTGATCGAACTGCTCAGCTCGATGCTGTGCCCATTGTGACCGAAAAGGGACTCTGCTATTCCGTAAATTCCCCACTGACGCCCATCTTTTCGGTTGCAAATCGGAAGCCCCATCAGGAGAATGAGATCCCCGTGCGTGAGCCACTCTCGTGCAAGTACACGAAGAATCAGTGTTTCCTCAAGATCGATGTGTATGGGTTTCGTTTGTCATCTGTCTTTGTTCATTCACCCTTTGAGATCCCTTTGGGGGATACACAAGCCCCTAGCTTGGAGCCTACTGATGAGATCACAGCCACATATAGAATCATTGAGACCACAGCTGATGACTCCGTGAGGGAGTTGTCGGTTAGTCAGAGGAATTGCTTGTTTTACGATGAAAAAATCCGCAGACTCCCATCGTATTCCCTCAATCTCTGTACAATGGAATGCCATGCAAGAGCTGCCCTCAATGCATGTGGGTGCAAACCATTTTTCTACCCTTTCGTCGAAGGGCCAGATTGCAACATTGAGGGCATCTTCTGCCTCAATCGTCTCTCCTGGCCCGAGAGGACTAAAGGAACGTGTGATTGTCCTAAGCCTTGCTTGGATTTACTCTACATCCCAAATTCCTATAAAGTAGAGAGTTGGGATGTTGGCGAAGAAGGTATTCCCTTTGCGCAAAAATCAACTTTTCGTCTGGAAATTCTTCCGGCAAAAATGCGAAATCGCCGGGAGGTTCTGTTCACTTTTGAGGATCTCTTGGTGTCACTGGGAACTGCCACGAGTCTCTTCATTGGCATCTCCTTCTACAATATGCTCCACGGTTTACTCTTGCACTTTGAATTGGTAATTGAAATTATTCAATGGTGTCGTGGACGAAGATCGTGAAAGATCAATTTGAATTTTGTCTCCTCTGGCAGCTCAATTACCAGCTAATTTAGCAGAAAACATCTATATTTATCCACAATTATTGAACTTTAGGTGTTGATCTTGAAACTCCCGCGCAATTTTTTGAATTGGAATAAAATTGTTTTCTTTAAATGGAGTTTTCTTGCACATTTTTTAGAGCTTTATTAAGATCTAAAAATAGTACCCAAGAGGCAGGTCGGGCACGGCATGTGTTAATTTAGAGTAACATGCAAAGGAAAGAGAGACAGTGAAGCATTTTGTGAAAGAAACCTAATCAAACAAACTGCCAAACAGTAGAGCATTGATAAATGAGAGTCTCTCTTGAAGCAAATTATTAGTTTTTTTTTAAACGAATTATTTTTTTTACAATGAGTTTCTTAAAGGAAAGTAATTAATATGTCGTGTAGAAAAGAAGGAAAATTAATCTGAACTGTTTCAATCAAAATCCTTAATAATGGTCCATGTTTTCCTGATCATTCTCTAGGAAGATCTATAAATTATTCTCAGAATTTATGCTTAATGTGGCATCATTTTTAATTAATTTCTCAGATTTTTTAAAAATTATCTTAAAACTTAAAATTTTGTATTATTATTATATTTTTTAACACGTTTTGTCTTAAGGCGTTAAGAGCATTCCAAAAGATTAAAGACTTCACAGCAATTTCAATGAGTCTGAGCATTGTTACTTTCCTATGCGATAATGCAAAAAATCTCTTTACCAACATACTTGCAAATACATACAAAATGTTACGATATCGCAAAAAAATATTGTCAACTCCTATTGACATTATTAAAGTGAAAAGAAATTTCTCTGTTAAGAGAAAGATGTTTTGTGTGTGGTGTCCACTTCAAGAACTGTTGCATAACTTTATGAATTTTTAGTTTAACTTGTCAACCTTCACCATCACGAACAAAAAAAGTGCAATTATTACGTGCAAAATTCCCACATAGAAGACCCCTCATGTTTAATTTTATTTTTGCTATTTTGTGCATTTTCTGCATGAGAAAGTACCACCAAACGGTGTAACTTCCCAACAAATTGGTGGACTTCCCCGCAGGAAACTCATTAAGCACATTTTGTGCACAAACTAAAAATGAAGTGTACAAATACCCATCAATTTGTCACTCAAAGAGATTGCAATTTCTTGCTGAGCCATCATCAAATCGCGCGCGGATTAATAGTGTGGCTCGCGCCTTGCAAATGAAGTTCAATGCGAAAATTATTTGTCTTCACCTGAGGCAATGCCTTTTAATTTTACAATCATTCAACCTCTTGTGGGTGATGGCAGCAAAAAAGAGCCTCTCAATTGAGAGACCTTTTTTTCTTCTTGCAGCAGCAAAGGCTCTACTTTCACTATCAATGCTGTTTTATTTGATTTCTTTCACAGAGCATTTTGGTGCCTCTGCCAAGGTATGTTTTAAATGTAACAAGATTAGTTAGTTGAGATGGTTGAGATATTGATGGAGAAGAGAAGGATTTTAAGAAATAAATTTGAGGCTTTTTATTCGCTGGTAAATTGAAAGATTTCTCTTTACATTTTTGGGGGTCTTAAAGTGTCCATTATTTTAGATTTTGTTCCTCCTTCAATTTTATTTTTCATGATACTTCGGAGATGTTAGTCTCCTTCTTCAGGTCTAAATAGAATTTTTCTCATGAAGTTTTTTTTTTTTTTAAATATTTTTAATTATTCTAATTTGTTTTAAAAATCTAGCTAAAATTAACGATCGACCACATAAAGACGTTTTAAAATATTTCAAAAATTTAAATATATTTTTTTAAAGACGGTTTCTTTTCAAACACACTCAACACTTCAAGGTGGAGCTCTCTTCGTGGTACCCTGCAGCCATGCAGTGATCTCGCCAGAGTGCTCAAATTGATTTTCCACTCACCCAATTAATCCGGAGAAATGTACTCCAAACGACTGGTAGCGGCATTGCTCCAGTTGCGCCAATGCAATTGGGATGAAAGTGACAATGTTTCGGCGTAGGGGCTATTAAATCTCACTTTTGCTCGCTGAGAGATAAGATATCGCATTTTCGCACATTTTATGTGTGAAGAAAAACGTGCAGCAGTGCATGGGAAATGTCCTCAAGCAATTTGCCATTGTGGTTTTTCGTGAACTCTCTTTAAGCGCGCGAAGAGCTCTTCTTTCACCCCGTACAGTAGACAAATCTCCCATTGTTGAGGTATGGGGCACATTGTGTGCAAAACCAAAAAAAAATGCAAATGACGAACATGATGAAAGTCTTTCGCTAAACATGTTTGTTTTTTCGCGAAATGGTCAAAGTTATTCTTCATCGGGGAATTGACAATGGAGACGCGCGACACGTGATGCCAAAAAAACGTGGATATTTGCCGAGAGACTCGAAAGAAAAAAACGCCAAAATAGTAGGAAAGAAAAAAACATTAATTAAGCGACTGGGTATTATGCAAGATTTAAATATTTCCCTCAATACGCCTTTTTGAGCGTAACACAATGCAATTGTCTTGCCGCAGGAAAAGAATAAGAGGGTAATTTTCTCGAATTTGTGTTAAGGTGCACACACCGGAGTTCAATTGAATACCACACCAACGCCTTTTCAATGGGGGTCTCCCCTCATTCGATAAAGAAAAATTTAATTAGTGACGTGAGAATTTTCGGCAATGTGCATGCCGAATTTTCAAAGACTTCCAACCATCTCTCCATGGATTTAACATACTTTTGGGGCCAGTAAAAAAATCGATAGGGTTTGAGAGGTTTCTTTTTGGGGACTTTGGCAGAGAATGGGGAAACCTTGACGCATTAGAAACCTGGAGGCTGCAACTCTATGAGACATTTCCCAAGAGAACATACTTTACGCAAGGCGCCGTTCTCATTGATGAGTTAATAAGCACAATTAATCCATATCCAATTGATTTGCGTAAAAATTTCAAGGGGCGGGTAATTAGTAAAACAAAAGTCGCACTAAAAGTCATTTGCATTGTAATAGCTGTTGTAAATATTGCTTTTAGCGGTGGTTTGGTTTCATTATATAGGAGGGGATGGCCCAAATCGAGCACTGAGAGTTAAAAAATTGTTTTTGATTAATTGTAAAATCGTAAAATGCGAAAAGTTAGTTTTTCTTTAGGCCATTAACTTTTTTTTTTTAATTTTTTAAATTAAAATCATTCTGTATTAATTATAACAAACAATATGTATACCATTTGTAAGCCCTTTTGTGTACCTTTACACATAGCTCAAAATTTTAATCAGAACAGATTATACAATCGCAATGAACTTTGTTGTGTTACAAATCACTTTAAAACAACTTTATTCGGTAGCAGAGGGTACAGCAAACACCAATTAATCACCATATCTGTGAAATATGATCTGTGAGACCTTCTCCTGGCACGATTTCAGATGAAAATACTCATTTTTCACTCGTTTCCCAAGAAAACATTCTAACAAGAAGTGGGTGGATGAAGTTTAACTTGGCAGTACGTTACAAAATAATTGCAATGTGCAACCGGATAATATATATACAGATTTTGCATCTGGCTCTTATGCTGTATATGTAGGTAAAAGTTGTCCACTGCTGGGCGTTATGGAGTACATTGATTGTGATATTAATCGTCACCATGTGGAAGGGAAAGGAATTTTCACAAATAAGGGAAAGTTTTATATTAAATTGCAGGATTAAAGCCATCGTATACTTTTTCCGCCAGAAACGTTGCAATGCACCGGAAGAGGGAATGTTTAGTGAGGAAAAAATTTAAAAGAAGTAAATTCCAGTTGGGGAATCAATAAAAATGCGATTTGAAAAATCCACTTTTACTTTTATCACCATGAGCACGCCGGTACTTGGGCATTGAGATATTTTAATTGCACTCACCACAAAAAATCCAAGAAATATCCACTTTTCCATGATTCAAGAAAAAAAAACTTCTCCTCTCGGCTTAGGGCAAATCTTCCTTGAGACAATAAGATGCTCAATGAACGTCTTTTCTTCTCTTGTTACTTCTTTTTTTTTCTTTTCTCAATGACACTAAATTAATTTCACACAGATATTTGCATAGAAATCATCTCTCATTATGTCTTGTTTTTCATTTCCCTCGCTCAACTTTTGACGGGACTAACAACAAAATATTATTTACTGCAGTTTCCGGAAAAGCCGCCAAATTGTTTTGGGAACGCGTGTGAGATAAGATGTGGTTGCGAAGAGAGCGCACAATAGGTTCACTGAATCATAAATAACATCGTTAATTTGGTATGATTTAATATAAAAATAAAATTGAAACAAGCCCGAGAGGTGCACAACACAAAACGATTTTCTTCTGTGGCGGAATTCGCGACCAGACGTCCGTTTGCGAAGCTGGCTCTTGTACCACTAAAAGTTGCACACAATTCACCTTCGAGACTCTCTCGCACGAGACATTTTTCCCACCCAATTCCGCGCTTTTTTGCTCGGCTCTCTTCACGCGCATTTGCTTTGGCTCTGGGAGGTTTTGCCCACGAGCTTTTGGAACTTCTTGCGAGATTTCTTGACAAATCAGTTGTGGGTGAACAACTTGAGTTATTTCAAATCGAAGAACTAATAAATTCCATCTCATTTATTAAGGTTTTTTCTTTCAACCAGCTGTTTGTAGCACAACATAAAATATGCGCCTTATGGTGTGAAATCTTGCCAAAAATTCATCCATGACCTCACGATATTTTCTCATCCCATTTTCCAGACATGGAAACAAAAGTACCACACACAAAATGCCCGAATTCTCTCTAGTTTAAAAAAAAAAGCCCAGAAGAATGATTCACAAATCGTGCTTTTGCGGCTAAACGTGCAGTGAAAAGCAATGAAGCTACCCAAAAAGATTTTTCATGATCACCCAAATGCTTTCATTGTCGACACCACCAATATTGCTTGCTCAATGGAACAATTTGGCACGAAGTACATGAGACTGAATACCATACTATTATTTAGTGTTTAAATAAATATAACATAAGTGATTTTAACTGCCTGTTTTGCGGAAGACATGAAAATAAAAAAAAATATATGTAAGTTTAATTTTTAAATTCTAACTTTTCGATGCAGCTTTCAAATATGCAAACTTCCATCATTTTATTGCCCTTTCTTTATTGTAAGTTCTCAATCGAAAAGATTTGAATATAGGTTAGGTATTTATTTATTTCCCTTTGATTGTATTCTATTCTTATTCTTCAAGTTCATGCAATTCTACATGGTTCTTTTGCCGAAATCTTTTAGATTAAGATGGAGGCGTCAGGTAATCTAGGGTTTGATTTTTAATAAGCTATAGCTACCTTTTATTTGAATCATTTTGATCTTTTTTTTTGTTTAAATTTAGAATATGTAGAATTAAAGTCTAGATTGAAATCTCGATTAGTTTTATAAAGAAATTGGGGTGAATTAGAGCAGAAAAACTGAAAATGAATAAAGAAAAAACTAAATATAAATAACATCTAAAATTGCCAGATCAGCCTTTGTTTGAGTAATTTTAGTTGATTTTTTTTAAATGAATTCCAAATGTTGTTTTATTTTATTTCATTATTCTTTTATTTATGTTCGGTTGCTCTGCCTTTAAATTAATTTCCTTTCCTTTGAAATTTGATGAATTTTCCCAGCTTTCCCAATTGTCAACCTCTCGCGAAATATTTTGCAATGAAAAAAGCACATAAAAATTGATCAAATTGGTAGTAAAAATATACTGTAAAATATTATTTGTGGTGAAGAATAAGAATCAAATTGTTTACAAAATAACTCGCAAAAAACACGTCATTTCTCAAAAAAAAGATCAATGTTTGTGATTGTCTGAGACGATGAGATAACGCTCGCAGAATCCCATAATTATGCCACATAATAAATTTGCACCCACATAGAGCAATTTCTCTTAAGACAAATTCTTATGAAAATGTGACAAAAATATTCTGTGGTTGTAAAAGAAGGAACTGCGATGCTTTTAGCCGTGACATTGTTGAAAATTTTATCGCGATTGTAGTGTTGTAGCAATGTGGGGACAATTGCGCGATTCATAATCGAGATTTACTCATCATGAGAGAGTTGCGTAGGTCAGGAACAATTCCCTGTGAGGGAATTAGTTGGTATACCGCATACATAGCAATGTATGTAGGTATCGATCTTAGAGCTTTTCCCAATTCTTTTCTTTTGCGTTCTTTTTAGTATGGTTGCTGGAAGAAATTACTTGATTAATATTGGAAAACCCTATAAAGCTTTTAAGCTCTGTTAAATTTAACATGTAGGGGTTACAAATTCGAGGCAAAAATTGTTTTTTTAATTTTAAACACCAAAATAGCACCAAAAAGACACCAAAAATACACCAAAAGACTACAATTGTTGTGATTATAAAATTATCAGAAAGAAAATGTTGAATTTGTTGTCGTAAAAGCTCTTTTATTGTTCTTCAAGAGCAAAATGAGAATTTTCTCTATCCTTTCATCACGTAATTCGACTGATAAATTAAATTTCAACCCATAGACAAATCTCCTCTTTGTGGTATATCAGCTCTTATACACCGACGTATTATTATTGAGTCTAAAATTAAACTTTCTGTACCTTCTTAACTATTCAAGAAGTGAATCGGGCTTTCTTGCAAATGTTCTAGAGCGATGAATGTGGAATTTCTAAGCAGATTGTGAAATTACTGAAGAGAGCGCATTTTCACGTGATTTTGTGCACTCCTTTGCACACAAAATGCATTCCACGGTAGAGTCACGAGATCATGATGATAGCCCATGGGATGCATTTTACGATGGCTCAACCATTTCTCAGATTGCCATCATTAGTGTACAAAAATTATTTGGGCAAACCTACATGAAAGAATTTTGACGACTTCCATTAAAAGTTATTATATTTCTGGCAAACATTTTTAGTGTCATTGACCGATGGCAAAACATTCTTTTCTCCCCGTGATGGCTGAAAAAGGTAAAATCAATATAAAAATCCAAAGCACGAGAAAATTGGCAGAGAAGACGAGGTAATAAATTTATTAAGAACACACAGAAAGAAGCCAATATCCGCTGAATTTACCTTGTTTGCTATCCCCATTCTTTTGTCTATGTAACGAATTAATTTTATAAGTTGACGTGAAAAATAAAACCATCGTTCTAAAGTGTCTCAAAATGTTTGGGGACAAACAAGCTCGATAAAATTTTAGCAGAAAAAGAGATCAAAAAGAAATAAATTAATGTAGATTTTCTAAATAAGGTCTTGAAGAACTCCCACGTTTCATTTATTGAATGCTTTTTATTTCATTCAGATTGCGTCTGTTTGCCTCTTAATCTGCAAAGTTGAAAAATTAACCATTAAGTCATCAAGTATGGAATGAACGTTTTAAAAAACTGACTTCATCAACAATTTGGAGCAAAACAAAGTTTTTAAAACGTTTCCAAAAAGGCGTTTAAGTGCGTGATTGAACTTGAAGTTTTATATCGTCAGACACCCAAACACCATCCCTTATACTGAATTAAATTCTAGTTTCAATAATCCTTAGACAAAAATGACCTCTTAAAGCATGTTCAAAGTAAATCATTTTGCCTGAAAAATCAAAAATTATTTATATCAAAAATTTTAGTTGATTTTGAGAGCTATTTCTGAGACAACGTCCCGTGTTAGATTGCAAATTAATTGACCACTAAATATATAATTCGATCGGACTTTTTTTTGCCCAGGAATAATTACAGGATGTTTGTCTGTCCAAGTGAAAGAATTTTGAATGAAATCAACAAAGAGCGCTACCTCCTATATTCCACTTCATTGCGAATATCAATTAGCCAGGCCCAAACGAGGAAATTGCGGAAAACAAGAAAGAATTCTTTTTATTGGTAGCAAATTAAATCTCCGCCACAAGATTGAATATAAAATTCTCAAGTGAGAACAATTGCGTGGTCGATGTACGCGCGTAGGATGGGGTATTTTAAATTTATCTTCTTAAGCATAGAAGAGATGTGGAATAAAATTCTTATTGCTAACAAACAGCTGTATTTGGCGCCAAAAGAGAGGAATTATATTTTATGCTAAAGCCCCCCTCTTGTTAAGGTAGGTGTGCAACGATGGAGACAATAGTCTCGCATTGTCATACAATCAGTGCAATTTTCATCGTGTGGATTTGTGCCATTTGAAATTCTTCTTTGGTGTTTACCTAATAAGTTCCGGATGTGAATTATTCATAGAGCGTTCGAAAAAAAATGATGAGAATTAACCTTCAATTGTTCCATGCATGCCAAGAGACAAATTTTTCATGTTTCCAACCACTGTTTTACATACAAATTAGATTTAACTTTTTTTTTTTAATTTTATCTTAAAGCAATGATAGAGTCGGTTAATCACCTGTGAGAGCGAAGTGAGTTTAATTGATTCTGCAATCAATTTTGAGATTTATGCGCTTTTATGCGGATGTTATGTAAGACGAAGAAGAGATGAAATAAGAAGAAAAGACGATTTAATCGACTGAGGACGATTTGCGTGAAATTTTATCCTGTTACCCAGGGCCAGGGTTAAAAACTCCAAATCCAATCACAACGACTCAATCATTCAGCATTGATTAAAGTCAGAGTTTTTTCTTTATTTATTGCGGACAACTCAATCATGTCTGTGGTGTCATTGGGATAAATGGAAAAATTCGTTCCACGTCGTTATATATTATAGTTCAAATTGATTTATTTTTATTTATATGTACAAGTGCCTAATTTTTATCAAGAACTTTTCAAATTTTGTTTCTTATATCATTAAATTACATAGGAATTGTTTTGTCTTTAATATGAACAGTTTTATTTATTTATTTAAAAATCATAATTTAAAGAACTTTTAGTGCCAAGAAAAAGAGATTTTAAAAATTTAAACAAAAATTGAAATAGAAAAAAATTCATAAATTTAATTTCATAGAGCCTTTATCAATATTTCCACAATCTCTTTAATTTTTTATAATATGAATGAACCAATATTTAGCTCTTTTGAATCATAAAAATTAATTTAAATCAATATTTAAATACTGTACAGTAGAATATACATAGTTGAGTAATTAATCGATATTCATAAGCTTTCGTTTTGCATAAAACATTTTACAGGTAGAACCATTTAAATTCGTAACCCTTCAATCCAGCTTTCTTTTCAGTTTCCTCCCTCGGCGTCTCTTCTTCTGGCACCCTTTCGAGTTTAAACTTGGGTTGATAGCCAAAAGCATCAGCTCTATATTCTGTACTCCTTCGTAGACCATCTCGTCCTACAACGTAGTATCCTCCCTCTTTATTTCCCTCGCGATCACCCTGAAAAGAATTTTTTTTTTTTTAAATAAAATCGTTAAAGCTGTAATTTTGAATGAAAAGAGCGCGAAATGCTTCAAGGTGTGGAACACGATGGATTTACCTTTTCATTGTGTCCGTGGTAACCAGCGGTGTAGTTGAAGAGGTAGAGGAGACCTTGCAGCATTTGCTCCATTGATTGATCATCCAAATTCACCTGAGCACTGTCTCGACTCTCAGGTGATTGTACTCTTGGCTGTTGCGCGAAGTTTTGCTGCCCATCCGGCTGTTTTCGCGACGGTTCAACACCCTTGAATCTTGCCATTACACTCTCAATGGGCATATCTTCCGGTAGTGCAGCACCTCCATCTGATTCTGGAGCTTGAGGGGCTGTTTGATCATCCCCAAGTGATCTTCCCTCGGGTAGAGCTCTCTGATCCGTTGAGTAATCTTCTTTTGCTGGCTGAGAGCTTGTTTGGGGTGGATTAAGGTCTATGCTCGGGGGATTTGGGGGTGTATCAAGTGCCGACGAGAAGGCACTTGATGGGCCCTGATTTCCTGAATTTTCTTGGAAAGTTCCCTGACCTGGTGCTTGTCCAAATACTTGCCCAGGTGCTTGCTGAGGTACTTGCTCAGGTGTTTGTTCTACAGCCTGTCCTGGTGCTTGATCGTTACCCTGATCAAATCCTTGATTTATGCTGCCACCTTGATTGTCTTCTTGACCACCCCCAATTCCACCCCCTAATGATTTCTCATCTCTCAAGTTGAGATTTGAAATTCCCTGTCGTGGTTGTTGGGGGCTGAATCTGTTGCTAAATTGTGGCATTTGGGGTGGAAGGGCATTCTGGGGGGCGTAAGAGGGCACATTGGCAGGCTTCGGTGGCTCGGGGATTTTGCAATTTGAGCATGATTGAATATCACTGATTTTTTGAGTTGTTGGCTCAACTGGTACAATCTCCTGCTCCTTCAGAGGTGCTGCTGCAGTTGAGTGAATCACAAAAGGAAGTGGAGTTGTTGTTGAGTCTGTAAATGCTCTCGGTTGAGGACTTGATGATGCTAATTTGGATTTCATCGTTTCTATCGCAGCTGCGATATTTTTTGCCACTGAAAAAAAAATTGAAAAGTAAAGTGAATTTTTAAATTTTCAAGAGATCGTTAATGGATTAATGTCGGGAAAACTCACTTGGTTCAGCCATTAGCTTAATATTCTTCATGGAGAGAACTTTAAAATTTCCATTTTCATCTGTAGCATAGACTGTTACGTGATAAACATTATCAGCTGTGATAAAACCAAACTCCCCCATAATTATTCCATTCTCATCCTTCTTTTCGTGCCTATGCTGATTGCCCTCGATGTTGAAACCAAATTCATAAGGTCGATTCTCTCCGTTGTAGTACTTCGAGGCGGCATTCACCAGCACCAGTAGTGTTGAAATCTACCAAAAAAAAGATTGATAGGAAAAAATCAGAGTTCATTGAATTGTGTGTTGACACACACACCGCGCTTTCCGCGGGTCAAAAGGTCGCAATGAGAAATGTTTCATTTTAGGCTTCTTTTTTTGCCCATCTGCTGCATGATAAATTAGTATGCAGAGTGTGATAAAAAAGTTATAATAATTTTTAATGTCAAATATTATTATTTGATAGGCGAAACCCCTACCCTACCCTACCCTAGATGGGTCATAGCTCCGTCCTCATTCATTTGAAAATCACCATGTACAATTCAAATGAGATTTGTGTTTATGTATAAAGTGATAAGCTACTCTGGCCAAGACGCTGGCAGATCACTGGGCAGGTGAGCGATCACCTGTTGAGTGCAATATGGTGTTTTCTGGTGGAATTATTGAAAAATAATGAACATCTCAAGTACCCGAAAGCCTTGACAAAATACCGTCATCAACGATTGTTGATGTTCTTGTGCGTATATTGCAAAAAAAAAGTTCAAGCATAATGACTACATATAGTTGGAAAAGCATCAATAGCGTCAATAGCTTCTATCCGGGAAATCTTCTTCCGACAAGTGGACAAAAGGTGCGTTCTTCATATCAATATCCCGGTACTCGGCAAACACAACATTACTCGAGGACCTTTACGCATAAAACGTGATTTTTTTCTTTGATACAAAATAATAAAGAAGAGTCGTTGAAATGCCTCATTTACCAATGTCCACACACGCAATTAAATTGATGATAATTGCGGAGGAAAATAGGAATCTTTTGACGAAATTTAGTACCTCTTAAAGGCCCCAATGATGGCCCCACAAGGTCATTAATTTATCTTTGCGGAACTCGAAGAAGCAATTAAGATTGTTTTATCTTTCGCACGTTATCACTTCTATTCACTTTTATTTTTGGATAGTGATTTCTCGGCGAAAATTGAACATGATCTTGGACCACAAAACACTTATCGAGTATTTAGAACATTTAGTATTCACGGCATCAGAGTTGCGAAATTGATTATTAAAATTTTTAAAGATAAATTGGGATTTTATAAAAATATTTTCTTGAATTTTACGAGTTTGCTCGACAATTTTACTTTTCTCACTTTGAGTTTATAAAAATTGCATAAAAAAATTTTATTTCCACAAAAGTCCTATTGATTCGAGTAATGGAACAGTTTTAGATTCCTTACCTTATATGAAAATTCAGGAATTTAAAAAGATTAATTTTAATTCTTTCCTTTAAGGTTTAGTTAGTGAAACCTAAAGTTTTTTAAACCGTACATACATAACCGTATATACATATATTTTTATATATTTAATAATTTGAATATTTTCAGGACTAGTAAGGATAAAAAAAATTATAGAAAAGATGCCAAATTTTCTTGCAAAAAAATCTCTCCTTTAGTTAAAATTAAGCGGAAAAATTAAATTTAACTAAATTGTTTTAAAAAGGATAAAACAGAGCTAAAATCTTTATTTTCTAACTAGAATCTTATTTTAATCTTTAATCTAGTTTGATACATAAATAAATAGTCGATGACTGATTATTAAAAATTTTTCTTAAATGGAAAAACTTAATCTTAAATCTAGAAAATTTCCATCTCCACTATTTGTTATTATTTCTTGGTAATTTCGCACAGAAGCCGACTCTATTGCCTAATTTCACATCTTTTATTATAATTATAAGAAATTAGTCAGACGACAAACGTCAAATAGTGTGTCATAATGCTAAACAGCGCTTAAATATAGAATCTCTTCCGCATTTTTTTCATCATCAAAAAAATATTTATTCGCCAATTTTCAGCAAAAACCCATAAGCAAAATATTTTGCATGCGTAAAAAGTATTTTGACGTGGTGGAATAGATGTGTGGGCGTAAAAAGATGGGGTTGGTTGTGAAATTTTGTTCATTTGTTGTGTGATTAGGTGGCTAAAAATGCAGATCTTCACTGAACATACATACAATCGTGTTGATATTTCGGACAATAGCACAATGCAAGGTGCATCCGCTCGGGTCAATCATTGGAAAAATGCAGCAGAGAAAATTTGCAATTAATGCTAAAAACATGCTAATTGTTGTTACTGGGCAGTTTTAGTTTTTTTTTCATTTTCTTTTAGAGTTTTCTTTGTGATATATATTATGGAAAAAATATATAGTAAAAGTTATGTAATTTATAGAATATGTACTTACATATAAAATTGATTTTATCATTATTAAATCCCTTGAGCTGCTTCTTTGTGTATATCCCCTCGCACTATTTGCAATAAAATTCAATAAGAGATCACTAATCCTTTGCGAAAAGATATTCCTTTTGGTTTTAATGAGTATTTTTTTTTATCACAAATGCAATGACACAGCACTTTTTCACGCAAACGATCGTTGCAATTGGTTGTCGATAAATCACGTGGAATTTTTTGATGCAATTGTGAGTATTTTTGTTGATCCTCTCTATGCAGGTGAATTGGTGTCAAAGCGTATAGCGCGAGGTACAATACGAAGCCCACAAGACGGAGGCTCTAAGCAGAATGCCAAACTGACCATTCAAATTTTTCTATTTATTAGCAATTACTCTTGTACACATATACCTCCCAACATTGGCAACAAGACGACCAGAACACATTCATCTATCCGCATATCTTCTTCCCACCACAGGTAACCCCACAGGTATATACATTTTCCTCAGTCGCATCATCTGGAAGGAAAATACCAACATCGTCAATATTTTTCTCTAATCAGAGACCCTCAATTGTGAATGTTTTATGACGATTTTTTAGCATAAATGCTCAAAAATATATCTTTCTCAGCGGTATGATGATTAATTCATCGAGCAATTAATCATTCCCACACGACAGGATAATATCAACATCAAGGGCCATGAAGATGACACACGAGCTTTCGATGCATAAAGTTCTTTTATGTATTTATGTTGTGGATTTATATTGAAAAGATCAATGTCGGGGCAGATATTGGCAAAGAAAGTTTATTTGTAAAGCGATTAATTTATTTTATATTTTATTTTAATTTAGTATTTCTGGTTTAAAATCTTCTAGGTTAGGTCCCTTATTTTTTTTCCTTAGATATTTTAATAATTTCTTAAAATTATATTATTTTCTTTTTAAGAGAAAAATAAGTTTTTTAACCAAAGCATTATGTTGGATTATCCCTTTATTTCAATTTTTTAAGGAAGGTTTCTTTGATTTTTTACCTTCCATTTTTTCACTACCTTACATACCTACTTAAAGAATTCTTCTCTTTAGAAGTAATGAAAAATCTTATATTTTTCTTTAGTTTTAGATGTTTTATTAACTATCGGAACTAATAAATATTTTCTGGTTTATTAAGATCAAAAGCTTCTCCCAAACAAAATATTTTATTTTATTTTCTTAGTCACGAAAAATCGTTATACCTATAGAATGAAAGAGCAATATTTAAAAATGATTTTGTAGCCGAAACGTATGCAAACCAAAGTTGATAAGAAATTGTTAAATTTTTTAAATAAAAAAAATCGTTTTAGGAACAAAATACAGAAAGTTCTGCTAAATGATCGTGGTACCTGAAGAAATGATTTTTAATATCCCTTTAGAGCTTGTAATTTTGGAAAAAATTTTTGAAAATTTTTCAAAACTTGCAAAGTTTTAATTTTTTTTTAAAACAGAGAATTAGCAAAGAAATTCTTTTTACCGGAATAATTTGTTTAATTTATTATTCTCCTTATATTTTATCTTTAATTTATTGGTCAATTAAAAAAATCTTCAGAGAATTTAAGTTTTCAGGGAAACGATCTTTTAGATGGATCCCATTATTATTAAAAAAAAAATTAACAGGAATTAGAAGTTTTATCGTTTTCCCCTCTATGAACATTGTGGCAAATTCTAGTTAGTTTGATGACTTCAAATTCTTCTTAAACTTCATAAATTCTCTTCATATGATTATTTGATTAAAAAAATTAAAATTGTTAATAAAATTATGTATTTGTTTGTGATTTTTATGCAAAACCATGCAAACTCTTTTTTATGTATTAAATCACACGAAGAAGCGGCTTTTGGTGCAACTTTTGTGCCAAAAACATTTAAAAATAAATAAGTCGTAAATTAGGAAAAAGTGGATTTTGAATAATTCATAGATCAATCAATTTTCGCCTTTTGCATTTAATTTCCTAACACCATTGTCTCACGATCACCACCCACAGCTGAATAGAAAGAAATTATGATCAGAGTATACCTATTTGATGTAGAAAGGATGCTCTATCAGGAGTAACCTCTGATATTTAGTTGATCAAGGTTTTCTTCTGCTGACTTACGATCTTTCCAACTTCTTGCGACAAATTGGATTTATTAGGATTGCAATTGGTAGAAGGTGATCGAGTGTCCAGTGCGGACATCTTCGTTGAATAATTTATAAGAAAAATATGTCTTTTTTTGTCAACAAACCAACTCTTTTATTACAAGTCTAATATTACAGAGAGTTTTGATGATTTTTGTGATATTTTTCTTTGCTCATGTTCGTTTTGAGAACGGAATATGGCACATTTTCTTTCTGCATGAACACATCATCATCAGTGGAGGAATTTTTCTTTACTGGGACCAAAAACAATAACAAAAACAAATTATATTACACGGGGGAGGCAGTTGGGGGGGAAGGGGTGGATTTTCAGATGGGGGATTTAGGAGGAATATATAGGTGGAAGGCGCTTAGAGGGTTGGGACGTGGGCACCATCGGCACGGTAACCGTTCTCATCGGCGACCCAGTTGATTGTGTACGTGACTCCATCATCGCTGACGAAGCTGAAGGATCCCTGGGAGACAACAGCATTCGTCTCAGGTCCGAAGTTCTTCAGTTCACCCTGAGCATAGGCAGTCTGGCCATCGCTGGTCTCATACCTGTCCAAATAAACAGCCACTATTAATCACTTTGCCCTTGATCACCTCCCTTCACTGCGTAGCACATCAACTTACGCATATTTGTATCCATCAACGCCAATATTGTCGTTCTCGTAGCGCCTATAGAAGGAAAAGAATTAGAACAAAAAAAAATGATTAGATGAGAATTTCCACGGATTAGGATTAAATCCAATTAATTACAGGATGGTGGCGGTTTTGGATGGTTCAAGGGGTCCGGCAAGAGCAACAGCCACAACGGCAGCGAACATAAGAATAACTTTCATGATGGCAGTGGGGTTTGTTTGTTTTTTTGTGGGAGACTGAGATACTCAAGGAGTTCCTTGCTGAAGATTAACACAACAACTGGTGATGGGGTGTACCACTATCTCCCCTTATATAGTCCCCCAATCGCACCACTTTAAATCCAGTTTCTTATGTCATTCGCGAATTAACAATCATCACACAATCTATTCAAAAATCCCCCCAAAAGCCTAATGTTGAAAATCATCAAACGACCAAGTCTAAGATGTGATTTTTTTCACACAATTTTTGGGAGATTTTCATCATTGAGTCGTCTTCCTCTCGGCCATGTGTCTCAAAATATATTGACCAGAACAGATAATTAAGCAGACAAAACCCGTCTCCGCGGAGCAAGATCTCTTTGGGTGTCGTCTTGGTAAAGGTCGCCACTGTTGCCTGCCAGATATCGTGAAGATGATGGGTCATAAAGGAAAAATTAATTTTCGTATAATTCATCCAAAATACAAAAAAAATATGTGATAGGTCCCACATGGGACAACGCCAACACGTAACATTCAGCTGGTACCCAGAGTGATGCTATTGAGCCAATTGTTGGGGACATTTCTTATGCGGTGTGCCAAAAAAAAGTGCACGCGCCACTTTTTTTTCTCTCTCGAAAATCCGACACATGGTCACATCTTCAACTCCTCCTGCATTCTTCTCGAGGATTTTTGGATGCGTTCATTCGATTTTATAGATTTATCGAAAAGCAATTAAGTCTAGCCCAAAATGGTTAAGAGTGGCACACACTTTACTTTTTACGAGGCACATTTACACTGTTAAAAATTTAAGGTGAGAAAAAAAACTCTCGATCGATCATGATATTAAGTCACGAGCATAGAATGTTAAAGTTTTTTGTCTTAAAATAAAACGAAGGATATTGATAAAATCATTTTCATATCCTGGTTTATAATTATGCTTTTCAAATCATTCGGAACAAGAATTTGCCGCAATTGTATTAACCCTGATAGGTCCAAAAATTTGTTGGATTTGAATTTTTTATAAAGAAAATCTTTATAAAGGGAAAATTTGTTTGTTATTTCTTTGGAAAAGCGGTCGGGTAGGGAGAAAAATTCAATGTTTTTTGTGAAAAAAAAATTGTGCGTTTCCACCTAGTTTTCACTTCTCTACCCGATCGCTTTTTCGAAGTTATCTCGAAAATCTAAACCAAATTATTAACTCTAATAAAAAATAATTTAGTAAATTAATTCTTAAACAAATTGACTCAATCTAATTGACCAAATATTGATCGTAATTTGATTTTGTTTCGAATTTTTATTTAAAGAAAATTAGATAATAATGGTCAAGGGGTTGCCAGATTAAAGAGGCCCTAACTTAATATACCCGATTATTGACCGAATACGTACGAAGGAAACCAATTAAGATTGACAAGCAAAAGGAACGCTTCTAGGTCAGGTCAGGCGAGGCATTCTAAGATTAGTTTAAGTTGTGACTTTCACAGAGAAGGACCTATAGTCTTACTTTATTTTACATCTAAAGAAATTGTGTAAAAAGTGTGAAAAGTGTTTAAGATGCCGTCAGAAATGCCCAGAAACAACAGGAATTATTCTGGCGAGGCCTCACAAAGGAACCAAAATGGTCAGAACCAGGATCCCCAAGCTCCTCGAAATAACGATGAACGGTATTTAGAAAGGAATGGAAGATTATTGATGATGATGGACTACTTTCAAGTTTTATGTAAGTAATTTATTATTGGTTAAGATGGCCTCAATAGAAAAATTATAATTTTTTTATTTACGAAATAAACTTCTTTCTTTACAGTGGATAACATGGCTGAGAATTTGCGACAAAATGCCCGTACGCTGCACCTGCTTCACCAAAATATGACCTATATGCGTGAGGAGCAAATAAGATTGATGGAGAACCGGGAGGACCCCCAGGTTTTCGATTCCGACGATGAATTCGAGCACTAGGGATGGACAGCTGATCTACAAAAAACGGAAATAACCTTAATGTATTACCAATATTTAAATAAAAAACCATTATAAAAAATTTGGAAATATATATTTTTTATTATTTTACTTTTTCTCATACCGTGAAGCGCTGGAATTATATGAAGCATATGCTTCATGGTTGTTATTAATTACATACCCTAAATACATAATTAAACTCTACTCTATTTTTTATGGCAGGTAATTATTTTCTAGTAAAACAATTAAATTAAAATCTAATAAGTAAAAATCATTTAAGATGGTCAACCACCTTGCGGTCAAAAAAGACGCGCGGTTTTGTTTAACCATTTCTCACAGTGTAGCCATAAGCACCCACTGTTTCTACTTTTTTGTCTTGATTTTTTATTCGGAATTTAAATTAATTACGTACATAATTTTAATTGAAAACATCTTGTCATGGTAGATAAAAGGAGAAGATGTTAAAGAGTGAATTAAAATTGAATCAATATGCTGAATATTGTGGCCAAAATTTAATTGCTTATTGCTGCATAAAGTTCTTCTACTCGCAGTAGGATGAAAAATTGAAGTTTTTTCTTCTTTAGTGTGTCATTAGCGGTAAGAAAAATGCAAATTGCTTAGCCATGAAGAAGATCGTGATTTTAATTACTCTACTTTTAAATTTAAGATTTTCCTTTCATCGGCTTTTTTTTGGTAATGCAATGGTATTGAATTTCTGGTTTCTTGCGGGTTGTATATACATCCAAAGACGTTTGCCGATGAAATCGAAAGTTTTGCGTATTTGTGGATAAAAAGATGGTTCTGAACTTGTTCTTATACGTGGGAAATTTGTGATTTTTGCAAAAATTCAGCTATATTTATTGCTATATTCTTCTTCACGTTTATCATGAGGATTTTTTGTGTGATTATTTTTAGCATTTTAACCACAAATCGACTTTATAAGAAACTAGTCGTTCTCCTCGAGGTCGGCCTGTGTCTTCTTCCTTCTGAGACAAGAATAAAGTATCATATCATTGTGAAAAAAAAATTAATTGCCATTTTCTAAGTTATGAGGAATTTACATAAGATGGTATTTTCCTCCTTTGGTGGATACCTCCAAAAAAAATCGATTGCGAAGCTTCTAAAAATCGCGATGGCACTGAAAGCAAGAATATTGCGTTCATTTTGGAACAAGATCACCAAAAAGATCAATTCTTCATTTTTTTTCTTCTCCTTTTGAAAACAAAGTTATTTAGCTTCTGTAGGCTCATGTTAGCGATAAAAATCAGATATTTCCTTCGCACTAATGAGGAGACCATAAAATAGTTAGATCGATGCCACAATAGAAGGAATTCTTTGTTGGCACATGGTGAAGTTGAATTGAAAAATGTCAAAGTCACACATCCAGGAGAGACGAGATGATGTGTTAATAGCAAGCAAACGTGAATGCGCGCAGTGAAAGAGCTCGCATCTATGCTGGAATGCAAAATGAAGTACACACAAAAAATGCTGAAATATTTAGCATCTAATATTGCATCTAGGTGAGAGTTTAATAATGTTAGGCATATAGTCATCACCTTTATCCCATAATTTTGCACAGACTTCACATTATTTGCTAATAAAAATTTATAGTTTTCGGCTATTAGGCTTTATTGTTTCATGGTAAAAATTTTATTTTTCAAAATTTTAATACTTAATAGTTTTTTTTAAGAAAGTTGAAAGAACTGAAGAAAAAATTTAAGACTCTTCGGAAAGACTTTTGAAATATTTTTAGGTCGGAATTTAGAACAATTTAATACATTTTGAATTTCTTTCTTGGAGAAACTTAGGGAAACTTTCTTGGAAAATCAAAAGAAAGTTTTCATAGGTTCCATAGGTAATTAAGGCAACATAGTTTGCAGGATTATTTCTGAAAAGTTTATAATTGCTGAAGTAATTTAGACAAGAACAATGGAGTTTAAAAATAAAATTAAAAAAAAATATACCTAATAATAAAAAAATAAATTAAATAAATCTTAATGTTAGTATGACCCTTAACAATCTTAATCGCTCTTTTTCTCTATGTATTGAGTGTGGGCTTTAAAATTTCTTTATTTTTTCATAAAAAATATTATCAGGAATAATCCTGCTTCTGTAAAATTTTCACGAATTTCACGTAAGGATAATTCTGCAAAGCAGGACTCAATTAAAATTCAAAATGAGTTCTACAACAACTTCTTCCCATCACAAATTTTTTTTTCATAATTTTCATGAAAAATTCCTCTGTATCTTCCTTCCGTTCTCTGGCCTGTGTCCCAGCAGTAAAATGAAACTGAAAGTTTTCGCGCTTCCACGGAGAAGCTGTGAGGTATAGTAATGTGGAATATAACACTATCGTGCAGAAGCAACAGCATTGAGAAGGTCGCACGTTGTTTTTTTTTTCTTCATACTGGCTGTGACGCGCAGATACTCATCTGGAGTGATTGATACGGAGAGATGCGGAATGTGTGGGTTAATTTTTCGGTGTCTCTAGGCGGAATCTCAGCAGTGGGTCCCAGGCGCAATCGGAGTCTCCCCTTTGGCATGGCATTCCGCCAAGAAAAAAAAGTTTGATCATCAAATTGCGCAATTTGAACTCATCCTCGTTGGTGCGCGTACTCGTCTGTGTTTGGGCACAAGATGAGCCAGAGCTTGTGGGGCTGGATGACCTACAACACTGCCAAAAATTCCACATGCAAAACTTACACGACGCGGCATCCAACGGGGGGGAATCTCAAACACCACCATTTGCACGAAAGTGCGATTGTGTTGTGCAGCACGGTCTGTTTTTTTCGCGACTTCTTACCTGGTTGGGGAAGTGACGGTGGTTCACTTTCATATGCACATAGTACAGAGTGGTTGATGAGTATATAAAGAGGTTGGAGGATGAATTGTCATCAATAGTTACCTCGTGCTCCAGCTGCAGTGATCACAGCAATTCTTTACCAAAAAAAAAAAAAACAAATCAACCCAACACACAAAATGAAGGCCTTTGTTGTTCTTGCTCTTCTTGTTGCCGTTGCCCTTGCTGCCCCCCTCGATGATTCAAAAAATGCTCAGATTCTGTAAGTAGAATTTTACCTCTTTTCACCACCCTCTGAGAATGTTCTAAAGAATCAACCCCATTTCTCCCGGCAGCCGCTACGAGAACGACAACATTGGTGTTGATGGATACAAATTCGCGTAAGGATTACGAAAAAATGTGTACATGTGGAAAAAGTGCAAAGGATTAATAGAAAATAAAAATTTCTTGCAGCTATGAAACAAGTGATGGTGTTGCAAGGCAGGAACAGGCTGAGCTGAAGAACATCGGAACAGAGCAGGAAGCTATTGTTGTACGAGGAACCGTATCCTGGGTTGGTCCTGATGGTGTTACCTACAAACTCGACTACATTGCCGATGAGAATGGATTCCAGCCCCAGGGTGCTCACCTTCCCCAAGCCTAAGAACTGCCCCCCTCTCCCCTATCTCCTTTCCCCCAAAATCTAGTTTGTACAAAATATTCTTCCACTTAAGGCCAATAAAAATTATTTAAAAACCATTTTGCCATTTTCTCAATTTTCCTAAATTTTAAGGATAAAAGAGATAAATTCTATAAGTTCCTATCCTACCTATCTGTACTTCCTTCCCTAAGGAACTACTCATTAAAAAATCACCTTGGATAGTGTCCCAGTGGTTTATAAATAAAATTAATGAGCTTGCGCATAATTTAAGCCAATACATCACTTTTGCAAAATGTTAGAATACATTTGAATAATTTGCACTCATTGACATTCAGTGGAATCAGAGAGAGAAAATCAGGCAAAATAAATTTCAAATTTTCTATATTTTTAGCAGGATGCTGATATCAGAAGTTTTTTTTTCTTATTACAAAATTTCCAATCATTTCGAATAGTTTAAGTGGTTCTCATACTGATTATTTAAAAATGGAGGAAATGCATTTTTTATTGAATTAATTTACTCAAACTTCGATTTTATTGCATTTATTTTGAAATCGATAGTTGAATTAATAGCTTATTTACAAGTTGTCTTATGAAATAAACTCGAATACTTATTTTTTAATGAGAACTTTATTACCAAAGTATTTATAAATCTTATAAACTAAAATTTCGAACTAAGAATGCAAGAGAAAAATTAATTCTGCATCTGTATGGCATTGAAGAAAATCTCTAAGAAGGTCCACATAATTTAAGGATAATACAGATTTTTATATCTTAAGTGTTGAAGAAGATATCATTAACCCTTCGTATGCCATGTGGGGTAAATGATCGAACCCAGTTTGTGTTACATTTCGAAATTTTTAGTTTTTTAACCAATCAAAGATTAAACTCAGAATTTAACTTAAACCATTTATAAAAACTTAAAGGTTTAAGATTTATATTTAAATCTTAAAATGTAGTGGAAGTATGATTTGTTCCTTTGCTAACAGGTTCCAATATTGCACGCAAATTCCAAAACGATCTGAAAGCAATAAAACCATGATATTCTTCAACATCTTCTTGTGTTCCAATAAAACGATATTGGAATTGGCCAATAAAATCGTATTTGTGGGTTTTGAGGATCTCCAAAATGCCATCAAATCGTGACCATAAGCATTCCCCTTCCGATGACTTTTAGACACCAGAGAGACCACCTCATTCATGCTGAATCAATTTCGAGTATACGCGCAATCTCATACACTTTTTTAGCGCCAATTTATTTGCCTTTAATTCACACACATGGCGTGGCACTTGTTTGACCAAGTAAAAAATTATATACATTGCCTGGAAATTGAAGAGTGTGGAAATTTTGAAACTGAAAGTGTCAACAGAAGATCTGAGAAGAAGGTGGAGCTGGGCGAGGGGGTGCGACCGGGAAGCTGCAAAAACTTGTTCAAAAAATGTCGTTGAATTCGCAAAATGAGGATGCGGAAGAATATTTTTTTGTGCTTTTGCTGATTTTTAATTTGCATAATTAAATATTTATATATTTATTTTCTGGAAGATGCGCACTCATTCCTTTGGAGATGAAAAAAAAAGAAGAAGCGAATTTCTTGCGCAAATGCACCGTCGGCTGGGGCATTTGATGAAGAAATCTCGTCAGAGAGTCAATTTTGGAAAATACTAAATGGAAAATTGGATCTCTGAATTACAAAAGCACACACTTATTCTCCAAATATTATGTAAAAAAAAACACATATAGTGACTCCTCAAATCTTTCTCTCACACCTCATCTCGAAAGTTATATGGTTCTTCACTTTTTTTTTCTTCGACTGCTGATGGCATCGTATTGCACAATTGATTTCAAGGGCGACCGCCAATAGATCAATCGCTTTAAATGGAACTAAATTATACGAGATGAAAGAAAAAGTATATATATTAAATGCTAATATATGCATATTATATACATTTTGGGAATTGACTTTTCAACATCACACCTCATCGCTGAATGCATAAATTAAATGCGAAAAGAGATAATATCGCGCGTATAGGTTTTTGTGTCAATGCACATGATGGAAAACGATTGATGAGACAACAACAGAAAAAAATGCCAAAATTCTTTTTCTTTAAACAAAATTGATTTTAATAACTATTTTTTTTTATTTCATTTCTATTGAACGAAGCACCAACTTTATAAAAACTGTTGCATCGTCATTGAAAGTTTGGATTTTTTCTAGAGGAGGTTTTTTTTTTTGGAAAATTTTAGAGGAGTTTTGAAGAAATGTTTGAATTGTTTGTTAAAAATTCAACGAAAAAAAATTATTCATTTTGGTGCATCTTGATTTGGTCTATCCTGAAAATGCAGACTCAGTGGTGGCGCAGTGACTTAGCTGAGAAGATATCCCTTTTTGGGGAAAGTTCCAAGGTGAACTTCTTAGACGTGGGGAAGGTGAGCAGCCTGGGGCTGGAAGCCATTCTCATCGGCAACGTAGTTGACGGTGTAGGTCACACCATCGGGACCAACGTATGAGAAGGATCCACGGACAGCAATGGCCTCATGTTCGGTTCCAACATTCCTCAGCTCAGCCTGTTCCTGCTGGGCAATTCCATTGGAGGTTTCATAGCTGCAAAAGCAACAACAAATTCACTTTCTATCCACAACACTGAGAGAAAAAAAAATATCCACTTTAGAACGATGCTTACGCGAATTTGTATCCATCAACACCAATGTTGTCACTCTCGTAGCGGCTGTAGGGATGTTGGAGGAAAAAAAAAGAAGAAATCCTTTAGTAAATCCAAAATTGCGAGAGATGCTCTGCACGCCACGAGGATGGGATACTCACAGGATCTGGGCATTTCGGTCAGCATCAACTGCATGTGGGGGAGCAGCAACTGCCACGGCGAAGAGGACAGCGAGAGCAATGAAGACCTTCATGTTTGTGGGTTTTTTGGTTGTTTTGAGATGACTGTGCCTGAACAAACACTCAACACTTTCTGATACATTCCACCATGGTGATGGGCCTTTTTATACTAGTCCAAATCTATCTCAGGCGGATTGTGAAATGATATCGTGAATATTTTATAAATCATTAAAATCTATATGGTGCGTTGCGGTCTCACCTGCTGCCAGCTACCACTCATGATGCCGCAAACCATTGTCTATATATCCCCAACCTTCATCTTCACCATATCACATCATCCTCATATATGAGCATCACGAGCACTGTTTATTTATTACACGTCCGCCAATAGAGATCACGCATCGAGTAATAAAATCGTTCAAATTGTTCCTGATCTTTACAATTTTTTTTAGTGAGAAACTAAAAATTTCTCGAAACTGATTTATTTTTATTTAATTAATTTAAATTAAATAATGGTCATAGAAGTGTTTAGAAAAGCTTTTAGTTTTTTTGTATTGTTTATTTAAAATAAAAATTACGGTTATTTCTTAATTTTCTTTAAAAAATAATATTTTTTGTGAAATTATTTTAAATTTCAGATTATTTAAATCGTCGTGTAAAAATTATCTTACTCTTATTTGACTTTGAATAGTTTTTCTTGAGAGTTTTTAGAAGATACAGCTTCAACTCAAACTTAAAAGGCAGAAATTCCTTTTAAGATTAGAGAAGATAAAATAAAACAAAAACAATTAAAAAGTATTTTTAGAAGATTCTTCGATCTTGTGAATCCATCGATCTAATCTCTATGTTGATTTATTTTAATATGAAATTAAAAGTTTATGCTGAAAGTGGTATTGAATTACAAGAAATAATTTATGATATTTCTCATTTTTGGCGCTCTTGGCTATTTTAAAATTTATATATCTAGATAAAATCGCTGGTTTTATGTTTACGCATGATCTTCTTTGTGATCTTCTCCTCATACGTCAGTTGAGCATGATTTTTTAAAAATATAAAAAACAATGAATAAAATATCAATTAAAATTTGAAAGAAAGCTAAATATCCTTACTTCCTAATTTATTTTTTTGGCCTAATAATTATTTCAATTTTCGCATTATAATTGATGATCTTCATGTGCCTTTTAAGTATTTTCGCAAACCCCATGTGAGATTTGTAATAAATGCCATCAAATATAATAAAATCCACTAATCGATCTCCAATTGATTGATCACATTTGACAAGCGTGATCGTTAAATTAGCGCTCGATCCTTATGCAATTTGACGGTCATTTTCAGCATGAACTGCGGTTCAATCGATCATCCAATTGATTGTCTAAAGATTTTTCTACGTGAGCTACATTGCGTAGAGATCACATCGCGCGCAATTCAATATCTGTGCGCGCAGTGGTTTTAGTGCGAGAGAAAGAGATTTTTTGGAAGATCAAGGAACGATCGCGGTTGTACGATCAAATACCGTATGCTATGTATAGAGATCGCAGTGTAAATAAGTCGTTTTTTTTTTCTTGAGACAATCAATCCCCTCACGGAAAAAGTCTCTATGAGAAAACCCGTTTAAAGATGCGAGAAGATCTCTGAGGTCGTCAAACACTGTCATTTTCATCTTATTTGCTGAAATTGGTCATATTGGGGGGAAATTTTTTTCTGTATGCCCACCCAATTGGTGTGCATAGATGAGAGACAATGTAATAATACCTGGAGGATGAATAGTGAAGAATTGTACAAATTAGCCCCTGGGGCCACACAATACATCCACAACATCGTGGTTTTGCAAAAGAATCAACCAAAAGCCAACGTTATTGCAAACAGAAGCTCAATGCGGGAAATAGTATATAGATGAATGGCTGAGGATGAATAACAAAAAAAAGAGACGAGGTGCTTTCGTCAAAGTGTTGCAATTTGGCATCAAATGACTATCGTCATGGCAAGTGGAGGCGAGTGAGTAAATAATGTACAAAAAACTGGTCCATTTGTGAGAGAACGAAAAAAATCGTCTTTGGTATATTCTTCAAATGTCACTAGCATCGAAGATCATCTGCCATAAATTTACATATCAAACTATGCTAATGGGTTGGATGATATGCCTGGGATCTTAGTGGGGCTTATGAATTTATAACACAGTCGCCGGCCTTGGTCAATGCTAAATGGAAACATGGATGGACATTTCTTTTTCTTTAGTGTTGCCACCACCATGAGGGACGTCTCGTGGACCATATATCATACACACTATGTACATTATCATCCCATATTCTCCCCTTTGTATGCATAAAAATTAAATTAGAAATTAGAAAAGCTTCCTGGGCATGAATTCTATAGAGTGAAAAACTCCCGTGATAAAACTCCTGAAGGCTTTAGCGCTTAAAAAAAAAACGTGAAAACCTGAAAAATATTACGGGAGTTTATCACGGATGCATTATTTTTCTTAGAGGATCAAGCTCACGTGAAGTTTTCCAGACTTTTCCCTGTAAAAAGCCTTTGGGAGTTTATCACGAGAGTTTTTCACTGTTAGAGAATTTATCCCCTGGTGGAAAATAGTTCTTTGCAAAAGCTCATTTTCTCAGAAATTATAGATTAATAAATCTTCCTTTGGAAAGGACTCTGCAAGGATTTCAAAGAAAACTACAAAAAAAAATATAATAAATTTCATAACTTCAGCCATTCTGCAAAAAAAACCTAGAGCAATTCAACCTACTTTAGCCGTGTAGAAGAGACTAGAAAGAATATTAAACCAGCTTGAGAATTCCAATAAAATCATAGAAAAAAAAATCATAAAACAAACTCGAAACGAATAAAACTTTCAATTTCATTTTGTGATAATTTTTACCGCCATGGAGCTCATCATATTTCTTCTCCGTGTGTGTTAACATCATCTTTGGGTGAGATGATGCAATGTCTTGGCTCGCTATGTATGTAATCCGGTTGAGGCTTCTTCAGTTTTGTGTCCCAACAAGAATGTTGACATTATTGAGTTGCTTGGCTATACTTTTTTTTTCTTCTCTCTTTAACTTTAACCCACTGCATATGGCAATTGAGGCAGATAAAACGAGTGTCATGGTTAATGAATTAATAAAATTCCATAAATTTTCGGATATACATTCAGTGTAAAATCATGGACAGAGCCACTAGTACGGGATGACATCACAGATCACGCAGATATCTCATATCTCGATGGCGCCCCCCTTTTGACATTTTCAACTACTCTTTTTTTGGGCTACTGCTGCGGCTACTGTAGCATCAAAGGAGCACCTTTGCATATACCTACTTAACAAAAAAAAAAGGTGCTTTGCATTAATGTGGGGGCAGTTGGAGAAATACCTTGCTATTTATAAACTTTGAATATAATTCGCTCCAATCCCGGATTTTACGTCATGAGCTTCTTCAAGGCGACTGCGTGTGCCAGGGTGAAGAAAATAAAAATCAGAAAATAAAAAATTCAGAAGATATTTTTCAGAGCTTCAACGATTGCGGTTTTGTTGCAAATCCACAAACCACACCCATTCATGTCTCTTTCAGAGCGAATAATACAAATTAATCTCTAATGAAGTATCTTGGTGAAATAAATAATATGCCAAGTGATGGAGGAACATCCTTTAAGGAAATCCTTTAAAAAGTCTTCAAAATCAGCTAAAATTCTTCTTTCAAATACATATTTGAGCCAATTATAAGACACAGAATTCACTCAAAACACTCAAATGGTCAAATTATATAATCTTTGTCTAAAGAATCTATTTTAAGCCTACGCTTACTTTAATTAATTAAAATTAACCAAGACTTGATCATGAATTTAGTTATGCTTAATTCAAATTTTTCTTTGCATAATAATTATAGATTAATTATGAAGATGATGAATATTTAAATAACAAAATCAAGTTCATAAAAGATTTGTGAAAAAAAACCCGATCTATCAATTTTGAATTTTTAAACACTGGAATTAGTTATTTAGTAAGGTTGTCTTGAAAGTATTTGTTAATTTTTGTGTGAAATTTTTGGAATTTTTTTTTTCACTTTTCCGACCTTATGCCCATTTTTTACATTTTCTGTTCCATCAGGAATTTGTTTTTTTTTTAAATTGAGACCAAATACGGCGAATTCATTCCCTGCAAATGAACCTCAAACTATAGCTGGATTTTCGTGCAATGCAAATCAGAGAAAAATTCAAAGTGTGAAAAAATTTGCATGTACATTTGGATAAAACAAGTAACATGCATTCACAATTTCCCTCCATTATGAGTGTTCAACGGGCCAAACAAGCAAACATATTAATTACTGATGCGATGACTAACGAGGAATCCAAAGAAAAACCGCATGCAAGAAATATCAGCAAATTGTACTGCATCACCGTCAATTTGCAATTTAAGATTCGCATTTTATTTCACAATCCAACACTTGTCTGCAAGCTGAAAATCACCCATAGCCCCCCACACCCCACCCGCGATGTGAATTAAGTGGAAATTCCAAATTGATGTCCCGCCAAAATGCTAGAGGTTAACAAATCAAAGCTTTTATGGAATTCTGAAAGATCAGTAAGATGAGACAACTAATTTTCATCAACAATGTTGTTTTAATGTTTATTTTTCATGTCACAGTTTTCATCATAATATACTAGACATATGTATGTGTACAGGTAATTCCTTTTCTGCATGGATAAATTTTAATTTTCCATTTTAGAGGCTTTCTTTCTTGGCACTTTTAGCACTCAGGATGGCGAAGAGAGCAAAATTTTAATGTCTCTACTGACATTTTTGCTGTGAGTATTTGAATGGTGTTGGCAAAGATGCTGCGGGAGGTTGCGTTTAATGCGATGTTTGGTGGTTTTGTGGCACGTTCTCTGCATTGGCACACTTTAGGCTTTGGGCAAGTGAGCACCTTCGGGTTGGTAACCATTCTCATCAGCAATGAAGTTGATGGTGTAGGTCTGACCATCGGGAGCCACCCAACTGTAGGAGCCTCGAACGGAAATAGCTTCATTCTCCGTGCCAGCATTCTTCAGTTCAGCCTCTTCCTGCCGCGAAATACCATCACTTGTCTCGAAGCTGTTAATTAATTAAATTACATATCACCCAGTTAGTTTCTTTTTCTTTTTCTTTTCGTTTAAAAATATCCAAAAGTTTGAGAGAGAAAAAAAAATTATCAAATAATTGAAATCAATCATTACGCATATCTGTATCCATCGACACCAATATTGTCCGTTTCGTAACGAAGAATCTGTGCATTGCGGGAATCATCGACAGCTTGTGGGGCTCCCAGGGCAAAAGCAACAACAACAGCCAGAACGATAATCTTGCAAAGGAGAGAAAGAAATTGCAAATTAATTGCGAACGCAATGATCTTGGGTATCGATTTAGTATTTGATTGTTGAAATTTTTTTTCATTCATGCCAAAAACCCGCATCTATTTTTTTTTGCCAATTCAAAAGAAAAAAAAATGAATGGCCACACAAATCACTCCTTTTGCGCAATTCTTGTCTTTTAATTTGATGCATGGCGCATATGAAGAAACCACGGTCATTTTGCAATATTCGCCAGCAATAATTTCTCTGTGCGCACATTGTTCCTATATCTTTAGCACACCTCAAAATCCTCCCATTTAAATTTATTTTTCAGGAGTAAAAAAAATTTTTCTAAGAAACCAAAACACTTTCTCACTTACGGTCTTCATGTCTATAAGTTTTGTTGGTCAGTTGGTAATAAATATCCAAAAAGTGTGTGTTTTTTTAAAGAAAGTGCGGTGGACCTTTTAGCACGAGTAACGACACGGAGCAGAATGCAACGAATACTAATTGAACATCTCAACTTGTGTTCTTTTTATACAGTACACACCACCTCTGAAGACATGGAGCACCCGTACAATTATCTAACTATGTACATCTCCCCACCGGACTGACCGATCCATCTTCAAGAAGATGACTTCAGGAGAAGAGTGGAGTTTAAGTACTCAATTTATTTATTTCCAAAACACAGCAATATTTGTATTATTCATCATGATGCTTTGGTACGAATGTTAGCTTCCGTGGACAATAATCTGTTTGTGATTTTAAAAAATTAGCAAGAGCTTCTTAGACTGATTTTTGTCAAATAGGGAAAACTGAGGTTAAAATGAGTCATATAACTTAAAAAAAATTAAACAGTCTTCCCTAATTTTTCCGCATTTTCTATCTATTTCAAGTCTAAAGAAAACTTTATGACCTTTAGACTGCTCGAAGATTTTTCTTAATATAGAATGAGTCACAAACAAGGTTAAAAACAATTATTTTCTTAATATCCCTCTTTCTATTATGTTGCTCAGAATGTTTATTTTCTTGCATATTTATGTTTGAACAAATCACACAAGCGATAAGACTTTTCAACACATTCTTGGGCTTTGGTAAGCAATAACTAGACAACAATTGTTCTGTAAATCTACTAATAATTTTTGAAAAGCTTTTCTAAGCAGGAAAATTTTCTCATGTGCTATTGAATAGGTATATAAGGTGCTTACAAATAGATATATAAGTCACAAGAAAATTCCTTTAAAGCTTGAAATTGTTCTAAGTGTTTGAACAGTGAAAGATCAGCTCTCAAGTGATCACAACACCACATTCAAGTTCTCCAAGATGAGTATTTTTCGAGTCAACCTATGTGTAGTGGTTCTAGTAGTTCTTGTCGTTGCAAAGCCCTCAAGTATTTCTGGTAAAGAAGAAAATTTAATAAATACGGAGGGTATGTAAAAAAAAACATTTTTCTCAATTAAAATATAAAAAATCTTTACTTCTTTTAGTTGAGGATAATCCAGTTGACTCTAGAATCGAAATCCCACAAGTTTGTAGTCTTGGCCTATTAGGAAAATGTATGTGTAACGTCCTTTGCAGTATCGTAGGAAATAACGGAGGCTCATGCAACGATCGGGAAATTTGTGTCTGCCTCTAAAGTAAATTCCTTAAACGTGGAAAATCCTTCAGGACAATCAAGTAAAATGTTGTGTAGGATTTAATAATCATTAATTATTTGTTTGATATTTTTTATTCTAGAAAATTTCTTCATTGTTCTTTGTGCAATAAAAAAAAATAAATAAAAATTACAGAAACGCGTTTTTGACCACACTCTTGAGTTTCTGCACCGCTGCTTGTTTTTGTGGTACTCTGTGGTTTGTGGAGGTGTTCGCATATGAGAAACAGGGTAGTGGCAAATTGCAAAATCCCCCCGAAAAAAGTTACCAAAGAATCTCTTGTGATAAAAAATAATCACCTGCTTGGAGGGTTTTAACACCTCATCAAGGTAACTTGTGCTGCTGATCGGCAATGCTCACCCAAATTTCCTCATCATGCAGCATTTAAGCGACTGCCCGTGGTGCACATGGACAGTTTTTCTCGCAATCCCGCACCTCAAAAACCCCTCATTTGCTGATCAATGCATTTTTTTCCAAGACGACCTCCTTTCTTCCCCTGATCTACGGAATATTCCATGGATGACGATGGAATTTTCGAAGCTGGAGCCCAAAAGATTTTTTTTTCTCAACATTAACCTCTTCTCAAAAAGAGGTAATATATTAATGAATATTATTCAATTCTATATGGCAAATATCCAGCAAAAAAAAACATCGCGTACATTATTTCAAAAATATATAATAAATATGTATGTAGTTAGATACTTGGAGATTGGTGGAGAAAATCAATAAGCAAATTTGTTCATCATAAGAAATCATCTTTCTCCCCATATAGCTTATGAAATCGATAGAGCCAAATGATTTCTTGCCAGATCACGTGCAATTGTTACAATTTCTCAAAGAGAAATGCCTTTCGAGTTTGCCCCCAAAAGGATCCCCATTCATGTCTTTCATTTTTGGCCAATTATTTCACGTAGAAGGGTGTTAATTTATCCGCCACGAATCCCATTTGGGCGTACACAGAGTCAACCCATTCATACCACACATAGTGCGCGCGATACTATGTAGTATATATATAGGAAAATATCAATGTATTCAGCAACACGATTATTTTTATTGTTAACTGTGACGCGGAGGAAAGTATGAATATTGTGTGACCTATGATGTAATTGGTTTAGTGCAAAATGTAATAGACACATTTCATTAGGCTTCTTTTATCACAAAATAGCAAGTTTATGCAAAAAAGTATACGCAATTGAACTTCAAATTCCACATAAGGAATTCATTTTTTTTGTACATGCAGAAGATGTGAAATGTATAGTAATTGCATTTGAGAAATGCACGTGAATATTTCAATAAACGAAAATTTATTGGTTTTTTGCACATTTTTTATGTTTAGTGTATTTTTTGCATAAAAGAAATAAATATCTATATAATAAAGAAAGGATTTCGTGTCTGTACAGCTATACAAATCTACACCGTTTGACCGATCGTGATGAAATTTGGTACAGAGACTCCTTATATCAGGCGCTTTCGAATGGCCGTATTCATTTTCCCCCCAAAGCCCCCCTTCAGGTAGCCCCCATATAAAAGTCATGCATTTTTTATAAATTTTTGAATTTCGCGCCCGAAATGTTGTATGAAAATGATTTCTTCTCTTTGCAAATTTTTTCTTTTGGGATCGATAAGTGGCCCAAATCTGCCTTTAAACCATCATAATTTTTTTTCTCTCTGAAATTTGCGCGAAGCGCAACAAATCCCCGCGAAGCGGGGCGAGGTAAATTGGAGCGAAGCGACAATTTACCTCGTTTATATTATATTTATTATAAATATTAATGGTAGGTATCGTAGGTATAATGTTCTTAAATTATGTAGTGGGAGGGAGAAAAAATTAGACATATCGTTCACTTCTAATATTTTATCGAAATTAGATTTTCCTTTTAATTCATTCATTTTGAATAAAATATTAAAGTCTCTATTTACTATACTTTTAAATTGATGAATATTTTCTAAAATAAAGTTGAGATTTAAATTGAGTTAACATGATTTATCCAAGAAATCGATTCTTTCGAATTGTATAACTTCAGGCCAAGTGAAGAATCCGATGGAAAATTTGTGGGAGAACTCTCCAAGTTCTACACTCTATTACACAATTATTGTGTATATTTTATTGCTATATACATTGATGCTCAAGTACTTTGTTAGATACGATAGACTTTATCAAGGATATTTAATTAACATTCACATAATTCTTTAGAACGAAGATTATTAGAAAGAAAAAAAATTTTTTTGAATTGACTTTCTCATGTGCTTTCAAAGTGACAGGAAAAGCAAAGAAGTTTAGTAGAAAGCTAAAAGTAGTTTAGACTTGATTAGATTAGGCAAGTAGAAGTCTAGGAAGGTACAGGGCCTAATAAAATCAGACCATAAAGCGTCCATAGACTTTTCTAAGTTTTTTTTTTCACAAAAAAATAAGTTAAATTTTCTCTTTGAGAAACCCCTTGTGATCTTTTTTTTTTGGAATTCCCTAAGCGATTGCCCCGGAAGAGGAATGTGCGAGGTTATTGGCTTCATCATTCAGTCCGCGCAGCTTCACTTTGCAAATTCGCCAATTGTGTGGGTGATGTTAAAAGAATTCTTCACCACTCAAAAGCTGACCGCAACAAAGCCCCAGCTGCAGTGCAAAAGAAATGAATGCAGAATGAAAATGTTGCTACTCATTCGAGCAATTGTTGGGCACATTAGAGTGTTGTATGGATTGGGCCCCGCAAGAGGTGGAAGACAAAAAGCTCGAAAGTTGTTTGAGGATGATGGAATAGCCAGAAAAATGTACACTATTTGCATTAAAATGTTGCATCACAACACCAAATAGGATTCACTTCTTCTCTATTGATTTATCGGGAAGTCACTCAATTGCATCTCAAATACCTCGCATAAAAAAAAGTACAGGTAGGTACCCAAAAGCAATATGAAGTGTGAGTTTTTTTTAACTGCAATTTGCTTGAGGTTTTTCGTGCTCTAAGTTCATTATTTTTGCAAAATATTATTTCACCTGAATTTATTACCCGAGAGGAAGGAAATTGTGGAGTTTTTCAAGTTCAATGTGCGTCTTTGAATTACACATATATGGAGGATTTATTGTATCACTTTGCGCATGATTTAATTCAGCACACGATTGAATCAATTGAGCATGATGAGAGAGATTTATTTTACGGAATCTACCTGAAGTTAATAAAAATAAAAATTAATAATTAATTTGACGTGTCATTAAATTTATTGGAAAAATCACGGAAAAAATATTCTGCTAATTGTATAAATCTTTCAAACGCAAAGTTAATTTATATATAAATCTATTTTTGGTATTAATAGCAAAAGTAAAAATTTAATGAATTTCTCGAGGAAGTTTTGTATTTTTGAAACGAATTCAATTCATGACATTTTCTGAATGTTTTTTTTTTAATTTCTCGATTTTCTGGAAGATTTTATAAAGTAAAGTCTTGAAATTCATCCCACAAGAGATTTCAGCGCAACGGGGGAGATACGATTCCTTGCAAGGTATCTACTAGTTTCGGCTTCATATCCACCAGGTCCGGATTTGTAGTTCACCCTGTAGATATAGTTGTCCGGTCCGGTGTAGCGATAAAATCCAGTCACTTCCAGATATTCTTGATCAGTGCCTGCATTGTGGATTGTACCAATTTCTTCACGCCCTTGGCCATCGCTCAGTTCGTACCTGTAAAAAAAATTAATAATTTTATTGAAGGGAAATTTAAATTCAGTATCAACTCATGAACTTATGGCGTGAACCAAATTTATGGTCAATGAACTAGATTACGTGGTTATTACTTCACGCTTTTAAAGTCAAATTAGATCTGCTATTGAATACTTATCATGGGTACTTCTCTTATAGTTTATTCAACATCTCTTCGTAAATTAATCATTCTGATTCTGAGATCAGCAATTGGTCAATCAAGAACAACATTTTGCGTGGGAGAAAAATTAATTTTGAATTGTAAATTGAGCCTTGTACAGAGAAGAATATATATAGACCCCCAGGCGAATTTGTGCAAATCTCTCTGTGGATTTAGTAATTCAAGATGTGCAAATTTTTTTCTCGGAGATTACCTAATAGTCAAATTTAATTGAATGATTACAAAAAGATTCACAAGTTGCTAAAAAAAATTTAAATGTACAAATTTATTTTTAAAAATTATTATTTTTTCAAAGAATGTCGAAATATTAGGGTTGATTGGAAGTTAAAAGGGGAGAGAGCAAGAGCCTCTACTCAGTTCTTCCATTAGGTGGACTGTTATGACGTAGAACCTGTGAAGGAGCCAATGGGTAGCCAATGAGAACCTTTTGCCGTGAATTTAACCTTCAATCATTGCATTTTATATTTAATTTTTTTTTAAAGATATCAATTCGAATTAAGTTTTAATTGAAGGCGAGGCTTATGAGTAAGAAGGAATAGTTCTAGGAAATAAAATTATAGGACCTTTTCGTATATTTATATGGAAAAGAATGCAATTTTCACAAGTTTTTGCAAAAATAACGTTTTTTATCAAAACAATTAACAAAAACAAATATAAAACGATATGGTGTTGGGGATCATTGAATGTCCAAATCTACATTTCTCTAATATATTCATCTATTTATAAATTGACTACGCTACCTAAACTATTTGTCCTTTATACAATTTTCAAAATTACGAAGGTTAAAAATTTTTAAATTTTTAAAAAAAATCTAATTAAATAAAATATAAAAATAAATTTTTCTGTACCTACCACATAATTATTTAAATTTTGTTTCAAATAACAATTAAAATGGCAAAATAAAAAAAAATCTTGATACAAGAAAGTAAGAATTAAAATACTGAATAATGGGCCTAATTCAGCGACCAAGAAACCCTTGAAATCTTTGAATTTTGTACTGAAATTTCAAGATTTCAAGCGAATTTCAAGGGTTTCTTGGTCACTGAATAAGGACCAGAATTAATTAAATTTAATAATTAAAAGGATCTTACACAAATTTATATCCAGTCTCTGTGTTAGTTCTCTCTTCGTACAGTACTTTTGTTTCGAAGTTTTTTGGTTCTGCTGCCCTTGGTTGTGCAACTGGCTGTGTAGCTGGTGGTGCATCTGGATCATCTTCATCGTCACCAAAGATTGATTGTGCATTCGCCCTGCCCAAAACGGCCATTGCCAGCAAAAAAGTCACAAATATATGCTGATATTTCACCTGGAAGAAACATCTCAGGTCATCCAAAGAAAAAATATTTCTCCACTCAAAATCACATAAAAATAACTCCTCCGCGTGAGCAATCTCAGAAGAATGTGTCACCTTGACCTTATCGGAGGATTGTAAAACAACATGTGACAAATGCAATTGAACTTACTTTCGACATTTTCACCGGGATGCTAAATGACAAAAAAAAAGCTTGATTGAATTTTCCCCGAAAAAAAGCACGCGATCTTCACTTGGCTAGATCAAAATCCTTACTGAATTATGTCGGAAAGATTCGAGGTAATTTACTCGACTTTACCACAATCTCCAGTCAGTGTGATTGGGTGCCATGAGATATTAAATGTGAACCTTGAATTTTGATTTTTTCGCTTTTCTGTTCAGAAAATTAACAATTTTTCTCTTTCGCTGCACGTCGTGCAGAAAGCATCTTACACACAACAGCGCGAGATCAACTGATTGCCATATAAATGTTTTATGATAATGCCACCTAAATTTTTCAATGAGGAAGATCGAAGAGGTATTTCGCCAAAAACACGTGCATAAATAGACCGCCTCTGAGGTGTGCCACACTATTAGATGATTTATCATCGTTATATCAAGATTGGTTTGGTGGCACCATAGAGCAGCTGGTTTTTTTTTGGGAGGGAGTTTTGTCATTGAAGATCTCGTAAATTTGGTAAAAATCTTCCAAAGAAGACTCACAACAAACTTGGGAAAATAGATAAATATCACACGACTGCTGCTGGATGCGTAAATGCCAAGAAATTAAACAATTCACTAAAGAATTTCACAAGAAAGCTCACCTTCCAAAGAGGTGCAAAAACATGCAAAAATGAAATCTTCAAAAATGCTGATAGAAGACTTTGAATTTTTGCATAGAAATTCTCTGAAATTTCAATAATAGCCATTACAGTTTGCAAATTAGGTTCAAAGAAGTGGTTCTATCCAAAAAAACGAAGCTTTTTCACTCATGGCTACCCGGAACAAATTATTCGTCTTTTTGGCGCATTAAAGCGCTTCCCGTTTGTCTTAGAACTTCAGCATGCTTCAGCAGAGAACCAAAAAATCAATTACCTCAATAATGCCAAGATCGCCAACGCTTTTAGTTGCATGACGTGTACATACATATGTATATTGAAGAATATAATAAAAAAAAAGTGGGGAGAAAATTCAATTAAAATTCTTTAAATTCTTTCGTCTTTCACAATTTTTCCCTAAAATGTTAAAAAAAAATCAAAATAGAATAATTTTATGGAAAGTTCTTCCTAACACTTCCTGGATAATAATGTATTTTCTTAAGACTTATAAATAAATACGTGTTTAATAAAATTGGTCATAAACATGATTGATTGTTTTTTAACAATATAAAACTCCAATAATTGCATCTGAAGCCAGTAATCGAACCTGCTGAAACCAATAAATGTTTTTTTTTATCGGAAAATTCAAGATAAATATATTTTCCAATTAAAATACATACAAAGATAATTTTTTAATTTGATTATTATTTTATTTTGTTTGAAAGTTTATCTTATAGATTGATTATAATAATATCATTTTTCTATTATCAAAATTATTAATTTTTTTCTTTAAAAATTTAAATAAATAAATAGTCCAATAAATAATTAAATTTTTTTCAATATTTTTTTGATTAGTTAGTAAGTATTTAATGTTTTACTAAACATGATAATAAAAATAATTTATTAAACAAGATTTTTAATGTTCCTGTTTTTATTATGATGGAAAATTTTCAAGAAAACTAATAATTAACATGTCATAAAATTCATTTTTGTGCATTTATCATGAAATTTAGTACAAAGTGATCAATAAAATTCAACTAATTATTCAAAATTACAGGGTGTAAATTGCATTCATTTATATTCTGTTTTATTTCACAAACTTAATCATAATTATTGTGAAATATTACGCAGCTTCCACATTTTTTTGTTATTTTTATTTTTGCACAGTGCGAGGAATTTCAGAAATGCTTCTTCCCCGGAGGCACGTTTGAAATGTTGATTGTGTGAAAGGAGAAGATTTTGCTGCATATCGTCTTTCACGAAATATTAACCCATTCAGTGTTTTTAGCATTAATATTTCGGTCACATGGAAATCCACAAATTTTGTACGCCATTCATTAGGATGGCGCTGCTGAAATTTATGGTATTTAATAAATTGCAATAAATTGACTTGCTCCGTGGAATCTTGCTGCGCTCGTTGTAGTGTGAGATGATATCATTGAAAATATTTTGCACGATTCGATAGAATAAATAAATTAACAACCGGCTACGTCCAGTCTGTGTCACGAAAAAAAATTACTTGAATATAAATTAACTATATATGTATGAATAAAATTCCGTACAATTGCATTATAATTTCTTTCTTTCCAAGCGAGAAAAAAAGCCCTTCGGGGGATTTTTTAATGCTCCTCATCCCACGAGAATTGTGAGGAGTTTGGAATCTATGCAAGTGTTCTGCTTCACACATTGATCGGTGGTTTCTGGTGGTAAGAAGAGGACATTGTCTTCGGGGACGGCCGTTGGATCCGGATAAGTGTAGAAACCAGTATCATCGGATTTGTAAAGAACATTCCTTACGATGCCATTCTGCATGTAGGTGAATAACCCACGAATTACAAACTTCTTTGAGCCGTCGACCTCCTCAAATTCTGCCACCTCAACACGACGGTTGCCATCGTTGAGTACATACCTGGAAACAGAGTTGAAAAATTAAAATAACGCCCCAAAAATAGTTTTTTTTCAAAAATTATTTTATAAAAGTAAAACATGATTGAATCTTAAGATTATGCTTGCAAAAATTGCTAATTTTTAGGTATATATCCTGGAGGAATTCTATGCTTTTATACGACATCTGACAATGCAGATTTCACAGTTAATAAATTATAAATAAAATTCTAATATCTTGTACTAGATCCTTTAGATCTTTTAAAAATAAGTCGAATTAAGAGTTAAATTTTATATGAATTATTTGATGAATTTTGTAAGAAACAACCCAACTTCAAAGCTGCAGTGAAATAGAGAAAAAAAGATACCTGAGGAAGAAGATATAAATCACCGAATCATAGCTTCCCTTGCTTATTTTTCCGGAAAATCAAAATTGATTGAGTCCCCAAAAGCCAAGGAAAATTTAAATTAATGAGAAATTCTATGTTAAAATATAAATCTTTTCCATTGAAAATATTTTTTTTCTGTTTCTAGAAACCGGGTCCAGAAAATAGAAAAATATTCAGGACTTCAAATACGATATGAAAAATTTAAATAAGAACTGCACACCGAATATTCAAAAACTTCTTTTCGACCTTCCTTATCGTAAATCTTTAATCTAACTTCTCTGCAACTTTGTGTATTGAGACTGCGATTTTTCTTTAGCCCCATCAAATACAAAGCTCTGGAGTTTGTCTTAATTTTGTTGACATTTTGTGAGATTTCACATCGAAAAATGGCGAGAGAAGGGGGATGCAGTGTATACCACCACCAACAGCTACAAAAAAACTCATACATTTTGGTATTTCAAATTAAATAAACTTACGAAATCATATATTCTCCCAAATCATTCTTCGAATAAGTTTGATTGAGCACTTTGAGCACCTCGGGTTTCTCACTTGCATTCTGTGATGCCGTCACGGTCCTCAGGTGTCCAATAGTGAGATTACCCCCCGCCACCCTCAGGGGTTCACTGTGGGTAACATGGCCACCCACACTTCCAGCCACGGCTATTAAAACACCGAGAAGTGCCCAAGAACACATCATTCTGCCACGAGACGCGCACTTTGAAGGAATATTCTCGCAGAGAAAGCTCCGATCAACTGACGAGCTTGCACGCCAAGACTAATATTTAGAGGTAAACTCCATAACTGGAGAGGCATGGGAGAATCAGCAAAAAAACCCAACCTTTTTTTTCTCATCTCCAACGTACAAAGAATACATGGACACGATAATGGATACTCAAAGATCGTTTTTTTCTTCTTCTTTAGCCATCTCTATTGCTTTTTTGTGACAATCATCTTGAGCAGGTTCTCAGCAAATCGCAAATGCAATAATTATGCTATTTACTCCGCGCGTTATTCAATTTTTGCGTTGCGTCTCAATTGCGTTTTATGCAAATATGCGCAACATGACAAAAAAGCAATGTTTGATTTTTGGTTGATGATTTTTTGATAGATATTTTGTTGATTTGTAGACGATTTATTTGTTAATATGTAATGTGCAGAGATTAAGTTATGTAAAGGATTTATGTAGTGGATATATATTAAGTTCAATGCTTTTATAATAATTACAGAGGTATTTAAAATGCTAGTCTTCCATTAATAAGATTAAGAGGAACATGGCCCTAAAGTGTTCTTTTTAATCATATGGATAAAAGATATTATATAATTCGTATTTAAAAAATTCACCTTTGATTTATTTTTATATCGTTTAACGGATCCTTTGAAAAAGTAAATTAATACTGACATACCTGTAGGTCCTGTATGTAGATATTTTCTAAACTGATATCTAATCTGTCTAATCTTATTGATACTTTCGTTTTTATTAGAGGTCCTTTCCTTTTTTTAACTCCCAGTTGTGAAAGGATTTCTGACTAATACCGAGAAGTTGAACATAAATCTCTTTTCGTTAATTTTATTGTTAAAATTTCTCAATTTCTCTGTGAATCTCGACAAATTTTCCATCAATTTCTTCTCTAAATTTATCCAGAGTCCTTTGAAAGGACTGAAAGCTTTGTATTAGTGCAAGGAAGCTTTAAAAGCCCTACCTCAATTTTTCAGCGAGTTGCCTCCAATACAATTTCAACAAAATTTCACAGAAAAATTTCTAAAAGTCTATTTAATACTTTTCCTCCTTTATGCGTTACAAGATTGTTCACGCAATGCTATTAGTATTTTATCTGTAAATAAATTATCATAGCAATAAATGGTGCCATTTTAAGAGGTGACACTCGAGTGCTGCCTTGTCTGCATAAGCAGTAGACAATTGGATGAGTATCTCTTCACAGCAATTCCACCTTAAAATAAATAAAAAGAATGCACTTTATTCTAAAATCTTTTCTGTTTTTGGTTGTGTTTAACCTTTGTGTTGCGTCGGATTCCACGCTTGTGAGTTACGAAAATGTTATTATGAAGGAGGAATATCATTTCAAGTAAGTTAAATTAAAGAAAATGATTCTTTCTTATTAATGAATCTAGTTAATTCATGAAGTTTCCTGTTCCTTTTAATTTAATAAAATGTTTTTAACTATTAAAAAAATAAATTCAAAACAGCTCGATTTGAAACACTTAATTGTATTATAAATTTTAGGTAAATTTGAAAAAAAAACCTTCTAATATTTAAATAAAAATTATATCACTTTGTATATCTTTCAACGGAAATTTTTCAAAAAATATTTGATTAATTAAAAATTTTTCTTCTATACTAAATAGATATGAAACAAGTGATGGCCAGGTGCGAGAAGAAATGGGAATCCTGATGAATCCTGGAACCCCAGATGAGGAATTCGTGGTGATGGGCATGTACTCCTACAACTCAAGCGGTGCAATGCAAATTGTAATGTACCGAGCTGATCGTCAGGGTTTCGCGCCAAAAGTCTTATTCACACGCACAGGGCCCATGAAGTCACTCGACCGTAGAATCCTCCTCTCTCTCGTCGGTTGATTTGCAATTCTACACCTAGCAGAGTGAAGGTATGAAGAAATAAACTGATGAGATTGTATGATCAGACATCCTACTCTAAGTCAAAAATAAATACATAACATACGTCTTTCCGTTCCGCGGAAGAATTCGCCAGATTTGTCATGCTAAAGAAAAACACTCAGCAATTTTTCATTTTGGACTCAACATTTTGGGGTTGTTTGTGTACAATTTGTTTATCTTTCAACAGTCCAGACTGTCCACGAGCCTCCAATGGGAAATGATAAATTCATTTTGGGCGATACTTGACACGGGATCGCTTTTAGAGACCCCGCAATGGCGCAACAAAATTATTCAAAATTCCCAAATGCACAAAAAATTATCGAAATTTTTATTCCTTTTCAACACCAATTTGTCATCTGACGGAGGGGTTATGATCGTAAAATTAATTAATTATTATATTGCTACATTACAAGAATTGTAGAAAGATTTTTTATAGCGTGCAGCGGTTAAGATCGATGGAGGCGCCTGGTTATTAGAAACTTTAGTGTGTCAAATAGACTTTTACACGTAATTTGGAATCAAAATAGCCTTTATTTGATCTACAGATCATTAAGTTTATCCAACAAGAGATTTGAGGGCATTTGGATCAATAGCTAGAGAAGGTATAGGTGCTCCTACCGGAGGAGGTTTACTTATTGTAGAAACATTGGCTCTATATCCATTGATTCCAGCCACATAGTCAACTCTGTAAAGTTGATTATCATCCCCATAAAAAGTGTAGAATCCTCTAACATCTAATACTTGAACTTCTTGATCACCGCTCTTCTGCAGAAGGACAACTCCGTGTTCATCCCGAAATTGATCATCAGTAGAATAACTAGAAAGAATATTTTCAATTAACATTAGGAAAAGAAAATGTCTTTGATTGTTTAAAGGATTACCTGAAGTCGTATCCATCCTCAGTCCTTGATGATTTGTAACTTATCAAGTCCGAATGATTTTCCAGAGGAAGCGCCATTGCTAAGAAAGCCATAGCAATGGTAAGGCAAAGGATCTATAAAATAATAAATAAATATATTTGTCTGGGGTAAATTTTTGGGTAGTTTGTTCAAACATTTCTGTTCTTTTCTACGGGAAAATTAATCCCATTCATCCAAATATCCTACTCATTAATTTAATAATTCAATTCAACTCCATAATTTTCTCAGAAATATCAAAAGAATGCATAAAAAAAGTTCAAATAAGCTTCATTGGAAATGAAATAAAAAGAAAATTCTAGAAACTGAGCACGAAAAAGAGGCACGTTCCACAACTTAAATCTTGAACCCTTCTCCTGCAATCAGCTTTTAAAAAATTACTGAACAACGTCCCTTTCACACAAGTAAACTGAAAATATCAACTCTTACTTTTACTATCACCATTTCTTAAAGATTTAGGTGCTTTTTCTCTCTTTTTGCTACTGAAATGTGTGTCCATTCACGAATTTTTCGCGACTGATGCCGTATGGCTAGAGCCCCCAAGAAACTCACTCTCTTATTTCCACACTCAAGGAGAAAAATAATAATCGCGGAGTTGTGATTTTTTTTATTTGCCTGATTAGCAACTTGCGGTGTATATAGCAGGTTGCAAAAGAATGGTCCACAGATGAGATAAAATACCAACGCAGCAGAATATGGTCTTGAATTTCCTGCATAAAACAAGTTTATGTTCACACACGCCTCAACATTCTTTTCCGATTTCATTTTCATTTCTTTTTTTTTGCAAAATCTTTGAATTTATTTAATTTTGATAAAAGTTTCTAAATGGGAGAAAAAATGGATTTTTGTACATAAATTGAGATCACCTATCCGACCAATGATTTGAGTGCATTGGGATCAATATAGGCTACTTCCGGTTGTGCAGGTGTAATTGTGATATTAGCCCTGTATCCATTGACCCCAGCCACGTAGGTCACGGTGTACACTTGAAAATCATCACCCACATATGAATACGAGCCATGCACCTCTAGATCAGCTTTGGGTTCTTCAGCATCCTTGGAGATTATTTTACGCGGGATTAGCACTCCGTGTTCCTCGCGAGTTTGATCATCTGTGGAGAAGCTGCAGAGACAAAAATGTAGGTGGACAGGTACAAATTGCCATGGTATTAATTTAAATGGCGCGGCAAAGCAGCTTCACCTGAAGTCGTAACCATTATCATTTTGTGTTGCGCTATAGCTCAGTAAATCCGGGGATGTATCCAGTGGGAGGGCTGCAGCCAAAAGAGCCGTCATTGCCAATAAAATGATAATCTTCAGAAAGAAAAAGAAGTCATAAAAATTAATTTTAAACTGAGAATTGATTTTATTTATTAAAGGAGGTTTTATCGCGAAAAAAAGCTCAATACTGCAAAAAGAAGCTTTTTCAGGCATCCCCATAAATATATGTGTTATGACAACCATCAGTGATCTTAACGCAGTATTTAATGACGTCATTTTAAGAGTTTAATCTTTTATATCTTTCCTTATTAATTTGCATCGTTTGCATTAATAAATCCACGCGCGTGAACTTTAAGATTGAGATACCCGAAGAAGCTATAATTAGAATAATTTTAATATTTTTGGAGGTTCTTTCACGGAAAGTAAAAACGAATAAATAGCCTTGAAGTATCTTTTTATTTGAATTGTATTGCTATGAACAGAGACAAATTATAAAAATCAATATTTTGCATAGAACAGAACATTCAAATATTTTTATAACAACAAGAAATCATCCCTGGAATCATCCAACCAAAGATTTGAGTGCATTGGGATCAATAATTGGCACTTCTAGTTCATGTGCCTCTGTTATGGTAACATTAGCCCTGTAACCATTAACCCCAGCTACATAGGTCACAGTGTACATATTTTGATCATCGCCTATATAGGAATAGGATCCATGCACTTCCAATTCAACTTCCGGTTCTTCGGCATTCTTGGCACTTCCTGGGCGACGAATTAAAACTCCATGCTCATCTCGGGATTGTTCACCTGTTGCGAAACTGCAAAAAGTGTAGGTGGACAGGTGTAGAAAAATTGCAAACCGGAATTACATAATTAACATGCAGCTTTTGTTGCAAGGAAAAGGAGTTATCACCTGAAGTCGTAACCATTGTCATTTTGTGTTGCACTGTAATTTAACAAATCCGAATCCAATGGGAAGGATGCAACTAAAAGGATCGTCGTGGCCAACAAAAAGATGAGCTTTTGGGAGAGAAATCGTCCTTAAAATATAATTCTTTTTCCTTTTTTCTGGAAAGTTAATTTTATCGCTTTTGCGGAATATATGAAATTCTTTCAATATTTTTCTGCGCCTTCAAATACATTCATTTCCTTCGTAATTAAATGAGTTTTCTGACCTGTTCATGCTTGTTGTGAAATTCTATATAAGCTCAAAGCTTTTGGATTAACAAATCCACTCGTGAACTTTAAATAAGCCCGTTAAACTGAAGGTACATACAATAAAAATTTTTGCAAATTAATAAATTTCTGATGCTTTGCAGTTTTTCTAAATTCCCCCACATGAAAAAAAAAATGTCAAGGCTCCTGATTGTTATATACTCAATGAGGTGCTAAAGACAAACAAAAGTCATCAAAATTAAACCATTGTGGTTAAGTAACTTCATTGGAAATTAGGAGTAATTTGTACCAATTTGAACATCTTCTATAAATCTCAATAGATTCCCTTGTTTTTCTCAAAAGATTCATCAAAATATTAAAGTTCGCTGTGAACAAAAACTACCTGCAATCAAAAGCTTCTCGCGCTGAAAATGAACCAAAAAAAGCTTCTCTGTGCGAGGCAATTACCCCGTGAAAGTCTTCCCAATTTATGATTTAAAGAATAATTAGTGCAACATAAAAAACTCACTTTCACGGTCATTTTTAACAGTTTATCGTCCACACCAGCAGGTCTTTAAGAATGTAAACGCGATCACAGATTTTACACGACTGATGCCAAGATTGAGCTTCCTTTGACTTTTACTTGACGGAAAACTCATACGAAAACACGATTTTTTATTAGTAACGATTAACATTGGAGATACAATTTGTTCCATCAGTGAATTTGTGAATTTCCTTGACCCTGTGAAGAAGAAATATCAAGTTAACCCCACCAGGAATTCTTCGAAATTCTCTGTGAGAATTCATTTGGCATGGATGCTCTGCTAAATGCATAAATACTTTGGATATCTTTTAATTTAAAAAAAAAATCATGGATTTAGTGCAAAGAGTTTGAAGGAAACATAAATCGTTCCATTTCGGATATGTAGCTACATACAATCTCCATTCAAGCATACCTCCTTGGGTCCCTTGCATAGTGCTTCTGTTCTTTCTCACCGACACCAGTAGTGCTTGATTTTCCTGCTCTGATGCGCGGGATTTATTGACCGCATGCAAAAGGAACAGTGATTAATTATTTGTGCAGCACTCAAGAGCTCAAAACCTCTCGATGTCTGCAAAAAAGTCACTTGAAATGTTGATCTTTTTTTTCCTCCTCGTGCATAAGATCTTCCGCAAGAAGCCGCGAAGCAAAAACTTATCACTGGTTGCTGTTTAAAACGCAACCAAGAAGCTTTAAAAAAAAAGGCTGAAAAATCCAACTCGAGGGAGGGAAAAGATTTCTTGTTTTATTGGATATTTTTGGAATGGAGGAGTGTGAGGAATTTCCGAGAATTGAGCTACACGACATTATGAGGTAATCTTTGGGTAAAATAATGTGCTATCAGATGAAATTTATCGCATTGATGTTTACCAAAAAAAAAGTTTCCAATATATGCTGAATTTTTAGGAAAGTCTAGCTTTTTTTTTCTTTTGGTGAATTTATTTCTCTAAGTTATGGGAAATAATTTAGAAAAAAATAACATTGTTACAGGGTGTGGCAAAATAGGTGTCCCAAAACTCTTAATTTATTTATTTTTTTTTTATAAAGGAGATCACTCATTTTTGGACATCTCAGATTTGTTTAAAAACGTTAAAACCACCGCCTTATCTTTGTTTCATATTTTCTTTAAATGCATTAGAGAAGAAAGGAGCAAAAAAATATCTAAAAGGTCAAGAACGAGCTCAAATTATAATTTTCCCAAGGAGATTATACAGAGTGTTTCTCTCGGATTGACACGGACCCTTGACGCCCCCGGAGAGAGCACCTCAGCTCCCACCAAAAAAGCTAAACTAACCACGTCAAGAAAACAACCATCAAATATACAGAGTATAAGGCTCATTTTATAAGGAATTTTCTGCCCTACAACTCTTTCTCAGATCATTTTGTCTGATTGTTATTTTTGAAAAAAATAATTATTATTTTAGCTCTAACAAGATCTTTTAGAGCTTTTTAGAGCTTAAGGTAATGTTTTTTTTTATTTGAGAAAAAATTCTCACAAAGAAACTCAACATAATCTCCACAAAATCTCGGGACGTTTATTGTGAAGCGCAGTGTGATTCCTCATCAGATGGCCAAGCCCATTCAAGCAAACAAACTTGAGGCTAAATTGCCTTTTTATCAGAATTTTCTATCATCATTTACAGCAAAAATTAGGAGACATCTATTTTAGATACCGTGCTAACTATCTAATCTGTGAGATCGGGTGACGCCAATGCGTTGATTTTCTAATCCTCTGCAAATCTAATTTATTTGGTGCTAAATCGCATCAAAATTCTACGTGATTCCCCCAAAACATTGGCTCATAAACAAGGCCATAGAAGAAATCATTAACCCGGACATTTATTGTCCACCCAGAATCATCCTGACACTAATTGGTTACCATCTCATTTTCAAGTCAAATTCCTTAATTGCCCTCGTTTAATCATGTAGCATAAAAATCCTTTTGTGGCTCTTCCTCAATTTGGGAGATTAGTTGAGAGAGCAAAAAAAAAATAACGAAACACACCTATAGTCTTCTCGCAGCTTTTGAGGCAGAATATTTGGCGGGTTTAACAGAGAGATTTTGCAGAGATATGCCATGATTTTGGGGAGGTTTCTCGCAGGTGTTTTGTTGTCTAGCGCAAAAAAGAAGAAGAAGAGACACAGAGAGAGACTTATTGTGTCTCCTGTGGGGCCCACCTGGGTAAACTATCTTGTTTATTTCTGTTGAAATTCCCCCATTTCTCATGAAGAACCACCATTTGAATATCAATGAGTTCTCTTCGCGAGAGAAATCCGGTATCTCCCTGATGCGATTTATCCCCAACTGTGGGAATTTGCAGAACCAAGTGGGAGTTTTTGTGGAAAAAGGATTTGAAGAAGAAAATAAAATGGAAAAGAAATATATTTTTGATTCATCGTCATTTATTTGTCACAAAAATTGACAATTAGCCTAAGTAAATTGGTCAATATTCTGCAATTTCCCGAATCTCCTAGGCATGGGTAATTGGCGTCTTCTTTACATGTGGATGGAATCCTGTGTCGTCGGCGAAGTAAGTTACAACGTAGAGCAGACCATCATTTACGTAACTGTAGGAGCCTCGAACAACGTAGGATTCATCTTCGGTACCGGGATTTACGACCTCACCCTCCTCTTTTCGCTTCTGACCATCCTCAGTCTCATACCTGTACAAGAAAATTGCGGAAAAAAATATTCTTTTGCTTCAAAATTTTTCTTATGAAATTGCTCAAAAGCTCAAAGATTGAAAATTTAATTTGAAGATCAAAGATTAGTTTTCTACTCACGAGAAAGAATAGTGCGTGTCATCACTTTCACTATTGTAGTGAGTTACATCAATGATGGGTTTCCTCGTGACTTTCTCAGTTGTTGGAGCCCTAGTGGGGTAGTTGTAGGTTCCGTGGTAGGGCTCTGGGGTTCTGGCAAAATGGGCAGGTTGAACTTCTGTTTGGTGAACTTTTGGCTCTGGCTGATAGTCATAGTAGTCAGGTGTCCTATAGTCTTGAGGGCGAGGTTTGGCTGCTACCACCACGATCACGGCAAAGAGAGCAATCTGAGGAAATAAATTAAAATTTAAAAGCGAAAATTAAGTCACGAAAGGACGAAGAGTTTTATTTAAAATTTTTTTAATCGGAAAATTATTTCTTTCAATTTTAGGAAAGGAAAAAGTTTAATGAAAATATTTAAATTATTTACATTAAGACTTTTGTTTGAACTTTTTAATTATTTTTACTTTAAGGATTTTCACTAAAAAAAAAGCATATTTCTGAGTAGAATTCTTGATTCGAATTTTTGATTATTTTTCACGGAAATTGTTAAAAAAAAATGATGATGATCATTGTGAAAAATATTATGCACAAATATTTAATTCTTTGCTTATTTTCTGCAATTTTCTTTCTCATTGATTTTAAAATTAAAAATCGAATTAAATAAATCTTCTACACTCTTATTTCTGAAAGATAAATTTTTTTTGTCTTTAATCTGATCTAAAAATCCTTTGCTTTTAAAGGTTCACAAATCTTTAAGAATTAAAAAAAAATCTTCTCTTTGCAAAATTTTATAATTCCAAAAGATTTTTTTTAGAATAATTTAAACTCTTGAGAAACTAACCAAGAACTTCATTTTCACTTTTTTTAAGGATTACAAAACACTCTTTTGGCACAAAGGAGAAGTTACTTGGATGAGAATATCCAGATGAAGAACTCCCAAGTCCCCACGGACCTTGCTTATATAGCGGAGAATTTTTTTTTAGCCAAAAGATGTGACCAAAAAGGCGAGAAAAGAGTCAAAGACCCAATAAAAATCCAGTTCTTTTCTCATCTTTTCTCGAACATATTCAAACGAAATTCACATCGGAGGGAGACATCCACAAATATACATGATGATGATGGTGGAGGAAGAAAAAATAAAAAAGTCCTCGTACTCCTATTATTTATTGCACATCGATAAAAGATGGATTTTTGCAAATTTATTGGACATCTCGCCAAAGGAATTCTTTATTGTGTACATCATTTTGGTTCCCGCACCGCCAAAAAACAGTTCACTAAACTCCCTCCGCGCGCGTTGAAAACTCACTTAATCTCAAATACAGTGAGGGTACAAAAAAATGCAAATTACATCTTCTTGTTTTTTTGCAGCCTCACCCAAAAAGAGATAGATTACTTCATTGATGGTGTTTCGCAGACGAAGATTGAGTTTGGAATATAAACAAAAGGCCGAAAAAAAAAGCTGATGACCAATATGTTGGGGCTCTCTAAGTGAATTAGATGGGTATACCTCCAAACTTTCACTTTCGATTTCATTCGTGGAGTGTACCGAATTATAGCTCGCGCGCACCTCATCAATTGCCCATTTGCAGACGAGGTAAAAAAAAATCTGTGTCACTGGACCATCGGGTCATGAGGTGTGTGTGAAAGAAATCTCCCAGACATGGTGAAAGCCATCACTCTTACTTTCTTTCAGCCCATTGACGACGTATACGGAGAAATTGGGCGGCGAACGCTTCTATGGACCCAGAAAGATTAACGCGTGTCGCCCGAAATTCATCTCAACAAAAACACATACCTTCAGGCGAACCCAACGACCCCCCACCTTCAACCTAGGAGCCACCTTTCTCAGGTGCTAATTATGCACACACAATTAATTGCCACTGCTTCCAACAACATTCACACACAACTAATTGGAATTTATACGTTTTTTGGGGAAAATTGCGTGAAGTGCTCATGGAGCGAGGAGAAATGGTAATGACAGTGAATTTTACAAAAGATTTACAAATACCATTAATTATTTAGTGTAAAATCTATTTCCGAATTCAATCCACAATATGCAGCAATTAACATGCTAATAAATTACATATTATGTTATATGGTGTACAGTGAAACCCCGAGAAATATTTCACTTTTTGAGGAAGATTTTCCGAAATGATGAAAATTGTATGTAATTCATCACAAGTTGTGTTTAATTTGTATTATTTATTTAAATTATCTTTATGAATAACTAATGAGAGACATGGAATATTATATGCGGGAAGTTACTCGTCTGTAAATTCGCGTGAACATTATTTATTGAATGCATTTCTTTAGTATATTTTCTTCATAAACAATACCGAAAATAAAATTATTCTTTGTAGCTGCTCGAGAGTTCGATGGAATAAAAGAAATAATTTATATAATAATATAGGAACTTGATGGATTTATTGCGGCTGTTAAATTGGATTTGGCAAAGTTTTTTTTTTCTTCAAAACTTTGAAGGTCGCAAGAATTTATTTTTCATTACTTATAAGGAAAACTCTTTGGAAAAACTTTTAGAAAAAAGATATTTAGAGAACCATGGGGTATTCTTTCATTCTTTATTTGCTTATTACGCAATTCAAGAGAACTAAGGCATGGTTAAATAATTTTTGAAAGTGTAGGAAAATTTCAAGAGGGATTTTCACATCAATTTTGAAGTTAACAATTCAAAATTTGCTTTAATTCTCGTTAAATGGTATTTTTACTTTTTAAAATAAATTTTTTTGACCTTAAAAACCTTTTTTTTTCATGTTGGCTTATTGTTGAGAGTTTTCAAGTTTTTTTGACCAAATCCTAAATCCAAATTAGGAGCAAAAATATTTTGAAACGTAACACTGCTTCATTTTTGCCTTTCTTGAAGATAATTTTGTAATTTTTCTCAAAAGCATCAAATGTGTGAGAACTGTCTTATATATTAGTCTTACTAATTGTTTTATTTCTTTAGTATGAAGAAAACAATTTTAAAGGAATTTATTTATTTCTGTAAGCAAAATGTTTCTTATTCGGGGAAAGAATTATGATTCGTGCAATCCTTGTAGAGGATAAAAGAAAAGAAAAAGAAATTTTCAAAAAAAATAATCTTCTCATTTTCCAGAACTAGCTGGAAAAATCTATCAGAAAATTTTCCTAAAAATACAAATAATGAAGTCACTTTTGTATGAAGAATTAAGTGTTCAATACACAAAGAAATCTTAACGAAAATTAAAAATTTCCTTTAATTTCATGGAAAATGAAAAGTAATAAGGAGAATTTGTTCTTAAGGTTTTATCTAAATTTTTTTTTCTACTAAAGAAAGTAAAAGATATTCCCTGAAGAATCTTACAAATTTTATCTGATACAATAAACTTTAGTTGTGAAGGAAGCAGCAGCATACTTTTCAGCATGAATATCATGCTAAAACATTGCTGAATTATTCACCGCAAAATAGAGAAATTGCAAGCAAAAATTAAATTCATTTAGTCTTCTCACATGGGTCTATATTTTAGATAGGCTCACAATTTATGTACATCACAATGGGCTAATAAGTTAAAGGATGGGCTACACACAGGATGAAGTTCTTCTAATGCTTGCTGTAGTATTGGTGCTGGTTGTGTCCACCGTGGTACTGCGCATGGGGTTGCTGGTGGGTGTACTGAGCCTGTGGCTGGTGAGCGTACTGACCCTCCTGCTCGTACTGGTGCTTGTACTGTCCATCATCACCATCATCGTGATAGCTGTGGGGGTTGGCAGCGATCTTGGCGAGAGCCTCCTGGATCTCGTGGGGGATTGGTGGTGGTGTGGGCAGATGGGAACCCTCAGCACGGAAACCGTGCTCATCGGCAACGTACTTGAGTCCAACGGGGACACCATCTTCGCCGGTGTAGGAGAAGTATCCTTCGGCAACTTGGGTCTCAGCATCCTTGTGACCGGCATTCTTGGTGTAGCCATGCTCCTGGGCGTGGATACCGTTGCCAGTTTCGTAGTTGAAGTTGTAGGATCCATCGTGGTTGCGGTTGTTCTCACTCTTCACAATGGGGATGTGTTTCTTGGGTTGTTGGTGGTGTTCGTAGTATTGGTGATGGGGTTCCTGGTAGTGTTGCTGGGGCTCCTGGTAGTGCTGCGCCTGCTGGTAGTGCTGCTGCTGATAATCTCCGGCAGCGGCAGCCACCGTCATCATGGCAAAAAGTCCCAGAAACTGCGCCGTAAAAAAATTAAAACTTTCGATTAATTGACAAAATTCACTTTTTCTCTACAAAATCCACCCCATTCACTATTTTATTATTTTTTTTCCAAAGTAAAATCAACACAAAATAAAATCACACGATCATAAACGATCGCAGGACCTCATTCGATCACTTTTTAATCCCCATTTTAAGGAATAAAGATCACTCGACACTTACAACTTTCATTTTGGTGATTTTGGTTCCTAAACTTGATCCTGATGCTAAATGCACAAAATAAAGCACTTGTGAGCTTCTTGCGATTGAATGCTTCGAGTGGGAATGATGACTTACGGCCTGCAGTGCTGAGTATTTATACCGCGAAAGAGTTGGTTGGAGGAGGTGCGCGCCCGCAAAGGTGGTGGAAACTTTGCATTCGCAGCGAGGGAATCGAAAATGCAATCTCACACTGTGCGAGGCACATTTTGGATAAATTAAAAGCACCATAATCTTCTATTTTTTCCTACTGGTTCTTTCCTGGCTGAGAGATTGATCGTCATTTTGTTGGTGCGAAAAAAAGAGCATCTAAGGCGAATCTAGGGCAAATTTTGACTGTGAATTTCAGTCACAGAGGTGAAAACCACCGCGATTGATTGACGCGATTTTTGAATATTGTGCCGATTTGCGAAGAGTTGAAAAAATTCTAGATTAACATGCATGTGGATTGAGGAATATCTATGTACATAAATTTATTTTTCTTTACTTTGGGTTTCATTTTGAAAATAAATTTTTAGAGGTATAAAAATTAAGAAAGGAATTATTTAAACTTTATTTTATTAATCGTCAGGGCAAAAGTCTAACATTAATTTATAAAAAAAAATATTTTTTTGTCAAATTTTTAAATCTAAGACGTTTTTTTTTAATAATCCTTTAGAATAAAAAAAAGAACATTTTTTTTGAAAGAATAAATTAAGAAAAAAAATGCTAATACAAAATAAAAAAATGAATTCTCTAGATTAAATTCAATTTTTTTTACACCCACCCCTATTATTCTAAAGTCGAGAACCGTAATAAAACACTTAAGTAATTAAATTGAAAAGTTTAACATAATTGTTATTTTAGGTTAAGAAAAGTTTGTTATAAAGTTTAAAATTTGTGGTCAAATAAAGTCGAGAAAACTAAGAAAATTTTAAGAACTTCTAAAATAATTATAAAAAAAAATGTTCAAAATATTTCTTAAAATATGAGTTCGTATTTCTAATCAATCTTGATATTTTTAATTTTTAAATTCTAGAGAATAAAGCAGCTTTCCGATTTTCTCAGTACTTTTTACATCATCCTAAAAACTTGACTCCAGAATTCGCGTCAAATGAATCTGAATAATCTGAAAAATTCCCTTCAAATAGATCTATTTTGGACTTTACTAAAATTTTCCAAGTTTTTCTTTTTCAAATAAATTTAAAATAATTTTCCAAAAATTAGAAATTCACCAAAATAAGCTAAAATACAAACTAATCTGTCAGTTTTCTGCCCAACAACTCTGTTGCAAATTCATTTCTCCCATTTGGTTAGACTCGATCGCGAAAAAACGATAAGATCATTCATCACTTGATTTGTTCATTTTGTGCAAAATTGATCACAGGGTGGGTCCCCTCTAAAATATGTATATAACATTGTACTCAAAAGTAATCTAACGCAATACAAATAAATCTTACATTGCCGCCATGAAAAAAAAATGTAAAATAAACACCTCCAACTCTGTCCAAGAACTCTTCTATTGTTCCCATTGGGAAGTAATACTTTCGCGATCATCGCAAATCATCGCAATTTCATAATATATTCGTAGAGTTCATGCAATGTGGAGAAAAAAGTCTTTTGTTGGGTACATGATGCCGATTTTTTTGCGCCCTCCTTCTGTATCAATTTGACGGATAAAAAATTAATGTGAGTTTATGTAAGTTTTTACTCCGAATCACTTTCTTGCTTGTTCCCCCGGCATCTTATTGAGCGATTTTTTCGCACGTACAGTGCAAAAGAAGTATGTGGTCGATGTTAAAAAAAAAAGAGGCACTCATTTTAAACCCACACTCAATTAACTCGTATAAAAATTTTCAATTGACAAAATTCTGCACAAGTCATGCAATTGTGCTTCAATAAAGCACCAAATTGCCTTTACGATGCATAATGTAGGTATGTACAGGCACTCTCCACAAGCGCCTTTAATGAGGGGATTGGTGAATGAGACATGATTGAGCTGAAGAAGTGAGAGACAAAAAAAATTAAGAGATATGTAAGTCCTCGTGCACTACAGAATGTTTTATATAGATAAAATTTAATGGTTTATTATGTGATTCTTTTTATTTTGTCACTCCTGCGTACTCGCAGCTTTATTGAGATATTTAACTTTGCAGACATTGTGTAATTTGCCAGCAATTTCAATTACACTTTCATTCTCACCGCATGCGCTGGATTCATTAGGCTGGCGGCAATTCTTCAGCGGAAACAAGCAGAAAGGTGTGAAGATTAGCATGTAAATTATGGGGATTTTTACTGCATTTTGGGTCTTCTTCTTTTTTTCCTTTCTTTGGGTGAGTTATTGGGTGAGGAATGCGGTTTTGCGGAGGAAAAGTTTAATTTTAAATAAAAAGTTTTATTAACAGATAATTATTTTATTTAGTAGGTAATTTAGTTAAAAATATTATGTAAATCAAAAGTAATTGCTTGAGTATATTTCTTTTAACATTTTTTTAAAATCTTAACTGGAAAAGTACTGGAAAGTTTTTTTTTAATTGAACTAAAATCTATTTGGTCAATCTTAATAGAAGTCCTAATTTTACTTCAATGTAAGAGTTCTTTTATATCAAAATTTCAGCAAAATAATCCCAGAAGATTTCAGTCAAGAAAATTGCAGCTTAAACCATAAAACCTCATCTCTTGAGACATTTATAACGTGAAAAATTTTTGCAATGAAACCTGAAAGAAAATTACTTTATATTTCACACGAAATGACTTAATATTTAAATATTATAAAATCTCTTTGCGCCAGGTGAATCTCTTTAAAAATTCATCAATTGCTGCTCATCAATTTCATGTTTAACATCTGTAGAAAGCACCTTTGGCGCATCTCTCAAAAATAAATTCAAAAAACACGTAAGTAAAATTAAAGAAAAACACCTAAAACACCTTTTCCCTAATTGCTGTCTGTTTCCGTTCCACCAAAAAAAAATCCAAAGTTTTATCATTTACAGCTGGAGAGGCAATTAATATGGAAAGAAAGAGCACAATTTTCCATAAATTTTTCACTAATCCGCACATCTTTTAAATTTACTACCTCATACCACTTTCTCACTCCCGCCCATTGCGGATGAGAAAAAGATGAAGAAAAAAAAACCTTAAGATTTATCAGTCAACTTTCCATTGATACTATCGTTAAATTTCAATAAAGAACCTGCAGCAAATAAGGAGAGAAAAAAAAGCATTTTATTAGTTTTGCTCACCAAAAATTCGGTGAAGCTAAAATATTTACGACCATCTCGTGTGGCAAAACGGCGACTCTTTGTCACCCAAATCACAACCTAGTTTTCTTCGTATTCTCCGTGTGAATTCTCTTTTAAAATTGAATTTTTTTGTTAATTTTATATCAGTGCAGATTTTTTTTTCTGTGCACAAATTCCTTTCCATTCGCAATTTTGCGGGCGGAAAAAGCGCAATATTTCGTTTTGTGCAGAAGGAGAGTAAAAAAAATTTGCAAATTAACCCATTTTGCAGTATAAAAGCGCAATTAAAACATTTTTAGAGTGCCGCACAAAAAATTTATTCACAACCATAAATTGCAAAATGACATGAAGAGTGACGATTGATTGAAATTCATTTTAATGTTACTTTTTTTTTCTTTAATTTTAATTTTGGGAGCACACGAATGTGAATTATTCATTGGGAAGATGGTCTAGAAAGTGGAAAATTTCATGCAAAAAAAAAGTTGATTCTTTGATGAAGATTGATTTATATTCGTAAAAGGAAGGAAATGGCCATTTCTCTTTGTTTTGCCAAAGAAATAAAAAAGGTCACAAAAAATAGTGCTAAATATTCAAAAATTTATTTATTTCTCTAATTTAAAGTTTTATTGCGAGAAAGAGGAAATTCTTTTCAAAATTATACAAAACTCTCACTTTCAATCATTGCAAGGGGAATTCTCTAATATAATAAAGTTTTGAAGGACACTCTATTTGATGATTTAAATAGTGGAACAAATAAAAATTTCCATTTCCAAATTGAGCCATCGAACGGGAAAGAATTTATTTGCCACGAAGTAACCAGACAAAGAAAAGCACCACCGCGAGGATGGAGAAAGATTATGGGAATCAGCATTTGGTGGTTGGTTGTTCGCCCTTGCATTTACATTGGTTGGTTCGTCCTGGCGCGCGGAAGAGCCTTTTAAAAAGAAAGGGGACGAACCCTCGGTGTGGTGTGCCCTCCTCGTTGGTTTCGCTGGAAAAAAGCAGGTGTCACCAAAATTCTTCTTGTTCCATGTTAGCTTTTGTGCCATCATCGAGATGCGATTTCAATAGGCACATACTAAACACACCGTGACCATTCCCATAAAAGCCCTTTTAATTCTATTTTAACGCACCATTGTGCCCCAGAGGGATGATTTTTTTCTTCTTCTTCAAACCTTCCATTGGGACAAGTGCATGAAGTCCTTTCTGCAAAATTTTTTTTTATTAATTTTTTTCCTAAAAATTCTTTTAAAAAAGATTATTTTAACAAAATAAAATCTCATTTCTGTTAAGGAAGCAATATGGAGAAAACTTTTGCATAAATAATTCCACCTGCAATATGTTTCTTCCCCTAAATATCCGCTCAACACGCTGATTAAGTGGTTGATTAATTCACTCAATTCAGCAATTCTTTGCTCCCTAACAAAAATTTTGTGTCAAATGCACTTGGCTGCTAAACCCTCATATTCTCGGTAAAGATTCACTTTTAATACATTGGGGGTTGATGAGTAGTCCAAATGGTAGTTAAATTCCATGTACTAAAAAAATACTGAATTACTGTAAATGCAGTTTAAAGTAACAAGTGTAAATTATTCTTTAATACATAGATATATAAAACGAAATTGAAAGTTTTAGTATAAAAGAAAAAAAATTAGTACAAATTAGTACTTGCAGTAATTTTTTTAGTCTTCTGAATTACTAATACGATTGCAGAACTAAAGTGTGCCACTGATATCTCAAAAAAAGAAAATTGTAGTTTAGTACATAAATCAAACTTATTTTGGTACACAAACCAATTTTAGAGTATCATCATCTTCTATTTTTTTTGTTTTACGTGCAGTACTAATAATTATCGACATTCACACAGCCAAAAGTGACAATTTTTCATTAAAAACTAAACTAAAGTATTTTAGAACATGCAGTGACAATTTATTTTATTGAAATCAATATTTTAAGCCTTTTACATCAGATCGATTTAAATCTTTTAAATGACAAAAATTCACCCAAAAATATTTAGCACTATTAGTACATCGTAAAAAAAATTAGACAACTTTTTAAAGATAATTTTTTACTGAAAATAAAATGAAATAATAAGCTTTTTTTTACATTAATTTTGCGATTGATTGCTAATTATTAAATTAATGTTAAGAAATGAATTAAATAAAAAGATATTTTAATTTTTCAAAGTTTAACATCTACCTCAGTATTCATTACCACAATCTTAGACATTGCAGAAGAAAATCCAGACTAAGGGTCGCGCTGGAGGCTCCTTCTTAACAACATTTTCAACAATTCTTTTATTCATTTTCCCTTTTTTTAAAATTTTTTAAAGATATTTCTTTTTAATTAAATAATTTTTCTAAAAAAAAGTTAAGATGTAGGAAAAGGCAGAACTTGTCCACCCCTATTTGATTTCTTCACCTCATAGCCACCGTGTCACCCTCTGTGCATTGGCACAGCCGGTGATTCCGCCACGAGCATCAAGTCCCGGCACAAGTAAACCCTCTCTGGTGCACAAGCCGTGGGATCCATTGCACATGGCGCAGCCTCCTTGCCCGGGTCCGCGCGGAGTGCACTTTTGAGAATGCGATCAGGACGTGTCCCCCTCCTCTCTCTCTCCCGGACTTGTCTATGTGGTTTCGCAATTAAATGACTATTATGAAGGCAGGAGATTTGTGCGCGGCATACAGAGGGGTGGTGAGGGATGCTGTTTCCATTTGCGGGTCACCGTAAAACCACTTGCTGCATTCACGGGAATTCCGTGAGATTTTTACCACTTGTTCCGAGATCTGCGATAGAGGGATGATGATGAAAAAATCAGGGCTGCTTCCTGCGAGTGAGTGAGGGGTTGTGCTGTATAAAGGCAAGGGATGCTCCTGTGAGGAGGTCAGAAGTATTTTGAGCGCCTCCGCGAAATGTTTCCAATAATTCCGCATCATGTTGTAAAGTCAGTGTCTCCGTGTGAGGAAAAGTGCTACAGATTTTCCACTTTTCCCGGAAGATCACGCGTGGGGGGTGGAAATGCCGTTAAGGCGGGACATTTTGTACCGAGGAATTGTACATCTAAATCATTCAGTATCATCCAAGCGCCCAATTTCGACGTGAAGACGACGAGTTTTGATGTTGTGGCATCAAAAGGGCACCTCCAGCCCACGGATAAATCCCTGACCAGCTCAGGTGGATGGATTCGGATGTTGCAGCCTGCGAAGGATGTTCACAGCAGCAATATTGTTCTTGAACTCACGGATGGGGGTAGTTGTGTTAATCTGCGCACAACCAAGAACATCAGTCAAGGGGAAGATCTTCAGTTGTGGTTTTCCGAGGAAATCTTGGCATTTATGCAAATCCCCTTCTTGTCTCCCATTAGCATTCAAGGTAGAGATCCTTTCTTTTCAAATAAATTCCTAAATTCATGGAAAATAATTTAAAAATCTTCTTTATTGTGCTTCAGGTCAAAATCGCTACACCTGCCACATTTGTGAGCGTGTCTTTGAGGATCCAAACCCACTGAAGATTCACCTGGCAACATTTTGCGAAAAGCATCCAGTGGATATTCTGTGGAATCGCCTCAACTTCATCCTCACCTCCAGCTTTCGATCTTCCCCACCTTCACCTCCTGCCAAAACACCCCTTCCCACGGCCACAGATACATCAACCACAGGGAGATTCTCAGCTTTTCGTCCAGTCCCATCCTCCCCACGCTTGGAGCCACCTTCCCCACCTCCCTCGGCAGCAGCAGCAGCAGCCCACCTTGAGACAATTGTCAGCAACATGGGATCCTCAAAAGCGGGTCACATTTGCGTCTACTGCGGGAAGCTCTATTCCCGGAAGTACGGCCTTAAGATTCACATCAGGACGCACACGGGCTTCAAGCCACTCAAATGCAAATTCTGCCTACGCCCCTTTGGGGATCCGAGTAATCTCAATAAGCACGTCAGGCTCCATTCTCAGGCAAATTCCGTCTACAAATGCCACATCTGTGATAAAGTTCTCGTCCGACGGAGGGATCTACAGCGTCACATCCAATCCCGACATTGTGCTGAATCTCAGGAAATCTCCGTTACAATGAGTAGCTCATCCAGTAGTGAAGATCTCACCAATATCTGAAGAATCTGAATATCTAGTTAATTAATAAAGAAAGGATTTAAGAGATTTTTCAAGATTTTTTTTCTGACTTGAGGAACGTTATTTCCTATTTTCTTTCATCCTTAAAAATTCCTTGGAAAGACTTCTCGTACAAAATTTTTATTTCAAGAGTAGGAAATGCATACTGTAAAGCACAAAATGAAGAACTTAGAAGCCTCCGAACTAAGAAATGAATTAGAAAGTCAATCATAACGCGTCCAGTTATAAGAGTTGGTGTTCCACAACGTGTAGAAGTTTTATTATGCGTTGTAATTTTATTTGTGAGTAGTATTATTAGTAGGAAAAGTTGATTTTTTTGTGGAATTCAGTAATTTGATGCATAAAAATTGTTATATCTCAGGTTGTACTCTGTACATGAGCTACAGAAATTTCTTAAATAGTTTTGGAAAGGTATTAAAACAGGCTATAAATTGACATAAACAATAATTTTCAAGATCATCTCCAGAACACAAAATGGCGGCTTTGTGTTTTACCAAAACAGTTTTTCGTATTTTTCGTCCCGAAGGAATGGTTATAAAGGTTTCTGATGTTCTAGAAAGTTGTAGAGAATTGCAAAACCATTAATTTGATACCAAGTTGATCAAAATCGGACAAGCCGTTCAAGAGATATCGCTCTTAGAAGTTTTCGAATTCAAGAATTTTTCAAATGGCTATATCTTCTAAACGGCGACATAGATTTTCTTCATTTTCGGACTGGTGCAAGATTATTAGTCCTGCTACAACATATCTAAATTTAAAGAAAAACGATAACAGATATTCGGAGATATTGCCCCTTAAAGTTAGGCAATTTTTGTTTTTGATTTTAGCGCCTCTTGCGGATGTTTTTGGAAATTGGAATGTTCTAGACAGTTGTAGGGCTTCTTGAAACCTTTCATTTGATACCAAGATGGTCAAAATCGGTCAAGCCGTTCTCGAGTTATATCGAAAAAACCCTTTTTGCTTTAGACCGCCATATTTGCTAAACCGCTTGACCGATTTTGAAGTATGAATATCGATGAAAACGTCTCACTGAGCTCTACAACATACTAAAATTTCAGACCTCTAGCTATAAGAGAAGTGGTTGACGGTATTTCAAAATGGCGGACAGCGGCCATCTTGGATTTTGAAAATGCGAAAAAATGAAAAATTACACCCACATTTCTATATAAAACTTCAAACCGGAAGTCTCTATCTGTTACCGTTTGGACCACCGGCAGGCCGTCCGGAACAAAAATTTTCTACCACCATTTTTTTAAATGTGGGTTGTCTAAAACGTGCTCATACCAAGTTTGAGCCCGATCTGAGGTGATCAGTTTTTCCGACGATTACAATACTTTGTGTTGGCCACAAAGTGGAACACCAACTAATAAAAAATAAAAAATCCATATTCTACGTACAAAATTTTTAATAAAAAATTATTCTACAGAGTGTGATGGGGAACAACGTGTTAATGTAAATATATCTCAACAATTTTTTTTATCTATACAGAAACTCCAACACTGGATCTTAAAGCTGCGTAAAGAGCAGAATTTCCCAATGAGTATGTTTTTTTTCTTTCATAAATAGCAATAACTCTACAAAATATGTAAAAAGGACAATAAAAAAAAAAGAGGAAGATTTAACAATGAAGAGCACCATTCACCCCTAAAATCTAAATTTTTGCATTCAATTTGGGAGCACACGAATGCCCTCACAATTTGGACGGAAAACAGCTCCAGAGGGGCATCTCCCAATGCTACAAATCCTGCATGGCGAGAATGATATTCTGCAGGGCTGTCCGGGCATCAGACGAGGGTAGTTCATCGAGAACTTTGAGAGCCGCCAAGCTGTGCTTCCTCTGTAGATCACGCGTCTTCTCGAGTCCGGGACCCTTGATGACGGCTGCATGGACTTTGGCATAGTCAATCGCCTCGACGTTATCCCGGCCCTTCAGCATCTCCTCATACAAACTTGGATCGTACTCCAAGTGGAAGAGAACCGGCGCCGAAACCAGACTAAATGTTGTACCTAAAACACAAAAAGCAACAAAGAAAACCCCTTTAAAACTTTTTCTGCTCAGATTAAGGAAAGAAAATCCTCCATTGACCTACCCAATGGCAACGTGGTGGTCTGGAAGGGTTCGAGATCGAGACAAGCCTGCCAGGCAAGTGCTAGATGCTTCCCGAAGAGGTAGCCCTGGTGCTGGAGCTCCTTGGGTTGCCCCGCAAGCTTCAGTGCACCCTGGCAACTCTTCCCAAGGAGACTGCCAGCACTCAGAATATGCCTGACAGCCCACTCACGCTCTGGATCCCCAATTGCCTCATCCGTATCCAACGGGAGTGCCACATCGTTGAAATCAAAATCATCCGTGGCATCCGTTGTGCGATTCCGCAATTGCCGTGGCTTCGACGGCAACGGCTTATTCTGCTGATCACGATCCCCAATGAATTCAGATTCAGTGAGATCACGCACAGCCGACGAGATGAGTTCAATAACTTCCTGATTCCTGTATCAAATACACAGGAAGACGAATAGAGGGGACGGTGAATAAAATCATTTTTTTGATTAGCGCGAAAATTTCCACATGGCAATTAATTTTATGGGGATTCTTCATTCTTAATGGGGGTAGTATAAAAAAAAAATCAAAATTGATCGTAAAAATTATTTTGTTGTCTCTGTGCGAGAAGTTAAAATGAAGAAGAACTAAAACATAAAAGATTATTGGAAAGAGAACAAGTGATTCATTTTGCAATAAAATTCGCAAAAAACAACAACATAAATTTGTGGCAGGTGGAGAAGTTAATAATGCTTAAAATGGATAAAACTGTAATCCATACTAATGCCGAAAAGAAAAATAAATTAAAATTGATTTTTTTACTCGACGTGTAATAAATAGTTTTGTGGTTTAGAAAAAGTTTACCCGGCTGACCCAAGTGATTATGAGGTTTTAGAATAAATTGCAACAATTTTATTCATTTTAAAAAATTGGGTTAAACAAGGATTTATCGAAAGGATTGAAAGGTAATTAAATGAACTTTCCAATAAAGATAGAATTTTGTGAATTACAAATCCTTGTCCGGTTAGACAGGATTCAAGCTTCTTAATATATAAAATAATAATTCTTCATCTTTTTGTTTGTTTTCCTAAAAAAAAAAAAGTTTTCAGTGATTTTCTTTTGCTAAAAAAAATAGTATTTTATGTGAAAAATATCCACAAAAGTTGTAGAAAAAAATTAGATTGTAAAAATAACTTAATAAACTTGTCAGCCGGGTAAATGTCAACAAGAATTTCATGACAAATAATTATAGCGTATAAAAAATATAAAGTGTAATTTAATAACTTTTTTATACATTTAGGTATCATTATTCGGATTTTCGCAGTCAAACATAATTTTATACGTTCTCGAATAATTATTTAGTATAAATTATCTTTTAAGTAATATAGAAATTATTTAAGATTTTAATATTTGAAATATTCATTTTTTTGATAAATTCGATTCCATTTATTTATTTTTATTTTTTTATTATTTTATTTATTTATTTTTATTTATAAATTTATTAAGTTTATTTAAAAAAAACCTTTTTTTTTACTTTTTTTTCGCGATACCCAAAGGCAATTACGAACAAATTTTTATTTATTCTTTTTTAAAATAATTTTTTTCATGTAAAAAAACCAAAAAATACTTTCTTCGCAAACTTTCTTGATGAATTACCAACTTTACCACGTTTACCACATTTTTGCTATAATTTCACCAAAACCATTTCTAACAGTGTAGTCAATTCAACAATATGCGAGAAAGCTGTGAAAACGATACCACTTAAAATACAAATCCTTGCGAATCAGGTGGAAGATTCTTTTTAGCTGAGCATGAGGATTCTTTACCTGAGACTTGCAAGTTCAGAGCAGGAATTGGACAGAAGGTAGTCCCCACTGAGAAGAGCAATCTTATTCCCAAAGGTCATATCGCTGTGATTGATGTTGAGATCACTCCCAGCCACGGTGAGTGGTTGCAGATTCACCAGCCCCTGGTGCACGAGGTGCGAGATGCGAATCATCTCCGTGACCTCAGCAAGACCCCTCTGGGAGTGCAGAACCCCAGCTGATTTATCCTGCTCCATATCCGGGATACTTTCAGCATGCCCAGCTGCCTTGGAGACGAGCAGGACAATGAGCCCCCAGGCCTGCATGTTATTCTTGCCATTGTAGAGGAGATTCCTGTCACGAAAAAAGAGAGATGATGGTATGCAAATGGCACGCATCGACTTTCACCTGACTCACTTGGCCGTCTTCAGGAGGGGATGGTTGCTACCGACGAGCTTCCGTAGGTGCAGGGCTACATTGGCAATTTCATCGCTAAGGAGCCACCGGAGACTGAGGAAGGACGTGGGGTAGCCCACAATCTTCTCAGCCTCACTCACGGCACGATTCCAATCGTGCTTCTGGACATTCTTCGTGGCCAGCTTGTCTCCGAGGGAGGCACTCGAGCGTATCCATCGACTCTGCTGCGCCACCGTGGCCACAACTTTGAGGCCCTTTCGCACCGACCACAGACGACTCAGCGACATCTTCGGCACACGCACGCTATCACGGGGCACTCACGATGGGTTCCTGGGCACGAAATTCACGTGAAAACGAGAGATTTTTGCACGAAAACAGGGAGTGGGATGTTTACTCGAAAGTAGCACAGAGAAAACTGATGGACAGAGGCATGAATGAAATCGACGTGCCCGAAGATTGTGAACCATAATTCCTATCTTTTAACACAGGAGTATGGTTCATAATCTTCGGGCACGTCGATGTTTACACTGTCAAGATTGAAGAAATTGACAGATCAATTTTTCGCGCAGGTGCTTTGAAATTTTACCAAAATTTCAGGCATTATGTTGAAAATTATTTTTAAAAAAAATGATGGCATGAAATAATAAAATTTGAACTAAACGAACTTTTTTTTGCATTTCGACAAAATTCGTGATTTCCGTGTTTTTTCCCAAATTTGTGGGTATAAAACGCATTTTTTGGGCTCCAAGGGCACTTACGGGTGCTCCGGGAGCCTCGGGGAGCTCCTCCCTGCGGAATTAAGGGCCCGCGGAAATTTTGACGGTTGGATTACAAATTTGAAAATTGTGACGGTTGGGGATTTTACACGCACTTTTTTTTCTGGAAATGCATTTTCGCGAACTTTTCAAACCAATGATGCCATTCGACGGGGCGTCGCTTCCTGATTGCAAAAATCAATTGAGATTGTTGAATAAACTAAACTAAACAAACAGTCAAGGGCGTTAACCGGGCTGAACAATACTTAACCCTTGCGTGTCCAACAGAAACATAAAAACATTGAAAAATACGCTCTTTTTTTCATGCCCACAGATTAAAAATAATTAAATTCATTTAAAAAAAAAACGAGAAAATAAAAAATCTTTTAATTTTTGATCGATTGTTGATGGATTCTCTTGTTTCGTTGTGTTTCTATACATTATCTGTAGAAACTTGTCTGGTTTCTTGTGTTTTGCGGAACTTATTAGCGGGGTTTTCATGTTAAGTTTTTTTTCTTTGGTTTTAAGAATTTATAAAAAAGTATTTCAGATTTTTTAAATTTTGAGAATTTTGAATTAAGTTAACTAGATTATTTCCTTTTTTTCTCGTGTTTCGCTGCACCTTTTCAGAATTTTTAATTACCTGTTTACCTGAATTTTCATTAAATGTTTGTTGTTCCCCAAAAATTTTCTCCTTCGCCTGCAAAATCTTCCAATCCTTGTTACCACAATAAAAAAGTTTCTTTGATAACAAAAAATAAAAATAAAACAACAAGAGTTATTTTAGGGATATTTATTCTAGCTCTTAAAGTAGTTCACACATTTACAAATTATATAATAGCGGAAAACTTCAATCTCTTTGAATTCATTTTAAAGGCAACAACTAAAAAGTTCTCTCAAAGGTATTTCTTTATGGCAGGAACCGTCTTTGATTTTATGAGAAAAACACAAAACAAAAAAATTACACAATATATTTATATATGTATGTATATAGTGAAAATCACCCACTCCATCATCTCTACCTCCTCAAAAAACTAAATATATTGTTGTAAAGTTAAAAGAAGAAGAAATAAAAAACATCCTACTTTTTTTTAAAGCTCTAGGAAGATTAAATAAGTGGTTTTCTTCAGTCCCAAAGAAAGTTTCTCTGTAATTCTTTCTAGTCGTTTTTTTTTTTTCAAAAGTGTATTTTTTTTGTTTAATTTTCTATGTACGTGTGTTGCGTGTTTTTTTTTTCAACAGAATTCCTTAATAAAGAATCATTTTTTTTCCTGTATGATGATCCTCATTATAGTACGATAAGTTTTCAAATTATCCTAAAATTATAGTATAATAGATATTCATAAGTATTGGTAATGCTGTTGCTGTACCGCCATCTTGTTTTTTTCTAACTAAACTTTCTCGTCTCCTTTTGTCTCTCAATAGAAAATCATTTCACATTTAATTTTCCATTTTAATGACTTTTTAGGGGGATTATTTGGAATACTATCCGGACTTTTTTTTTTAATTTTAGTAAATTATTATTTTTTTTTTTTTTATTTAAAAAAAATCTTCTGCAGTTTCTTCTCAGACGACTTTAGTTTATTCTTCAATCTTTCTGTTCTTTGATCTTATTCTTTTAGTACCTACAATCTCCGCGATCTTTTTGCAGTTTGATTTATGATTTCTCTTAAGTTTCTTCCGTGACCTTTTTGTGATTTCTTTTGCGATCTTTGAGCCGTTTTTCACGATCTACTCTTTTTTCTGATTATTTTTCTAGATCTTATACTGAATAATCAATCGCGATCTTTGTGCAGGGCTTTTCTGCTTTACTTCTGCAGTTTATTCTCTGATCTTTTTGAAGTTTATTCTTCAATATTTCTGCTGTTCTCTGATCTTTCTTTGAATCCTATTAATACATCCAAGGCGATCTTTAAGCAGTTCTTTGGCGATCTTTTAACAGTTTTTGTGATCTTCTGTGTTCTTTGCAGTTTTCCTTCTTTTATTTCGAGATCTTACTGAATGATCTTCCGCGATCTTTATGGAGTTATTTTCTGCGTTAATTTTTTGATCTTTTTCCTTTAATTTCTTTCGCGATCTTCCTGCAGATTCTTTCATGATTTAGCTTTAATTCGCAATTCCTTTACCGAAAATTTCTTAACTAGATGGTTTAGAAAAATGGCCTGTAGTATCCCCAGATTTATCAGCCATCTCAATGGAAATTTCAATATGAGAATAATTTTCCATTTCACCACAGAAAATATCAATCATTGTAGTCAAAATACAAAAAAAAACAAACATAATAAATAAAGACTTTTCCTTTGGTCACATTTTGTCCATGTCTCATCTCAGTATTATTGTTTTAACCAATGTTTTTGCATTATTTTCTTAATAAGATGTTTCTGTACTTATTGTTTATGAAAAGACTTTTCTTTAACGTAAATTAATTGCAAAAGTTTGCACATTTAACTTTCGTTGTTTTCTTACAAATTGCTATATTCTTCTTTTCTTTTTAACTAGAAATTCTCTCCTATTGTTCACTCACATTTCAGCCGAGAAAAATATTTTTTTCATGAATTTCAAAATTAATTTTTTTTTCATTTATTTTTTGAGAAAATCATTTTGAAAATATTTTTTTTAGACTAAGAAATTCTTTTTGATGTCGAAGCAGGAAGATGAGCACCGGGAATTGAAATTCATTGTTATAATAATTCTCATTTTTTTGTCACTTCAATTTTCTTTTAACTATTCCATTTTTTTGTATCTTTCAGTGAATTTTTTTTGTCTTTCATTTTATACATAACAGCGACGAATAAGTTAGTCACATTATCTTTCTTATTTACTTTTTTTTTATTCAAAGTAATATTTTTTGTTAAGCTATCACGTCATCAAAACACATACTAAATTTGAATATTTCTCCCATTTTTTCTTTCTTTCTTTATAAATCTTTTCTTGTTTTTCATTTCTACTAAAAAGATATTATTTTCCTTAATACATTTTATTACATTCTGCTGTATTTCTACACATAGTTTTTTTTGCCTTCCAAATCTTTCAGAAAAAAATGCTCTCAGGCTTCAAAATCTATTTCATTTTTAATTAATTTTTAACTGTTTCTTTAAATTAACATTTTTGCAAACTAAAAAAAAATATTTCAAACTTAAGAATCACTCAATTTAAAAAAAATCGTGAAATGAAATTATTTTACAGCCGCGATTCTGTTTTTATTTTTATTATTTATTTATTTTCAACAAAAATTTAGGGTCTGTCCCTCTTACAATATTTGTTGTGAAAGAGAAATGCTTTCCCAAAAAAAAATCTTTTTGAAATTGTACTTTCAAAATAATTTTAAGAAATGTTTTTTTAAATTATAATTTTCTAATTTTTGAAACTGCACGATATTTCTGATTATTTTTTTTTAATTATCCTGCAAAATTTATTTATTTATTTAAAAGAAAACCTTTGAAGAAAAAAATTACCAAAATAAATCTACTTCATTAGTGTTTGAATTGTTTTTTTCTCTTTACTTTAATTAATTTATTTATGTGTTTTTTTCTTGTAAAATGTTCATATGTAATTAAGATTTGAGATATGCGTTTTAGTGTTGTTTCTATGATATCACCTTAAGTAATGATATACAAGATTTTCTTACACGTGTTATAGGAGAATGACGTAGGATTAGGAGTTTTCTTGTATTTTTTTCTTAATGCATTTTCAGAGTCTCATAAAAGCCACAAAATCGACATTTTTTAAAAATTCATTTAAAAAAAAATGCCGAAAGAAATTAATGATATTTTATGGATTTACTTTTAGTCATTTTTTTTATGTTCCTTAAAATACTTCACTCTATAGAATAAGAATTACTTTTTAAGACACATACAAATTCTAAGCTTTTATATTTCCATTATTTCACTTTTTTTTTTAATTCATCTTCACCTAATTCTTCGTAGCGATAAAATCATTTTGTTGATTTTACGTCCTTTTGCTTTCTTTTCATTCAAAATTAAAATGAAAATTTACACATTGTAAATTTTCTTTGAAAAGAAAAAGGAAAAATGCTTTTTTTTATGCTTCTTCGAACATTTTTGTTCTCAAGTTTCTTTGTTGTTTTTTTTTCCTTATGTACTCGTCCCTTTTTTTTTAACTATACATTGAAATAATTATCATATATACGTAAGTTTGCAATACGGGTAATCATCGCTATTTACCTCCACTTATTTATTTTCTTAATTTAAAAAGAAAAAATCGAAAACAAACCCTTTTCTTTACTTTTTTTTTGGTTATATTTATAGGCACAGTTTATATTTCTTAATTTTTTTCATCATCATTTTTTAAAACTCTTAATAAAAAATGGTTTATAAATTTCCTTTAATTATTTTTAATGCTTGAAATCACATTATTGCACCATGTTTTTCTAAAAATTTGTCACTTCTTTTCATCAAATACAATTAAATTTAAAGTTTTCTGGTTTACATTCCTTGCTTTTTTTCTTTTGCTTTCCATAAAATTTTTTTCACTGAAAATTCTCAAAAAAAAATTATATAGGATTCAACTAAAATTACATTCTTACTATTTCCTTAGTAGTTAAAGGTATAGGTATAACAGAAAATTAATGTCTTTTTAACTTAAATGATTTTTATTTCACTGTAATTAGATACTTTTAGCCTTTTCTTTACATGCAGTAACATTAAAGCGACTACACTCAGGAAAATTTTGCGCTTGGATAAATTCTACTATGGAAAATAGTAGATTTTAATATTTCTCTAATTTGAGCAATATCTATTTATTTTTAGGGTTTTTTTTAACATGGAAGTCGTTTATGTTAAAATAATTCGATAATTTTGTGTTTTTATTTAAATTTTACTGAGACATGATTTGAAGTCTAATTAGGAGATTGATTGGTTTTGAAGGAACGATTTGACAGTAGATATTTAGAGAAATTGAGATTACTAAAGTATTTTAATGGCTGTTGCATTAGAATTAGATTTTTTTTGATAAATTGTGCAATCCAAACATTAGATTTTTTTTCTTTTTTTTAACGTGTGACATTTCTCTTCTAACGTTTAAATTTGAAGCATCTTTTCTAACATTCCTCATTTCCAATTTTTACCATTTTTCTTTCTAATGATTAACATTTTCTTTCAAAACGATTTAAAAATCGAATTTTTAACAAAGTTTTTAGTTTTGAAGGAATTTTAGTCTTTTTTATCCGTTTAAGTCTTTTATTCTTCTTTAAGCTACTCGGTGGTGTTGCAATAGGTGGCGTTGAAGCAATTAGTGCACTTTGTAGTAAAATATATTCAAAATGAATTTATCTCGTGGAAATTAACTCAAAAGAACATTTTTTATAAGTTTAATTTATTCAAATTGAATTTGAAAATCTTTTATTAAGGAAAAATTGCGGAAAAAAATTGCAAATTTAAGCAGCTAAACAGCCCAAAAACTCCACAGATTTTTAAGTTTTTCAAAATCTAATTTTCCAGCAGAATCATCCTGCGCAGCTCTCAATTTCCTCAAGTGCAGTAACAAACAAAAATAGTAATAAAGAGAACCTAGGCTATGATTTAACTTGTGACGCATCCCTTTGCATTTACTTTCCTTCCCCCCACACTAATCATGCGGGGTACATATTGTGAAGAAACATAAAATGAAAAATTAAAAATGATCATTCAATGATGATTTGAGGTAGTTTCTTTTCTCAGACACAAATGACTCAAGGAAATTATCCATAATAAAAAAAGAAAGATTTGAGTCAACTTAGGAGTGAAAAAAAAAGAGAAAATATATCAACAAGAACCCTCTTTAGTTGGGGCTTTCTTCTATTGCTTCTTGAGATCGTCAACATGGCAATTTCCCAGAGTGTTTGTGTCTCATGGTCTATTTGAGAAGAGGAAAAAATAATAAAACTTAGGCTGACACACAAAAATCTCACATTCAAGCTTTTTAATATTTTTTTTTTAAAAATCTTTTTTAAACACCAGACTTGTTTTTTTTTCTTCTTTATTTAAACTAAATAGTGTCAATAAATGTTAGTATTTTCTCCCTCGTAGTATTTTTTTTGTGCAAAATGTCATTTTCATTTTTTTTTATTTCTCTGCTTTTGCCCTAATTTTTCAGCATTATGTTTTCTTTTTAAGTATGATTAACTGGTCCATTTTCATGTTACTTTTTTTTACTTTTTATTTTGAGTGTAATGCCATTTGATAAAGAAACAAAAATACTTTAAATAAAGTTAATTAAGCAAATCCCAATAAACGCATTTTCGCACAAATCTCAAAATTCTTTTGAAAAAAAATCATTTTAATTTTGCTGAACTTTTAGGATTCACCACCACAAGAGTTTACGTAAGATGAGGGCGTTGCTTGTCAATTTTTATAGCAATTTTTGCGCCTCAACTAAAGCACTTGTGATGCTGAATTTTGAAAAGTTAAATATTTAATATAGAAATTGTAAGAGCCAAAATCCTAAAACCTGCCCCTCAGTGCTATAAAATTGACAAACAGCGCCCTTGTCCTCCGAAAACGCTTTTAGTGGTGAATTCTTAAAGCTTAGCATTTTATAGGTGTTGCTATAAAGTACTGACGTTCCGTAATTGAGCACCACAGAAGTTTATGGAAAGTGAGGGCGCTGTTTGTCAATTTTTATAGCAATTGGCGCCTCAACTAAAACGCTTGTGGTGAATTTTGAAAGTTTAGTTTTAATAACAATATAACCTAAAATCTCATTGCTATAAAATTGACAAATAGCGTCCTCGTCTTCCGCAAATGCTTTTAGTGTCGAATTCCTGAAGCTTAGCATTTAATAGGTGTTGCTGTAAAGTACAGAAGCTTCGTAATTCGCCACTATATGGGTTTATGGAGAAGGAGGGCGCTGTTTGTCAATTTTATAGCAAATGGTGTGGTTTTATTTTATATATCTCAGCAACCTTATTTTTTTTATAGTTAAAAGTGCTACAAAATAATGAACGTTTACGAAAAGCTTCAGTCCCAATAGCTAAACACGGGTCTTTAAAAAAAAAGACACCATCACAAGCGTTTATGGCTTATCAGGGCGCTGTTTGTCAATTTTATAGCAATTGGGGCCCAAACTAACTATCTTGTCCCATAATTATGAAAGCAAGATTCCTATAAATTTTCTTGTTTTCAAGGTTTTTGAGCACACAAAAAATATATTTCTGCTGCAAACTGAGGTCTTACCAAACATTTTTTTCTTTAATAAAAAAAAATCTCCAGAAACTTGCAGCGTAATTTCGTGTTAATTGGGATTTGCATCTTATCTAGTTTTGTTTTTTAAAAGTTTCTTTTTTTTTTAACTAAACTTCATTAGATAAATTTTGTACGCACGATTAATGTCAATTTAAAATTTCAGTTTTCTTCATTTTATAGGTAATAATGATCTATCCCATGTCTTATTTATGCATTTAATTTCTACTCTAATAGTGTGAACTGCATCAGCATTTTTTTTTTATTATTAAGGGGAATAGTGAAGTTTTTTTTTTTTTAATATTTTCATATTTTATTTAATGTCACTGATTATTTTCTTGTATTTTTTATATGGTGGGTGGAATTTATTTATATAAATTTGTCACTGATTTTGAGCAATAAATCACACAAAATTTATTATTTTAAACCATTTTTTTTCTTCTCCAAACGCGGTCCATTTTTTTGAAAGTTTTTTTTCAGTGTAATGCTTTTAATCAACATTAACATGGATTTTTTTTGTCCATTTCCGCGTGATTTATACTTTTTCATATTTTTTTTCTTCTTGTTTAAATACATACATTTACAATTAATTAGAAATATATAGAAAAAGCAAATAACTACAAAAATATTAATTTAGGTATATTTTATAATGCACTTTTATCATTCGCTTTTAAGTCCTCAGAGCAATGTGGTTTTCTTTTTTTTTTTTTAGTATTTTTGAGTATGTTGGTGTTAATATTTTTTTCTTACCCTCATCTTAAAATTATTTGAATTTTTCTCAAGACTTTCCTGCTTTTTTTTCTTTTCCTATTTTTCAGCATAATGTGATGTTGAAAACTAACACGAAGAAGTTTGCTAACCATAGATTTATTTTTTTTTTTGGTATATTTTCCCAGTGTTTTTTTTTTATTCAAAAAACTTTGTTTTCTCTTTTTTTTAATAATCCTATTTTTAAAATTGGGCGGAATTATCTCTTCATTTTTTTTCTTTAATTTATTCATTTGAAAAGAATTAACTAAATCACGGAAAAATAATTGAAAAATTATTTAAAAAACAATCTATTGTATTTTTTTCAAAGTTTTGTTTTTACTTATAAATATTTTCATTTTTTTTCTCAATTGATTCTTTTCAAATTATTACTCCCTCCCCGGAAGACTTTTTAAATCTAATTTTACCAATTTTTCAGATTTTCTTTCAAAAATCTTTTTTTAAATGCTCATTGACATGAGTTAGTTTTTTTTCTTTTCAAATTGTCTCATCAATGTTTTCTTTTTTTTTAATTTTATTTCTTTAAATTTATTTAATGTGACTGAGTCGATGGGCCCTATTACCTGCCTTAGGTAATCCCTATGAAAGTTTTTTTTTCAACTAGTATCCAATCACACCTCCACTATTTTACATGCTTAAGAAATATTTTTATTTATCTAAATTTAATACAATTTTTGTATTCTCCTTTTTCTTTTTTTTCCGTAATTGTCATCTTTACCTTATTTTTTTTTGATAGATTTTTTATTCTTTAACAAAATGGTTACCGTGTGAATGATATGATTGTGGCAAATAAGTCCAATTTCCTTTTTTTTTTCTATCGTTTAAACGTTACCATTTTCATGGAGGAAAATACATTTTCATGTAGAATGGGAGTTTCTGAAGCCCAAAAATTTATTTTCAATTCAACGAGGAAAAAAAATCACTGCTAAAGCGTGCTTTTTTGTCTCTCCCAGAAAAACAAAATTAAAATATAATAACATTCAATAAAATAATAATTATTTATATTCGTTTTTTTTGCTGCTCAAATTGAGAATTTCTTGCTCTTTCTTTTTTTTTCTATCGGGTGGGAGTTATGTGTGTATTGTGATTTTTTATGCTATTTTGGAAAGAATTTTTCAATAAAAATAATATTTTTTTTGCTGCTCAATACATACATATTTCTGCCTCCTTAAGCCGGCCCATTTTCCACAAACGACGTGGCATTATTTTCATCAACAGCCGTTGCCACAATTGCCGTCTTGTTGGAAGTTGGTTGACTTTTGCAGTCATTGATTTCATTGTTGTTACAATTTTTGCTATTAAAAGGAGAGAGAGAGAGAGGGAAAAAAACGGAAAAGCTTCGTAAATAAAAGTATTTTCCTTTAATGTCACCATCAATCAAATTCAATCAACAATTGAACGATTTATGTGAATGATTATTTCTTGATAAATTACTCCAAAGCTGGCAATTTAGTAAATTAAGGAAATATGTTTGTGGGGAATGGAGGAGAATTATAAGAATCAACAACAATAAAAAAAGATTCTTTCATGAAAGCTGAATTTTCTTTATAATTAAAGCAAAACAGGATAATTGATTCAAAATTAATTTAGTAATTTATTTTCTTAATAAATTCAAAGAATAAATTTTCAAGTAAACACTACCCTCAAAAGTTTTACTGTTAGAAAAGAATAAATAGAGCTAAAAAATGAAAGCTAGAAAAGAAATATCAAAGACTTGGCTTAAAATTAGTACATTTGAAGTTGAATTTAGTACTTTTAGACTTTAATTAAGTTGCCTTTAAAGCTTTTTCTCCTCAATCTGAACCTTTTTAGGACTAAGAACGGATTTTTTTTTATTCAGATTAAATGCAGTTGTTCATAGGCTAAAATTTAGTACTTTAAACATAAGTTTAGTACTTTTTAGGCTGGAATTTAATTGGTAGAAATGTTAACGGTAGAAGTTTGAATTTGAATTTAGCACAAAGTAGGCCTGGGCGAAAATAGGCGAAAGTAGCCATTTTGTGATGAAATAAGTCAGAGGAAAACACGTGTTGAAATTATTGCGAGGAAAATAAAGAATTATCAGAGTAAAAATAGCCGTAAGTTGTTAATTTCAAATGTAATCAAAGTATGAATTCTTATAGATTGTATTTTGTAGGTAGGATATAGCGGAAGAGGACAAATACCCGCTGAAAAGGAGTATAGAAAATCGCCCAGGTAAAAAATGAGGTTAAGTAGAAACAGGAAGGGAAATTCATTTTATATATTTTGTTGAACAGGAATTAAAGAGAAAATAGAATACGTCCGGAAAGGTGGAAAAAAGGGAGTTCGAAGAAGCTCAGTCGAGAAAAATGTAAGAAGACATTTGTTAGGATAGTTTAGATATAATTTTAAGCCCTTTGTAAAATTCTTTTATAAATCTTCAACCACCGCCGAAACATCCCACCTACATTGTCTGAAATATATAGATCATTAGCCCATACAGTCCACATAGTCATTGCCGTCAGCAACATTAATACTTTTTAGCTAGATTTTAGTACTTTTTTGTTAGCTTGAATTTAATAATTTTTAGGCGAATGAAAATTGTACTCCAAGAAAGATCGACGAAGATTTCTCCAAGAAAGTAAACAATGACGTCAGTATTGTGTTTCTTGCTGAATGCTGATGCATGAAACATTCGCGCTAATGTTTCATTGATGATTTTTAACAAGTCATTTCCATTTTTTATTCATTAAAAGTATCTTAAAAATTTTTTTTTTGGAATAATTTTACATCCAAAGGAAACTTTTTGAGGGTAATGTAATGCAAAAAAAACAGAAGAATATTGATTTCAAAAAATAAAGAAAAGAAAAACTTACAGTTCCACGTCGATGGAATCACTTGGTCCATTGCTAGGAAGTATCTCATCGGCACTATTTTCATTGCTCTTTGGCTCCTCCGCGGAATTGCCAATTTCCCCATCATTGGTACTTTCTGTTGCGGCATTCAATGGCACGTCAGTAGCTTCTTCAGAAGTGTGAGAGTTGTCTCCATTTTTGGCATTTTCATCGCTAAAAAAAAGAAGAATTTAGGAAAGGAGAGTTTCAGGAAAGGAGGAAGAGATTTAAATTTACCAGGTTTTGTCCTCTGTGATTGTGCTATCAGTCTGAATTGGCATTTTGTTGCCCTCCTCAACCGATGGGATATTTTCTACTACACTACCAACGTCTTCTTCCTTCTCCTCCTTCTCTTCATCTGCCTCATCTTCTTTTTTATCCGTGACGGTACCCGATGTTTCGGCCTCTCCTCCATCATTCACTTCAACATCCTTCTGATTGTCTTCGAGTGGTGCCACCTCCTTGTCACCACCATCATCATCATCATCATCATCTGTGGGACTGGGAAACGCGTCAACACCATTCCCGGAGCCGGTAATGTGACTAAAGTGCGTATCGAAGTCAGCAAAATTGTCAGAGGAGAAATTTGCCCATCCGGAATCGCAAACCTTCACATCGTCTGCAATTGGTGTTGCTTCGGAATCCCATGGATTGGTGAATGTTAATGCACTTGCATCCTTTGCATCGTCATCTTTGGCCCACGCTGACTCGAAATCCTCACTATCACACGCCAAAATCTCATCATCTGGCCACACTTTGAGATTATTGAGAATACTCGAGCTTAGGTCACTTGATATGTAAGCCGAGAAGATGTTTTCAATTGCATTGGGCATTTCATCTATTGCAGAGCTACAGAAAAATCAAATGTTTCAATGCAAAATTTACGCTTAAACGAAGAAAAAATAATTAATGGTGCTATTCACAAATTTCATGTAAAAATGTACTGATAAGCTGACCAAGCTTACGAGAGCTGTGTTTCTTTCAATGTACCAATTTTATGCGAGCAAACTATAACGCAAATTCATTTAAATACGCGCAGAGTCGGGAAAAGTTGAAAAGTCATCCCCCAAGAAATCTTTGAAACGCCATATCTCGGGAACGGCTCCATAGATTTTCGATTTTGAGCTATCGTTGGAAAGGTCTTAACCTCAACTATAATATATTAAAATATGAAGTAAATCAAAAATGGTATTTTCGAAATATTCGAGTTAGAATTTTCGAAAATGTTGATTTTGACTTTAGCGCCTCTCGCGGTCATTTCTCGAAGTTGAATTGTTTTAGACATTTGTAGAGTTTCACGAAACCTTTCATTTGCGCTTGAGTTGATCAAAATCGGACTTGTAGAACTCGAGATATGACATGTCAAAGTTGGAACTCAATATTTTCAAAATGGCGACATAATTTTTTAAATGTTTTTTTTATAAATAGATGTTATAGTAAGCTATAATATATCAAAAAATGAAGTAAATCGATAATGGCGTTTTCGAGATATTCATCGAAAACTCATCGAAAACTCCTCGAAAATTTTGTTTTTGATTTTTGACCCCCTAGCGGTCACTTTTGAAATTTCGGATATTCTTGTGAGTTGTAGGGTTTGTTGAGAGCTTTCATTTGAGCCCGAGTTTATCAAAATCGCTCAACCCGTTTTCGAGTTATGGTCGATTTTCGAAGAAAAATTGTGGCGGCCATATTGGCTAAACGGCTTGACCGATCTTCGAAAATGAGGTATCGTTGGAAAGCTCTTGATGGCCCCTACAACATATCAAAATTTCAGACCTCTAGCTATAATAGAGGCTGAGATATAGGCAAAACAAAATTTTGAGGTTATTCAAAATTTCATCAGAGAAAGACGAAAGATAGGGAAATGTTCATTAGTGGAAGTGAGAGAGAATGAAAAGAAAAATGTCATGATAATTTTTTTTTACATGAGATTCGTGAATAGCACCATAATTAATTATTTTAAGGAAAACTCACTGCATGGTGTCTCCAAAGTCGTTAAACGTATTTGATGCCTCGTTGTAGAAGTCTTTGGGTCCCACGTTGTTATTAGCCTGAAATGGATTGTGATCGGCAAGGAAGCGCTTCTGCATGTTAATCTCCTCAGTCAATTCGCCATCATCCACGGCAGTTATCTTCCGCCACAGCACCAACTCATCCTCCTCAAGTGTCGAATCGATTAAGGCACGAAGTTCCTCAGACATTGTGTAGCTTGAAACCAGTGAGTCGAGTATCTGAATCAGATGACCCATATACCCCAGACGACGTCCCTGATTCGTCTCCCGCTCACTCTCATTGTACATCCAGCAATCCAGCAACTTTGACACTACTTTGCAATCAACCACCACCTAAAATTCCCAAAACCCGAATAAATTAATTCCCCACGCAGTCACAGAAATTTTACACTTGGAATTTCAATTAGGGTGATGACTTTCTCATTAAATTCCCTCAATTTTCCCTCGGAATGTTTCTCAACTACTATACATAGAACTTCTTGTGCAAAATATTTCGAGTATTTTGCATGGTTTTCCACTTTTGGAATGTTTCGTTTTTGGAAAATTCTTCAGTAAAACGAAGGGCTTTTGAGGCTTTAATTGAAGAATTAGTTAGAGATTAGTTTTATGTTCTTCTTCTTTTCCTTGAAAGTTAAAATGTTGAGAAGTTCTCTGTGTTTCGCATTGAATCACAAAAGAAAACAGAATTTTAAGTTAATTTTGAAGCATTTAGAACTTTTTGTAACTACGTTTCTTCATTTCTTGTGAAAAAAATACCCAAAATGAAGCAATATGTGCCAGTCGGGTTATTTGCCCTAATTTTATTACCTGACATTTTCTACGGTATAAATTGAGATGACTAAGCTTACGCTTACATCACGTACCATTAGACTCCCTTCCATGCATTTTCAGAAAATTCTTCTCTTTTTTTTACGCTGTAGAATATTGCGAGGTAATTTAATTGTAACAAATAACCCGGCTGGCAAATTCTGTATTGTTTTGATTAAAGTTTTTTCCACATCTATATTTAAAATCCGAAGAATGGAAAGAAAATATTAAATTTCGCGAAATGTATAAAATATTGGAACTCGAGACCCGATTTTGTGGAACATGAAAAACTAAAAGAAAATTCTCAGAACGTAAAAAAATTGAATTTTAAATAATAAAAAAAAAAATAGGAAAATAATACCGAAAAATATTGAAAAAAAAAAACAAATTCAGAACTTTTCTCATTCAGAACGTCTTCTTTGACCCCTTATGCGTGAATTTGATGCATTTGCAACATGGAAAAACAATAACATTCATAAATAATTGAAAAAATAAAATGTTTCATGTTTGGGTCAGCGTATGACCCAAAAAACGTTAAAGGGTTAAAAGGATTTTAGAAGAAACTAAAAATACTATCAGATACTTGATAATGTAGGCTAACAAATAATTATTAAAAATACGGGCTGGGACTTTCGCCCTTTTTCATGCTGGAGAGGAACACAGTCTGCGGTGACGTGTGTTCGCTCTCGCAGCAACAGCCCAACTGATCTTTCTCAATTGAGCTGCAGTCCTCAGCACCGTTAGGGGAGAGAGAGGAATTTAGGGAGAGGAGAGGGTTACATTTGACCGTCGAGAGGGCTCTCTTCTCGAATTGGTCAATGCGCTCCTACATTCGGCCATTCTGATCTTGTTGCCGTCCCTTGGCAACTCACAGTGAATAGTAGGAACCCGAGCTAGGAGCTTAGCTCAACTAACCCGTTCCTTTAAACCCATAACACCGCGAGTACCAAGGTCCGTTGAACTCAATCAGAACTAGGCGCGAATACCATTAAAATTCCGCAATTTTATGAGCGCTCAGTTCTACTTCCAGAACTGAAAGACAGAACACATCTGTCAGTGGTAGATTCGGTTCTACCCTAGCATCTCTGTGCTACGAAAGACAGAACACGTCTGTCTGTGGTAGATTCGGTTCTACCCTAGCATCCCTATGATACTTTACACACAGCAGCTTTAACCTATGAGGCCCTAAACCTTCATTGGTGAACCACTATGTGTAAATGATCACTTCGGATTGGATGCTTTACTTGGCATGTCACCCATGCCATCGGTGGCTCGTTTCCACCACAACATCCCTGTGATATTCTTCCACGCACACCAGCTCAACTCATGAGGCCCTAAACCTACAAGAGTCAACTCATGTGCGTAGAAAAACACACTGGATGGCTCTTAACTTCTATTCGGACCGTTCCCATGGAGTCAAGACATATGCGATCTTTCTCGCATACGAAACTTGACATCCATGAGAGCTGCCCTACCTCCACACTTTCTTGTGACTTATTGGGCTTAGTGGAGGTTATTGACCCCTTCAACACACATTTGTCACAGTACATTCCCATTTTCACACTTCACACTTGGGGTTTTCACCTGAATGGGAATGACTCTTTTTTGTACCCCTTTATACCTGGCCAGGATTTTCTCTTATATTCTACTTATTCACAGTTATCTTAACTGACTACTACCCTACCTATGGTAGTTAAATTTGGAATATTACGAATAAATGGAACTGACTCACCCGATTCCGCTAACGATGATCTGCGATGCTTTCGTACATTCCTGCTTAAGAAGATCTCACACTACATTCCCGCTGTCAGGTGATCTTCAATGCACAACTCGGCATAAGCCCATCACCCATTTTCTTTTGCAACTCCTCATTCGGTATATCTCGTTTACCGTTCTTTATACTTATTCCAGTCTTCCTGTAGTCATAGGTTAGCCTTTTCGGGTACATTTAGCAGCGGATGTAGCTGCAGGAAGCGTATGGAATAATCCGCAACCTCCACACATGCTGCAGGTCATAACTGAGGATTACACACTCATTCTTGGGCTTCTTGAGGATTTTCCGCTAATTCGTCTCATTTAGACTCAATTTTATGCTGCTCACCGTCACCTGCATGAACTCAATCCCCCGCCACCTTCTTCTGAACCTTCTGCTTGAGAATCCTAAGCATCACCATTGAAGCCTCACTATCATCGTGCTTTTATCAGAGATGTCGTTCCATCACTGGTTGCTTCGGAGTTTCCTTTGGCTACATTGAGACCCTTCTCGAGATTTATGCACATCTCTGTGCATAATAATTCACACGCAATCTCAGATGATTCTCCGGTGTTGCATCCACGGCTCCCTGGGGTCCGGAAATAGTTAAACCCTTCTCATTGTTCTCAATCAATTGCTTATAGCATTCACGCTCCTTGGCCAACAGGAGCATTCTCTTCTGCAAACGCTGACCAATTCCCTGACCGTTCTTCACGGAATTCTAAAGATCCGCATTAATCTTCACCAAATTAATTAATTCTGTGTACACAAATCGTGATTATGTACCTCCAGACTCTTCCTCACTGTGTTACTCTTATATCTCTCACTCACAAGAATCACATCCTTGTGGAGGATTTCCTCAATTTTCTACCATAGATTCTGTGTGCAGTGATCCACTGCAATTGCTTTCCACTGATTTAGCTCCTTTTCAAGTTCCGTCATTGGATTTTCAAATCAATCGCATCAACGTTATTCTCCTCACTCTTCTCAAGGCGACTCTTGAGATTGATGATTTGCTCCTCAAGCAACAATTTATTCCCCACGGTATCGTAGAGACTCTTCCCCTCTGTCAGGAGGTGCTCAACCTCCTTCTCAAGATCCACTTGCTTTGAACGTCGTGCCATCGCTGATGTGGACACATCTTTCCATTCCCCATAGCCAGAGATCTCAAATTCAATTTCCTTTATTCTCCTCCTCGAGAAACGCTTCAAGTTCCTCATTCACGCTTCAATTTCTGCTGTAGTGTATCATTGAGGGCCAATAGCCGGATATTCTCCTCCTCCACACCCGTCATTGATTGCACAACCTCATTTAATTGTCGTTGGAGATCACTCACGTCATTATGGTAGTCACTACTCGCTGTCCGGAAGTTCTCCTCCACCGTTATTAGCCTCCTCTGTAGCGAATGAACAATCTCCTCGTGCTCTATTCTCTCATACTTCGTCTCATTTCTGCACTGTACGAGATCTTCCTTGGCAATTGCTTCCCTCTACCGCAAATCCGCCAAGTGCTTCTCAACTTCAAGGCATTTTCGTTTAAAATACCCCACTTGATCCTTAAGCCCATCAATCTTGGACGTGTAATCCTTCTCCATGTTCTTCCGGATGAGATGCTGGTGCTCCACTTCACCCTAAAGTTGTGTTATATTCGCCTTTGCCACCATCAGATCCGCGTTCATCATCATCATCATCAGACTCGATGGGGCCGATGCCACGGAGTTGTTAGCACTACCAGCACTCGAATTGGGAGACTCATCGAGACGTCTCTTCTCACAATTCTTCTCCGAGAGGGAATCTCTCAATGGGATTTTCCTCTTTACCGGATATTTCTCCTCGAAGGAATCATCGAGGCATTTATAACTCAACTTTTTGGGCACAGAAATTGTTGGAGTGTCCATCAGGAGCTGATCAAAAACCTTATCGATGTTTGTGTGACCTCTTCCATTGCTTTCAAGCACTTCTCACGTGCCCCCAATTCGTCTATTATCCAAAGACACTCACTAATCCTTCACGGTATACTCGGGGTGGTGAAATAAGTGTTACAAGATGTACTTTTCGCTTTCCACAGAGCGATTCATCTTTCCGAACAGCTTTGAGAACAAGTCGCGCAATTGCTATCCGTTCCTGAAGTTCATCTTACGTGCGCGCATTTCAACACCTTCCACAGAATCGCTGTATTGCTTCCAGAGCGTTTGGAAGTGCACATCGCCCCGTAGCCACTACGCCCTTTGTCACCTTCACACGGGATGTCCGCCGTTTTCCTGAAAGATAAAACTAAAGCGGAGAGCAATCACTACTCGGAAGATTACATCACAACCATCACACATTAATTGACTCCCGGAAGGCACACAGGAGGCTTTAATTCACACTTTCAATCACACTGGGGCCCCACATTCGTTCATACATTCACACTTATACTTCTCTGCTTTGCTATGTTCCTCCCGAACAAAATTTGCATCAACCCGGCTCATTATTTGTATGCCGTTCTGGAACTGATGACCCTCAATGTCACGCTCACGCCACAGGAGACGTCGGGACCTACGATGTCATGCTGGATACTGCAAATGACGCTGCAAAGACCACGGGATACGTCGATCCTCTGTGAGGTATTCCTTGTCACGTTCCGTCGACTTCCGTACGCAACACCAATGTCACACAAATCGCTATGCAATCCCTCGATCCATCCTCACTGTTATGGCTATATTCTCCATAAGAGTCAGTTGTTCTGTTCCGAAGACTCACTAAAAACACCTCACAAGGCAGATTGGTCCCCGTTTCCATTGAAATCCACTTCCAGGCACATTTATGAGTGCTGAAACATCCTTCCGTATGTCTATGGGCACTCACTCTATTCCACACATTGTGACTGCCATCAACCTCATGCCACCCACCAACGAACATGACTCCATCCATGCTGTGCCGGAAACTCTTCCTTCCGCCGCAACGATGACCATCGAACACTTCATACGGAGCACACAATCCGAACACGCCCACAGACCGCCAATTTTCAATGGCATCCAGATCAGGAAGATGATTTCATTCAGGATATTCCATGAAATTCTTGGAATTTTGTGGCATCCATGTCGGAAATTTCCTAAATTTTCCTCTCCTCCACTGCTCAAATCTTGATGTGGCTTGGCCAGATTAATCCGCATGGCAACAGCCGCATCTTCCGGACTCTCACACTGAACAAAGGTCAAATCCCGGTGATTCCGAGATTCACATCCAATTGGCACCCGGACGTCAACCAAATCACCCGAAAGGCATAAGGGCATCATTCAGGAGCCTCTCAGCCACTTCCTCCGCCAATCCTCCCACATTCACCGTTGTTTTATTATTATTTTTTTTTTTTTTAATAAATTTTCCTCTCATCCGATTTTCTCCATTCTCATAAAGGCACCATTGGCTCTCAATGACGTCCTACGCTGCCCAATTCCCGGATGTGACACTCACAGCATCGTTTGGGAATCATTTCCGCATCCATGGGAACATTCAGCAATCTCCAGCGACACTCGTAGCAGGAAACAAGGGATCAATACCATTTTTGCAGCCACTGGAAGAACTGATCCTTCTGAATCCCCCTCAACGGGCTCGTGATTCATAAATAACACTAATTTCACTTATCACGACAAGTTACGTAACAATTACGCGGCACTTCATTTCCACGAGCGCGAAAATCTCATTTTTTTCGCACCACGTGCGCCGATTTCTTCACTTCGTGACCGCGGATTTATCCCACTTCTGAAATGTAGGCTAACAAATAATTATTAAAAATACGGGCTGGGACTTTCGCCCTTTTTCATGCTGGAGAGGAACACAGTCTGCGGTGACGTGTGTTCGCTCTCGCAGCAACAGCCCAACTGATCTTTCTCAATTGAGCTGCAGTCCTCAGCACCGTTAGGGGAGAGAGAGGAATTTAGGGAGAGGAGAGGGTTACATTTGACCGTCGAGAGGGCTCTCTTCTCGAATTGGTCAATGCGCTCCTACAATAATGTAATTAGGTCATAAGTAACCAATGGACCAGCCGGGTAATTCTTTACCGTATTTTAATTATTAAGAACATGTTGCGTAAAAATTATTTCCCAGAGTATTTTATCAGTTTTTTTTTCCTTCTTTTAATCTCACAATAAAATGATTCGTAAATTACAAGAATTGCTTCATTTATTTCTTGTTCAGGGAACCACATATTCCCTCATCATTGTTTGTTCTTTGTTAGAGAGAAAACAAGGAGGAAATACGAATTAATTTAGCAGTCAAAGCACTCCAATAAAAAGTGAATTTTTCATCAAGTTTTATGCAGTTTAGCAATAAAATAGCTTCATTCTTTACAACTCAATAAAATAAAAATAATTATTTGTGTCTTTCGGCATCAATAAAAATAAAACTTTCAATTTTAGTGTGACAATAAAATCTTTTCATTTGCCGCATTCCCACCACCCTTCCTTATGTTGGATGGATTTACTCTACTTTATGTACCAAAATGTGCTTTACTTTCAGCAACAACTGCACTGTGCTGCATAATTTCTTTCCTCATTTTGCTTCTTCTTCTTCTCTGCGCGTGATTATGGTGATTGTAGAGAATATTAAAGAATAGCTGAGAGTGATGTTTAGTTGAATTATTAAATAATAAATCTCAAAAATGTCCGATTTAGATTTAATGCACCATAAAATTCTCTTATTTTTCTAACTGTTTTTATTTATTTTTTGAATTTATTTTCCATTGAATGATTTATATGAGATGAACATTAGATGTGAATGTTCTCCATACAAAAGAGATGTACAAAAATCAATTCCTTTTGAGGGTTTTCTTTTATGTTGGGGAGCTACATAAATAAAAAAAAGAAATAAATAAATTTGCGGGATACTCACGTGTTTCTGTAAGGCAGACAAATTCAATACGGTCTTGTAATTTTCCGTCGAGACGCCCGTGTCAAAAGCGTTCAATGCGTAGCGTAGACACTTATTGACATGGTTGTGTAGAAAATTATTCCAACAGTATTGCTTAAAGAGGTTGAGCAATGTGTTAAAAAAATCTGTTGCACAAATTCTGAAAGATGAAAATGCAAGAAAAAAGATTTTTAGTTTGATTTCTATCCTATCTTTTTTTTTTTTAATTCTTTTTAGTTATTTTATTCAATTTAAAATTCTTTGGCAAAATGTAGTAAAGTGCGCTCATGAAATAGTGAGAAAGAGATGGAGTGTTCGATACAAGTTGAATGGAATAAGAAGTATGTACGATCAATGGTAATCATTAATTTAAAACACTGTTTGGCTTCGTTGCAGAATTATAACAAAGCAACATACTAGGCAACGAATTTCTTGTGATTATTTTCTTTAGAATAATTTCTTTTATTTCTTCTTATTATGTGTTTAAGTATTTTTTTTTAAATATAAAAATGTTAAATTTGTATTACTTGGGGCATGAATAAAGTTATTATTATTAATTAAGAGCAATTTTTTTTAAATACGCGCCAAAACTTAAAGTTTCACGAAACACAAAACATGTTTCATCTTATGAAACATTATGTTTCAACAAGGGGTGTTTATCTGGCGAATTTTTCGATATTTTTGACGAATAATGCGAAGATCCGAAGAGTTTCATTCAGATAAACACCCATTGCCCACCTCCAGTTCATTGGGAAAATAGAAAATGTTTGATTTTTCCCAGGGGGTGAGTAACTATTGCATTCATGATGCAGCTGTTTGCATTCATTCTTCCTTTCTTGCGTTCATCCATATACTATTTTTACGTTCACGTTTGCTTTCTTTCCAGATAAAGATCGCAAATATTGCGTACTTGGTTCCCTTTAAATCATGTTAAAAATTCACTGCATTAGGAATCTTTAAGATGTTTTCTGTGCATAACAAAATATCATGCATCCAAAAAATAATGTCATTCATCTAACAATTATTGTCATTCATTCAAAAATTAATGCGAGTCAATGTTTAACATTAAATTTTGGATGAATGACATTCATTTTTGGATGCATGTTATTGGTTTTTGATCGCAAATCTTGCGATTTCGACCATAGTAGACCATAGTTAATCACCCGAATCATCCGAATCATTGGTGAATAATCCGCAGATCAGAAGATTTTTATTCAGATAAACACCCCTTGTGTTTCGAAAATCATCACAGATCATTGCAAAAATGGGTCTTTAACTGGCAGTGGTTACCAATTTAGTCCTTTGCGTGTAATTTTGATTTTTACCTCAAATCAATCACACAAAAAAAGTTTTTTTTTGGATTTTCTTTCAGCACTCTTAAAGTAATTAAAAAATGATGATTTAAAGATTTTTTAAAAAATCATAAAAGTCCTCCAAACGTTTAATTAAAAATCAATGAAAATAAAAATAATGTTGCACAGTGTAAATAAACTCTTTGTTTTATTACGAAAACACCCAGAAATTGGAATTGTAAATAAAAAAAACTGAATGAATTTAATATATTATTATTTCTTTTTACTCTAAACAATGTATATTCCATTTCGTTCTCAATGACATTGAGGGAGGGAGCGCGAGGCGAATTGATAAGATGTTTTTCTTCTAATCACCCACCCCACCCGCCTGTCTCTGTTGCTTCTCTCGTTTAACGGCCTTTTAAAAACTTTAATTGCGCATTGAAATTTTGAAATGAAAAAGAAGAAATAAAATAATGATTGTTTGTTAAACTTACGCATTGATAATATCACTATCCTGTGTTTCTATTAATACTGTGAATAGACAGCATATTTGTAGTCTTGTATTTCCGAAAGCTGGCAGAATGGATACGTTCGCCTCTTGGAGCATCGGCGACATATCCGGTGGTTTAAGGAGAAGATCGTGAAACTTCCCTATGTGCCCCTTGAGCACCCCAAGAATCTTCCCCACAACAATTGAATGGTGCTCCTTCTCCTTGTTCACGAGATACTGAACGGCGGAATCGTCGGAAAGCTCATTTCTGCTCACACACATATGTGGGAGAAAGGAGGAAACGTTACAAAATCATTTAAGGGGGGTTTCTTGGGCAAATTGTTGGAATTGATATATTTTTAATGTTTTCATTTTTCTTGGGTTTTTTTCTTAAACTTAAACTCCCCTAAAACACAAAAGTAGGTTTTTCTCAGGGTCTACTGGATGGATTTTGATGGGGTAAAAAGCAAATGAAAGAGGAAGCATTAGCGTACAATGTACCGGAACAGATTTTTGAATTTCAACTCAGAAGCTGAGAAAAGACAATAAGAATATTTTTCTGCTTTTCTCAGCTTCTAAGTCGAAATTCAAAAATCTGTTCCGGTACATTCTCCACTAATGCTTCCTCTTTCATTTGCTTTTTATCCCATTAAAATCCATCCAGTAGATCCTGAGAAAAAACTACTTTTGTGTGTTTGAGGAAAATCACAAGATGGTGTCGCCGAGTTTAAGAAAAAACCCCAAGAAAAATAAAAACATTTAATTTCACCAACTCTCAACGTCAAGATGAGATACTCACGTCGCTAAATACTCAATTAAGGCAAGAATAATAGTAATGCCGGCAACAATGTTGCCGTCATTCTGATTCTCTCCATCGAGAATCGTCCGGAGGAGCAGCTCAGTGGTCTTCTCATCTTCGAGTGTCTCCAGCAGAAGGTCCACCTGATTGCCCTCCTCCTTCTCACTCTGACGCTTCCGTCGCCCCTCACGAATGTACTCCACGACGAATTGCGCAATATTCTCATGCTTCTCCCTATCCCCCACCATACCAAGTGCCCCAATGAGGCGTTCAATGAGTTTCTGCTGATTGAACCACTCAAGCAGACTCTGCCGCAACTCCGGGCCTTGCGTATTCATAATTATGTACAGCAGGAGATCCATAATGACCGGTGTACCCATGTGCTGGAGTATTGTACCGAGAAAATCCGTTCGGGATTTAATAAAGTCCAACACAGTGATGCAAACGTATTGATATGCAAACCAATCCTGATGCTGCTTCCGATCAATTAGCATCCCAAATGTTTTGCAGAAGAACGACATAAGGAGCGGATTGAGGGGTGGCTTCTGCTCCAAGAATGAGTAGAGCTTCTGCAGAATCACAGGATCCGCCACGAGACTCTGATTGAGGGACGGCATGTCACTCGTGAGAATCTCACATGCCAAATTGGAATGCTTAAAGCGTTCGCTCTCGGCAACATCTGTGGGCGGTTCTGTTGTGATTAGCGTCACGAGTTCCTCCAGAATGTCCGGACGATTGAGGCTGAAAAGTATTTTGTCAATTTTCATTCGTTTTTCTCTTTCCTTTTAGTGTATGTAGTTAGTTGGAAGTTAAAAGGTCTTCTCAAATTACCAAAATAGTTAACTAAACTTGAGAAAATACTTTTAAATATTTCGATAGACTTCCTATAGAAGCAATAAAAAAGAATTCTTTAAAACAAAACTCTTAAAAAAAATTCTTTAAGACTTTGCAACAGTTTTTTTTAATTGTTTGAAAATAAATTGCAAAAAAGAATCGATTCTGTTAAAAAATGTTTTTCTTTTACATATTGCAGAATTGGTTAATTATTATATGGATAATTATTAATTGATAAAAAATATAAAAAAAATAAAATAAATAAAATAAAAATATAATAATACCTAATAATTTTTAATTATTTTGGTTAATTATTTCAAATAACTTTAAATATCCTTTGATTTTTTTCTGATTTCTGACAAACGTTGTTTTCATAAAATTAATTTGCAACAAAATGATTAAAATTAATATTAAAAAAAATTAAATAAGGTTTTGAAACTATTTTTTTCCTATTTAAAAAAGATTAGATTTACTGCTTTTGATTTCTTTTTATTAGCTGCATTTTAAGAATTCAACAGTGAGTTTTATTAATTTGTTGTTAAATCAAGAAAAAAAAATACTTCAAATATTCCAAAATTTAAGAAAAAATTAAATTTTCCAGAATACAGAATCTTAGTTTTTGTTTTGTATTTTCTCAGTTAAAAAAAAAATCTTTAAGAAAGTTTTGAAACTAGCAGAGTTTAATTAATTTGTTGTTAAATTAAGACAATAAATTATTTGAAAGATTCCTTTTGGAAAAATTTAAAGTTTCCAGAATACAGAATCTTAGTTTTTGTTTTTCATTTTATTAGTTTTAAATAAAATCTTAAAGAAAGTTTTGAAACTAAATTTTCATTTTTTCCCATTTAGCGCAATAAAATAAAAGATGCGCTGAATGTAATTTTAATAGTAATTCAGGGTCAACCGGGTGGACCATAACCTCTAAAAAAAATTCTTTAGTTTTTACAAATTAGGTAGGACCTGAAGAAGATCCCATTCGAGTCGAAACGTCACACCAAATTCAGATTATTCATTTACTGATTTTTTTTAAACTTGTTGATTTTAAATTATTCTTTGTTCTTTAATCTGAAAAGGATCTTATAAGACAAAGAGATAGAAAAATATTTTCAACAAAACTGCGACAATCAGAAAATCAAAAAACTTTAATCACGAATCACGACCATGTTCAAGCTAATAATGCAAAGGAAGGGGCAAGAAGAAGAACAAGAAGAAGAAGAAGCCAGACACTCACAATTGGACCAATTTGGGGTTCTGTGTCCGACACTCCTGGAGAATGTCCTGATCTTCGAGGATCTCCAGCAATGTGAGATTCTTCCGGTTGAGCAGAGCCTCAAAATGCTGCGAGGGCGTGTAGGAGCCATCCCAATACATGGCTGAGGTGCTGGCTTTATTTCCACGGTGCGCGAAATATGTCCCCTCTTGGCTTCACGAATTGCTACTAAATGGTTGACACAGCACTGCTGAAACGAATTAGCGGAGGATTACTATTTCAAGAGGCGAAATGCGCGATTTTTCAGCTCATGCTGGGGCATGCACAAGGAGAGCATGACACATTTTTCGTGGTTGACTTCCTCCGCGGGTGCACGCGGTGAAAAGGGGGCACCACCACGACTTTTCTGCCCGTCACGCGACCCCGCAGTACACCCCCCTCGTACGTAGAACCCTCGCTCACCTTTTCTCCACAAAAAAAAGGATCACAGATACAACATTAACAGCGAATGCCTACTGCACTAAGAATAGAGTTTTTTTCAGGAGGAAAACAACGTGATTATCCTCGCGCACAAAAGATTTCTTTCTGTTGCTTCCTGGCCAACTCTGTCCGGAAGATGATGAAGGAAAAAAAAAACTGCACACAACTCGCGACGTTTTTCTTTCTCTTCCAACACTCGCGGCACCTTTTTCTTCTTTTCTAACTATAACTTCGCAAGGATTTACTACGCGGATAACACTAGATTGTATTTAAACCCGAGATTATTGAACTTTTCCTCACAGTTTTAACACACAGTTCATTGAAATTTGTTAAACTAGAGCGTAAACTAAAAAGAAATTTACAAAAACTCCATCATTTTTTTTTACTTCGTATTTTGTACGGAAAGTGACAGCAAAAGACCCAGCAAACCCTAGTGCTCAACATGGTCCCATATTGACCGTCAAAGTTTTCATCACATTAGGTGTGCAGGATGTTCCGCGGGCAATATTTGCGCGCGAAGTTCAAAATACAAGATTTTCCAAAAGTTTTTTTCGCGAGTTTTAGCAACTTTTTTGAGTTTTTCGGATTCTTCGTGTAAAATTAATTTTTTCATAGTTCAGGAAGTAAATTCCAAACAAATGGGGTCAGAATTGGTTAAAATAGGAGAAGTTTTAAATACAAAATTCCATTTCCAAGGCAAAAAAGTTTGTAATAGGTTTGTAAAAGTTTGTAGATTTCATGCATTTTAAACGAAACTTGGCAGTTGTAATCTTTGGTGTCTTTCACGTAAATTTTAATTAATTATAATTTGGAAAATTAATTAATATTCTCCTGAAATTTCTTAATTAAAATTTAGGAAAATATAACGTTTTCATTTCAAAAATTTAATTTGCCTTTCCTAAAAATTAGAAAGCAGCAAAATCAATTTAAAACGAAATACTTACGACCTCATCTACGTGCTCCATAAGCACATTTAGCGCATTTTCCCTTTGTTTCCTTCTTCCCCCCCCCCCTTTCCCAGGAAAAGAGAAATCCTTATTATGCAACTATTATATTTTTTATATCCCATACAATGGTACACGGTGACAATGAAGCCAAAACTTATTTTTTTCTTTCATTACTAAAAATTTTTTTTCAGCTCACAATATTTTTTCTCGTGTTTTCTTTTTTGGGAAAAAATAAACAAATCTACAAAAGGAAAATAAAGAAAAAAAATACAAAATAACGTTCAATTAAATGAAAAATTTTCACAAATCCAATATGATTTTTTACACGTACACATAGTTTTTTTCTCTTTAAAATGTAAATGCTGTTTAGCTAGATTTTTTTTCTTTATTTTTTTAAAGAATATTTTTGTTCTTCTCTCGAGTTTTTTTTTAATCTTTTGTACCTACACAATGTTACTCTTGTTTTTTTTTATCTTGAAAATTACATAATAAGAATAATTATAAGTAGAGAATAATTATGATGGGTAATTTTTTTTATGCAACATTTAAAACTAAATATCTCTTCGCATTAACAGGTTTAAAAATTATTATAAATTAAAATTGTACATTTTTTTCACTAATATGTTTTTTTCTTAATAAATGGGTGAGGTGGGGGGTTGGGGGATATTAAAAAGGAGTTTGAAAAATAAATTCTGGGATCACGGAGCAATTGGAAAGCATTTTGTGTCTATGCTCTCAAATGCATTTTATGATTTATTCTCAATCATTTCTTGTTTCGGTAAATAAATTAAAAAAAGAAAACGGTTCTTACAGTGATAAAAAATTATGTTGTGTAATTAATCTGTTTATGCAATATTTAGATTATTTATTTTTAATTTCCTTTTTTTTTACTTATTATGTCATTAATTAAGCTTCATTCATGCACTGAATCTATTTTTTCACTTGTTTTTCATTATACTCTTAAAAATTCTGATTAAATCTTCATGTAATTATTTTTTTTTCATTTTATTTTTCATTAGGATTAATTAAATAATGTGTATTTCCTCCCGGGTTTTTTCTGTGTGTGTGTTTGTGTATGTATAATATATGGGGGTGTGTGTGTATTTGCACGGATCATCTATGATTTATTTTAATTAAATGTAAATTCATTTTTTAATTTTAATCCTTTTATACTTTTTTTCTTGTTAAATAATATCAGTATATTTACAATCAAATATAAATACAAATTAAAAATACATCCGTTTATCATCAAATAATTTCTATTTTTTTACTTTACTTCTTGCCACGGTTTTGTTAAAGAAGAAGAAAAAAAGGAAGAAAATAGGATGATTTTTTTTTGTTAAAAAGAGTTTTTTCTACGGATGTTTAAATATTTAAATATATGTATATTACTAAAAAATTACGATTTATATTTAAATAAATTGCTGTTTATTATCTCATCTCTCACTGCTGTGTAAATTCACTTGCTCTTTTCTTTGGCTCTGGAAGTGTTTACATTTTATTATTTTGAAAAAAAAAATGAACAATAAATTAGAAGAAAATCGTTTTAGACCTTTCTCTATAATCATTCATAAAATAAAGAAGTCTTTAAAATTAAGGAAACAAATCATTTTTTCTTTAATTAACTGAAATTATGAATTGTTTATTTTTTTAAATCTTTTCTTTGACTGAGAGTTTCAAAATAAATTTAAAAAAAAAAACATTTTGATTGGAGTGGAGTTTTTAATTTAAATTATTACAACAATTTGATTAATTTATTGCATTTTCGAAAGGAACTCTATACTGTGGAATGCAATCATTAAAGATTAATGAAATTTGAATTATAAAACAGAATTTATTGAATTGTATCACTTTGCAATGTCTCGAAGGGAATTATTTGATTTCTTTTCGTTTTTTCTCAACCTTCATGTAATGCTGAAGATCCTTTTTTTCAGTGTAATTCAAAGATTTCTTTAAGCAGAATTTGTTAATAAATTAGATAAATCTTTGAAGAATTTGAAAAATAATTCTGACGAAAACTTTGAATTAAATCCATTCTTATAGGTGAAAGATTTCGTGAGAATAATAAAAATCCTATCATATTAAAAAAATCAGTTCCTTTTACAAGAAAATACAATAAAATTAATCAAATTTCTCATTAAAAATCCATCCGGGGATTTTTCTTTGTGTTTTTCGGTGTGTTTTTTTTGGAAAATGCTGTGTTTTACATTTATTTACTCATTTTGCTGCTGAAGAAAATTGAATTTCATCATGTTAATTGTTAAGTTTAATAAGACGTAATATTGTTTTTTCACTATTTCATTTTGTATTATGTCATTTTTATTCAAATACAGAGAGTTTTTGGATTTTCTTGGGGGGAAGTTGGGGAAGGAATTTTTATTACCATTCACGTTAAATGCGCTTGTTCTTTAGTATTCTTGTGGTTTTTTTCATTTACTAACATCAATTTTTTTATTTTATATCTCATCTCTTGTTTTTTTCATCTAAATATATGATTAATAATTCAAATAAGTCATACTTCATTTTTTTTCTTTCTTTTTTATTGGTATTAGAGTAAGAATTTATTATGTCTCTTTATTATTTTTCTGCTATGTTTTTTTTTTCTTCAATCTATTTTATCGTCTTTTATGTGCTGCATTGGAGTCATTGCTGACGAACGGAGAATTTTTTTTTATTATGATGCTCATAGCGGGGATAAATGGAAAAGATTTAGTAAAAGAAATTAAAAAAAAATTATCTCTGTAGGTAAATATTTAGTTTTGAAAAAAAAAAAGAAAAGAAAATTCTTCTTAAAAGATTTCTAATTTTTCTTTCACATTAATAAATATAAATAAAAATTAAAAAATAAAGAAGATTTTCCAACAAAAAAAGAATCTCTGATAGCTCTCATAAATCCACAAAACTCTCACCATACAGATGAATTAAAATCTCTTTCATTTTGTGAAGTTTATCCACGTTTCTTATCTCTCATCAATAGTATAAAGATATGAAAATAATTGCGTCACACACGTCGCTTAATCTTTTTTTCATACACATTTTGTGTCCTTTTTCACAAAAAGGAAATACTTTTTTTTTTAAAAGAAAAATCAAATTTATCAACAGAAATACTAACAAATACCAACCATTTTTTTTTGTTAAACCTTCCTTTTTTTGTTCTAAATATTAATAAATTTATATAATAAATTTTCTTCTTTTTAGTTCTTTACGAAATTTTCTTTTTAAAGGTTTCTTTTTTTTTTAAACTCCCTGGTCATCGACACAATCCCTTAAACTTTACAATAATTTTTATTTCTTTAATTTTGTGTAGATTTCATGTGTTTTTTTTTGATAAATTTTGCATTTAATAATTTTCCTAAAAATATTTAATTAATGTACAAAATTTTGATGACTTTTTCGGGGTATTTTCTTCTTTTCCTTGATTTTTTTGTTAAATTTTTAAACAATTGGAAAGGAATCTCATGAGATTTGCTTTCTAATCCACTTTCAGAGCTTTTGTGACTTGTTAAATAATTAAAACGATTTTTAAAACTTTCTTAAAACTTTTTTTTTTCTATTAAATTATTTTTTCAAATGTTTTCAATTTAGAATAAAATAAAGAGAAAGTCTTGAAAGTTAAAAGAACTTTTCATGCCTCAAATTTTCGAAAAAAGGCACGCAAAAGAGCTTTTTAGGAGCTTTAGAACTTCTCACCAAAGCCTAGACGTCTCAGGAAGAACAATAAAGGTTCTTGTAAAATTGTCCTAAAATATCTTTATCAAGTAATCAAAGTAAAGGGCACACAAAAAGCTCTGAATGAGGGATCAGAAGATAACAAAAAATGAGGAATAATTTAAACTTTTTATCACATAAATAGCGACAAAGAATAATTTACATAATATATGTATATGTTTAATTTTGTCGGAAAGATCTGGAAGGCACTTTTCTACTTGACAATTTTTTTTGAACACATTGGCCAAGATTTTTTTAATATCCAAAATTTTATTTTTATATAAAAAACATTTAAAATAAATTAAACTTCTCCCCGCTAAAGCTTTAACCGTCAACAAGTGAAAACTGAGATATATAATTATCTTCATTTTTTTTTGAAAAATCTCTCCTAAAAAGTCACATATTTACAATAATTTTTATCTAGTTTTTAATAATAAAATATTTTTTCCGGACTTATAAATTTATTTTTTTTTTCACTTTAGAATTTTTTTTTAAATATCTTTTCTTCATTTTCTTTTAATTCTTCATCATTTCCTCAATAATATCTCAACATTTTGGCGCTTGCAATTGGTTTTCCTAATTGATGGTTAAAGAAAAGCGGAAGAAAGTTTCCTTTTTTTAATATTTTGAAGAAATTTTCATAACAAAGTGGGATAAAAATTTAATTTTGAAAGCTTTTATTTTTCATGTCCTAACTCACTCTAAAATATTTAATGCTCATGAGAGTTTGTTTTTTTAAATCCCCGGAAAAGTCATTCCTAATGCGGTTTGCCTAAAATTTATACATATTTCATATGTTATTTTGTTGCCAAAAAGTTTTTTTTCAGT